>NC_090937.1:1492753252-1493090525 GCF_040938575.1 Ambystoma mexicanum | reverse complement strand
CACCCATGCCCCCCCCCCTGGTTGAGGTTAACGTGGCTGACACCATCCATGCTCAGCCCTTGTTGGACCAGCCCACTGTGGAACCAGACCTGGCACAGGGTGACTCCATGGCTGATTTCCAGGTCAGCAGGTCTAGGCCACGTGTGCCGGTGAACGTTGGTGTCATCAGGCCACGTGGATCAGGGGCAGCTAGGTCATCTGCTGCCCCCCGTAGGCAGGCTGGGGAGGCTGCGGCTCCATCCACCCCACCTCTCACACACCCAGCCAGGACAGTGTCGGTCCAAGTCCATCATGCTGACATTTCCCCTGACACCATCACACTTGAGCTAATGCCTGCACCAACTCCCATGCTGAGTGTGCAATCCCACGCTCCTGCCCCTAGTGTCCAGAGCGGCGAAGGACACTCAGGATCCCCACCACCTTCCAAGCGGAAGAGGAAGAGTGCTCGTCCAGTAGAGGCTGATGCCCCAGACATGGCTACACAGTCCGGCCCGTCAAGGAAGCCCAGATTCAATGAGGCCGAACTGAATGCACTTGTAGAGTATGTGTCCGCACATGACCGCGAAATGGTGATTGTTGCATGTTAGGGAGAATTCTCTGTTTAGGCTGAATTTCCTAACCTAGTGAGTCCCCCAGCAGCTTTGCTGGATTTCGGGAGTTTGTTTTTTTCCATCCTGCCAAGAGTGAGACTCTTTTCCTCCCACTCTTGGATATGAATGTGTAATTCCTTTGAATGTCAATGTGTTCTATGGGCTATGGGGTCTTTTACTCCATAGGGTCTCATATGTTTTTCTATGTGTGTTACACCGCACCCTACGTGACGTAACACTGGGGCGTCCTAGCGGACCTCCACCATAGACTCCATACCCGGGGACTGACTACTGTCTCCCCGGGCATGTAAAGTCACCATTGGCTTTACTAGACCTAAATTTACTAACAGAACTAGTACAAACCATCTTATTATGGATGTACTAGTAGGGGTAATTCGATTACTCCTGGATCTGTTATTCGAGGGGGCACTGTCCCGTCCCCTCTCGTCGAGTTTTGGCTGGTGGCAGTGGAAACTACTTGTTATGTTCGACCCCGAACTTAACCCTATGGGATTCGTCCCATTGTTGGAGATTGATACTTTTCCTTGTTAATCTCTAACGTACCACCGGTCTACTTATCTTAAATAAGTTTATCGGATGGTATTTTCTGCCAGAACTCGGTTTTTAAAATGGCGTCTGTGTTCGTCTCTGTGACTCCTAAACCAAAGGTTTAGCCCTTTGTTCCACTTTTGGCGGGCCTCTGAAAAGAGACCCTCCAAAGTGGTGCCATTCTGTCTGGGTTACCACAGGGGTGTGGGAGGGGGTTTAGGCACCCCGGACCGAGTTGCCTTGCCAACTCCAGTCGCACTCTGATGTGATTGGCCCAAGTGGTGAGCCTCCCCGCTCACCACTTAGCAAGTGTTGATTGACAGCTAGGCTGAATGAATGGGGGTTTTCTGCATAAAAGCAGGGCTTTTGGGACTGGATCTTCAGAAGTCGCCACAGGACCTAAGAATCCGACAAGGGTAATGCTGAGCCGACCTGCAACGACGACACCTCCGGTGGAGCCCTGCTGAACCGACTCACCACTTCCCGATGACAGAGGAGATCTCCCTGCCGGAGAGTCTCTTCCCCTGACTGGTGGGAACAACCAGTCCCCTTTGCTTTTTCTTCACCTCAGGACGCGGTGGTCGAATTGCCAGTGCAGAGCACCCCGGCAACCGGATAGCCACTTCCCCTGTACCACGACCAAAAGGTGGTGCCTTGTGACGGAGCACTCCGCGGCTGGTCTCTTCCCTGGTGGTGCACCGGACTTCACTTTCCTTCGACGACGAGATCATCTCTACTCTTGGCAAAGACCCAACGTGCATCCACCACCAGGAACAACTGCCCCCGCCGGAGCTGTCTCTCCACAAACAAGGTACCGTGTCCGCCTGGCTTCCCTTTCGATCGGTTCGAGTGAGGTGTCTCAATCCTCTCCTTTCCGTTGGGTCGCCTCCAAGCTTTCTCACGTGTTGTTCTGAACTAGTTCAATCTGCCGGTAACAATTTGCTACAAAGACTCGAACGCATTTCCACTAGAGACTTTTTGGGACATATCGCCTTGCCTCTCACCGAGTGGGCCTGGCCTCTGAACTTTATGATCTATTGTGGTTCTTGCCTTCTTGCCTTGCATTTTTCCTGTGAAGTATTGAACTGTGTTGATTTCGTAACCTGCCTATTTTTCTCTCCCGTCCTAACTAATATTAGAGTGCCATCTAGGTTGAGGTATACACCTCTGTCTGTAAATAAGTGATGCCGGTAGAACCTAGACTTGTCGAAATGTTGTTAGGGGGTTTGATCGTTTCTTCTTCGTAGAGTAATTGTAATTGAATTGTTTGCCGTGATAGTGCCATAGTGTTTTTCATAGATGTTCCGTTATAAATAAATACCTTAATATCTTTACACTGAAGCCTTGTTGCGTGTTTGCTTATCTTACTGTGAAGAATTGTCCTATATTGTATACTCCACATACTGCTTAACTCTTCTTGAGAGAAGTCTGACTGCTCAGCCACAGCTACCAAGTGAATCTGTGTGGTACAGACTGCTACCAAGTGGGTTCACCGCCAAACACCTGTAGTCCTAAATCTTTTGCAGTGGTCCCAGAGGGAACTGCACAGGTGTCCGCCTAACATTGCAGGATCCAAGACCACACCTGCACAACGTCAGGCACACTGGCAGACCATTGCGGACATCATAAGTGCCCTTGGAATCGTGAGGCGCACAGCTAATGACTGTACAAGCGCTGGAATGACCTGAAGCGCAGGGCAAAGAATAAGCTGGCCTCAAGTCCTGCCGCAACTCTAGTGACTGGAGGTGGGTCTCCAGCAGACGACATAGAACCCACTCCACATGAGCAGGTTGCTGTGACCTACATCACGGAGGAACAGATCCAAGGCGTGGGAGAACTGGCAGATTACGAGGCATTGTCCGGTGAGTGCACATGCATGTGTATGTCATCCATGTGCATGGTGTGTGTGGGAGGGCTTCTGTTTGGGTGCCAGGTGAGGGTGTGTGTGCCTGAGTGGGTCGGGTCACCCATGTGCCTCTTCCTATACATTCTTGACACCAGCATTTGGGTATAGCAGCATCCCTTCTGCCAACATTAGACATCCAGCCCAACACCACGCCAGTAGCCCTTGGAGTGTCATCTTGCCACAACATTGTTGCTTATTTACCTCTGTTTATTCAGGCAGATTGTTTGCATACCACCACTTTTACTCAGGATTTCTCAGTCCTATTGTCACATGTCTGACATGGCTATGGTACAGTGGACTGGCTTAGTTTCCTGGACATGATTAGTTTAGACATGTCCCTGTGCTATAGGACCATTTTGGACTGGCAGCTGCAGGTTAAACATTTGAACCATTTCAATGAAAAAATCAATTATATGAGCAAACTGGACTGAAAGAACAATTGGTGACCTCCTCTCCCTCTTCACTTCATGGCTAGGGTACATGCCATCTGTGTGATGGCATGTGCATTTGACCTGCCAATCACTGGCCAATGTGTGATGCCACTGCTAGGCAGCATGCAGCAAATGTGTTCATCTTCCATCTTGGTGTCATCAATGTGTGCCATCTGCCTCCCCATCACACGCAGTGACGGTGCATGCATGGGAGGGTTTTAGTCATGTGGGACATGTGTCAATCAAGTACTGTTTCTGTAGCCTCTCAGCCCTAATTGTGTGCCATGGTGCTAATGCCTGTTTCTATTTGTTTTCTTTTATGTCTTTGCAGGGGATGACGCACTTGATACTGCTGGGGTTGTGGAGATGGTGCAGACCCAGGAGGGGTCTGAGGGCCGACCGACCACCAGTGAGGGACGTGGTGTGGTGGTGGGTGAGAACCCACAACTGCTGCAGGTCGTGCTCTCAAGGGGTGTCTCTGGCTGCACCTCCCCCGAGCTGTATTTAGGTGTCGATTCGGATGATGAGACCTATGTGCCGTCGCAGGTGAGTGTTCCTGGGAGGGATTCTGTTCTGTACGACCCACCTGCACCAGGGTTAGAAACCTCAATGGGGATGTCAGTGTTGGCAGGTACGCCTTTGGTGGTTACGGATGCAGGGTCACACTCCGCGACATCTGATCCTGTTCCTGGGCCAGCAGATCAGAAGGGGTATGCAGTCGTGCAGCCTCAGGCAGTGCCGGCACAGCAAGGCACAGTTCGCCTTGTGTGGTGCCCGCCGACGTGGTGGCCATCAGCCACCTGGCAATACCGCATGGGAGCAATCCATATAGGGTATGGCAACCCAACAAGCAGCATCATCAGAGATGATGGCTCAGGCCATGAATAGGGTGGCCACTTCCATTGTCCCCCCCGAAAGGCTGATGGAGTGACTACAGCAGGCAACCGACTTCATCTGCCAGTCACACAGGGAGGACATGTTGGCGTCCAACAGGGACAGGCGGGCGGCACTGGCGACTCTGCAGGAAGCCATTTCCATATAGTCCCAGGGCCACAGGGAAGCCCTGAGGGTGGAACTCCTTCACCTCAGGACGACTCTTGTTGAGCTTGTGGCTTCAACAAACAGAAGGACAGAACAGCAGCTGGAGCGTCTCACACGTACGCTCTCAGCTGAGATGCAGGCAACTAGGGCGGAGGTCCGGGCATCCCGTGAGTTGTTGCATGGGAACCTCCGCACACTTATCCTTCAGAACGAGACCTACCACACCCGCATGCTTGCAGCCATGGAGGAAGAGACTAGGGCTTTGTGTGGGCTGCCTACCATAGTGCCACCATCTCCTGATGCAGCAGAGGGTGAGGAGAGCGACAGCAGTGATACTCCCACAATAGGGTAGCTGTGTAGGCCATGAGCCCATGGAGGTGTTTTTTTTTTCGCAAGATCCACACAGGTGGGTTTTGGTGTGCACCCTGTCCTCAGACCTCCTGGGTGGCCTCCCCCACCCCCCCGGGCCCATTAATGGCCATTTTCTTTTAATTTTTTTAATTTTTTTTTTTTTTTTGGGACAGTGTGTTGCCTTGTGTGGCTCCCGTGGGCATACGCTGCATTGTGGCTGGGCACATGCAGACTTGTCATGAATTTGGTTCAGATGCTTGGGTTTTTGTGACACACACCCCTCCTGCTTCCCGTTTCCATGGGCTTGCAAAGGGTGTGCCCAAGTGACATTGACGTACATGGTGACATTGGACTCCCATGAGCTGTGTGGGCAGTCTGTAGTCAATACTGTATATACATTCATAGTGCATATTGTTGTTGTATTGTACACTGCATGATGTATTGATATGTGCCTCTGCATCCATTTCATCCTCCTAATTTGCAGGTCTATTCCTCATGTCTTCACAATGCGGTCCACCTTGGAACTGGAGTCCATGTTGTAAGCAGTGCACCTACACTCTTGCGTGCTGCTAACACTGTATACTCGGAAGTGTTTGGAGGGCTGGCATCATCAGGTAGTGAGGCTAGCAAATTTTTAAGTCTGTAATGTCATGTTTAAGGTAGGTTGGAGGTTGTGTAGGTGATTGGTATTCTTGGTAAGTATTTGTTAATGTGTGTTGTAGGTCCTGCATTACTGTGAGCATTTCATGTGTGGACATGTTTCCATTAGGGACACTGTAGCTGGTGACACTTGGGGCATGTTGTGGGGATTAATTTCTTTCCTCTCACATTGCATGACATGCCATGGTGTGTTGTGTGGCCGTGCCGGGGAGGGGTTGGGTGACATGGCACTGTTTTCATGTAGTATTTTGCGAGTGGGTATTCATTTCTGCAGCATGGAAGTGTCTTTTGATGACACTGCATTGGTGGTGTTTGTGTAGGTAGGGATGCACACATTGTGACACTTCCACATGAACAATCTCAGGCTGCTATGGTTCTGACAGTTGACTGTCCCTTTGTTCGTCTTATTTGTCAGGTCGAGCCATCATTGCTTATCAGATGGTATGTGCCAGGCCTGTGTTCACTCCACAGGGGTGTGATTTCTATGTGAAGTAATTAGCCACCAGCTGCGTACGGGCTGCCTCACCCCGTGCCCTCTCCCCTCCCATGCGCAGCAGGCGTGCATGTGGTTGGGGATGTGGGGGCACCACCATGTCCACAGCCAGGCCCTGGCGTGTTGCAACATTGTGCAGGACACATGCTGCCACTATGTTCCTGCACACTACTGGGGGCGCATATAATAGCTGCCCGCCAGAACAGTCAAGGGAGCGAAAGCGTGACTTGAGCACTCCGAATGTGCGCTCCACTATGCCCCGGGTTGCAATATGGGCTGTGTTGTATCTTTCCTCTGGAGGCGTGATGGGGTTCCGAATTGGCGTCATTATGTGGGTGCTCAGAGGGTAGGCACTGTCCCCTGGTGAGGAGGTGGGTATCATTAGTGGGGTAGTGACATAACTCTGCATCTGACATGCATGCATGTGCAGTGGCATTCATACTCACCAAGCAGCCATGTATCGCCATGCCGCCCAGCTTCTAGGTCCCGGCTTAGGGTAGACATTCGGTAAATGAAGCTGTCGTGGGTGGACCCTGGATAGTTGGCATATACTGAGATGATGATTCCCTTAGCATTACATACTACCTGCACGTTGATGGAATGCTAGTGCTTGCGGTTCCTATAGATGTGCTCAGATGCCCTGGGGGGACGTAGTGCCACATGGGTGCAGTCAATGGCACCTAGCACTTTTGGGAATTGTGCCACACCGTAGAAATCGAGGGTGGCAGCCTGCCTTTCTGCAGGTGTCCTGGGCAGGTATATGTGCCTACGGACTGATGGGCGTGCAGTGATGATGTTCAAGACCTGTTGTAGGCAACGTGACTGCGTGGCCTGTGACACCCCACCCACTATGGCACTTGTCCGCTGAAATGATCCTGTGGCCAAGAAGTGCAGTACATTGAGGACCTTCTCCAGGGGGCTGAGTGCTTGGGAGCACAGGGTGGGTGATGTGAGGTCATCCTCCCACTCACTGACCAGGTCTAGTATTATGTGTGGTGGAAACTTGTACCTCCCATACACCTGGTCATCAGGCATCCCAAAAAGGCTGGTTCTGGGAGTGAAAATTCTGGCCCTCACTATCCTCCTCCTCCTCCTTTGGTAACCCACGGCCACTTCTGCTAGGAATGGTATATTCATCCTGGCGTATGAGCTTGTTTGTTGTTTGCGCGCACTTTTATGCTGCGCGGGTCGACGTACGCCTGCTTCATGCTGGCGTATGTGTTTCAGGATTGGACCATTTATTTTTCGGCACGTCGTAGGCGAACGTGTGAATCTTCCCGCCCACCCCAGGAATACACGTAGCATGCTGTCCCAGGCCCAGTCGCGAGTAAATATTCCCGCCCACCCCTGGAATACACGTACCCCACTCTCACAGGCCCAGTCGCGTGTGGAAGTTCACACGCACCCCGAAGTACACGTACCCAGGCCAATCGCGCTGCACTGCTGGGGGGTGGGGGTGGTGGGAGACATGAGTGGGGGCCTGGTGGAGGCTGCCACTGCACTGCTGGGGGGTGGGGGTTGTGGTAGACATGGGTGGGGTCCTGGTGGAGGCTGCCCATGGTGGCTGAGGTGTGGGGGTGCAGGGGGACATGAGTGGGGGTCTGGTGGAGGCTGCCCCTGCACTGCTGGGGGGTGGGGGTGATGGGAGACATGAGTGGGGCCTGGTGGAGGCTGCCCCTGCACTGCTGGGGGGTGGGGAGGTGGGAGACATGAGTGGGGGCCTGGTGGAGGCTGCCCCTGCACTGCTGGGGGGTGGGGGTGGTGGGAGACATGGGTGGGGGCCTGGTGGAGGATGCCCCTGCACTGCTGGGGGGTGGGGGTGGTGGGAGACATGAGTGGGGGCCTGGTGGAGGCTGCCCCTGCACTGCTGGGGGGTGGGGGTGGTGGGAGACATGAGTGGGGGCCTGGTGGAGGCTGCCCCTGGTGGCTGGGGAGTGGGGGTGATGGGAGACATGAGTGGGGGCCTGGTGGAGGCTGCCCCTGGTGGCTGGGGGGTGGGGGTGCAGGGGGACATGTGTGGGGGCCTGGCGGAGGCTGCCCCTGCACTGCTGGGGGTGGGGGTGGTGGTAGACATGGGTGGGGGCCTGGTGGAGGCTGCCCCTGGTGGCTGGGGGGTGGGGGTGCAGGGGGACATGTGTGGGGGCCTAGCGGAGGCTGCCCCTGCACTGCTGGGGGGTGGGGGTGGTGGGAGACATGAGTGGGGGCCTGGTGGAGGCTGCCCCTGGTGGCTGGGGGGTGGGGGTGCAGGGGGACATGAGTGGGAGCCTAGTGGAGGCTGCCCGTGCACTGCTGGAGGGTGGGGGTGATGGGAGACATGAGTGGGGGCCTGGTGGAGGCTGCCCCTGCACTGCTGGGGGTGGGGGTGGTGGGATACATGAGTGGGGGCCTGGTGGAGGCTGCCCCTGCACTGCTGGGGGGTGGGGGTGGAGGGAGACATGGGTTGGGGCCTGGTGGAGGCTGCCCCTGCACTGCTGGGGGGTGGGGGTGGAGTGAGACATGGGTTGGGGCCTGGTGGAGGCTGCCCCTGCACTGCTGGGGGGTAGGGGTGGTGGGAGACATGAGTGGGGGCCTGGTGAAGGTTGCCCCTGCACTGCTGGGGGGTGGGGGTGGTGGTAGACATGGGTGGGGGCCTGGTGGAAGCTGCCCCTGGTGGCTGGGGAGTGGGGGTGCAGGGGGACATGAGTGGGGGCCTGGTGCAGGCTTCCCCTGCACTGCTGGGGGGTGGGGGTGATGGGAGACATGAGTGGGGGCCTGGTGGAGGCTGCCCCTGCACTGCTGGGGGGTGGGGGTGATGGGAGGCATGAGTGGGGGCCTGGTGGAGGCTGCCCCTGGTGGCTGGGGGGTGGTGGGAGACATGGGTGGGGGCCTGGTGGAGGCTGCCCCTGCACTGCTGGGGGGTGGGGGTGGTGGTAGACATGGGTGGGGGCCTGGTGGAGGCTGCCCCTGGTGGCTGGGGGGTGGGGGTGCAGGGGGACATGTGTGGGAGCCTGGAGGAGGCTGCCCCTGCACTGCTGGGGGGTGGGGGTGGTGGGAGACATGAGTGGGGGCCTGGTGGAGGCTGCCCCTGGTGGCTGGGGGGTGGGGGTGATGGTAAACATGAGTGGGGGCCTGGTGGAGGCTGCCCCTGGTGGCTGGGGAGTGGGGGTGGTGGTATACATGGGTGGGGGACTGGTGGAGGCTGCCCCTGCACTGCTGGGGGTTGGGGGTGGTGGGAGACATGAGTGGGGGCCGGGTGGAGGCTGCCCCTGCACTGCCGGTGGGTGGGGGTGGTGGTAGACATGGGTGGGGGCCTGGGGGAGGCTGCCCCTGGTGGCTGGGGGGTGGGGGTGCAGGGAGACATGGTTGGACATGAGTGGGGGCCTGGTGGAGGCTGCCACTGGTGGCTGGGGGGTGGGGGTGGTGGGAGACATGGGTGGGGGCCTGGTGGAGGCTGCCACTGCACTGCTGGTGGGTGGGGGGTGGTAGACATGGGTGGGGGCCTGGTGGAGGCTGCCCCTGGTGGCTGGGGGGTGGGGGTGCAGGGAGACATGAGTGGGGGCCTGGTGGAGGCTGCCCCTGCACTGCTGGGGGGTGGGAGTGGTGGAAGACATGAGTTTGGGCCTGGTGGAGGCTGCCCCTGCACTGCTGGGGGGTGGGGGTGGTGGGAGACATGAGTGGCGGCCTGGTGGAGGCTGCCCCTGCACTGCTGGGGGGTGGGAGTGGTGGTAGACATGGGTGGGGGCCTGGTGGAGGCTGCCCCTGGTGGCTGGGGTGTGGGGTGCAGGGGGACATAGGTGGGGGCCTGGTGGAGGCTGCCCCTGCACTGCTGGGGGGTGGGGTGATGCGTGGGGGCCTGGTGGAGGCTGCCCCTGCACTGCTGGGGGGTGGGGGTGGTGGGAGACATGAGTGGGGGCCTGGTGGAGGCTGCCCCTGCACTGCTGGGGGGTGGGGGTGGTGGGAGACATGGTTGGGGGCCTGGTGGAGGATGCCCCTGCACTGCTGGGGGGTGGGGGTGATGGGAGACATGAGTGGGGGCCTGGTGGAGGCTGCCCCTGCACTGCTGGGGGGTGGGGGTGGTGGTAGACATGGGTGGGGGCCTGGTGGAAGCTGCCCCTGGTGGCTGGGGGGTGGGGGTGCAGGGGGACATTAGTGGGGGCCTGGTGCAGGCTTCCCCTGCACTGCTGGGGGGTGGGGGTGATGGGAGACATGAGTGGGGGCCTGGTGGAGGCTGCCCCTGCACTGCTGGGGGGTGGGGGTGATGGGAGGCATGAGTGGGGGCCTCATGGAGGCTGCCCCTGGTGGCTGGGCGGTGGTGGGAGACATGGGTGGGGGCCTGGTGGAGGCTGCCCCTGCACTGCTGGGGGGTGGGGGTGGTGGTAGACATGGGTGGGGGCCTGGTGGAGGCTGCCCCTGGTGGCTGGGGGGTGGGGGTGCAGGGGGACATGTGTGGGAGCCTGGAGGAGGCTGCCCCTGCACTGCTGGGGGGTGGGGGTGGTGGGAGACATGAGTGGGGGCCTGGTGGAAGCTGCCCCTGGTGGCTGGGGGGTGGGGGTGATGGTAGACATGAGTGGGGGCCTGGTGGAGGCTGCCCCTGGTGGCTGGGGGGTGGGGGTGGTGGTATACATGGGTGGGGGACTGGTGGAGGCTGCCCCTGCACTGCTGGGGGTTGGGGGTGGTGGGAGACATGAGTGGGGGCCGGGTGGAGGCTGCCCCTGCACTGCCGGTGGGTGGGGGTGGTGGTAGACATGGGTGGGGGCCTGGTGGAGGCTGCCCCTGGTGGCTGGGGGGTGGGGGTGCAGGGAGACATGGTTGGACATGAGTGGGGGCCTGGTGGAGGCTGCCACTGGTGGCTGGGGGGTGGGGGTGGTGGGAGACATGGGTGGGGGCCTGGTGGAGGCTGCCCCTGCACTGCTGGTGGGTGGGGGGTGGTAGACATGGGTGGGGGCCTGGTGGAGGCTGCCCCTGGTGGCTGGGGGGTGGGGGTGCAGGGAGACATGAGTGGGGGCCTGGTGGAGGCTGCCCCTGCACTGCTGGGGGGTGGGAGTGGTGGAAGACATGAGTGGGGGCCTGGTGGAGGCTGCCCCTGCACTGCTGGGGGGTGGGGGTGGTGGGAGACATGAGTGGGGGCCTGGTGGAGGCTGCCCCTGCACTGCTGGGGGGTGGGGGTGGTGGTAGACATGGGTGGGGGCCTGGTGGAGGCTGCCCCTGGTGGCTGGGGTGTGGGGTGCAGGGGGACATAAGTGGGGGCCTGGTGGAGGCTGCCCCTGCACTGCTGGGGGGTGGGGTGATGCGTGGGGGCCTGGTGGAGGCTGCCCCTGCACTGCTGGGGGGTGGGGGTGGTGGGAGACATGAGTGGGGGCCTGGTGGAGGCTGCCCCTGCACTGCTGGGGGGTGGGGGTGGTGGGAGACATGGGTGGGGGCCTGGTGGAGGATGCCCCTGCACTGCTGGGGGGTGGGGGTGGTGGGAGACATGAGTGGGGGCCTGGTGGAGGCTGCCCCTGCACTGCTGGGGGGTGGGGGTGGTGGTAGACATGGGTGGGGGCCTGGTGGAGGCTGCCCCTGGTGGCTGGGGGTGGGGGTGCAGGGGGACATGAGTGGGGGCCTGGTGGAGGCTGCCCCTGCACTGCTGGGGGGTGGGGGTGATGGGAGACATGAGTGGGGGCCTGGTGGAGGCTGCCTCTGCACTGCTGGGGGGTGTGGGTGATGGGAGACATGAGTGGGGGCCTGGTGGAGGCTGCCCCTGGTGGCTGGGGGGTGGGGGTGATGGGAGACATGTGTTGGTGATCAGTAGTGCAAGGTGACATGTGGGTTGGCTGGTGGGCATGGCCATGGTGGATGGGTTGCCTGTGGGACATGAGCAGGGGTGCAGGGTAGTACCCTGTGGTGTGGGCTGCCTGCAGGGGCTGTGGAGGGTGTAGAGGGAACACCTGGGAGGACCCACATGGCCAAATCATGTGTGGCATTCCCCGGCACCACCGAAATACACGTACCCTGCTGAAATCGCTTGTGAATCTTCCCGCGCACCTCGGAATACACGTACCCAGGCCAATCGTGTGTGGAACTTCCCGCGCACCCCGAAGTACACCTACCCAGGCCAATCGCGTGTGGAACTTCCCGCGCACCCCGTCGTACACGTACCCAGGCTAATCGCGTGTGGAACTTCCCGCGCATCCCGAAGTACACGTACCCAGGCCAATCGCGTGTGGAACTTCCCACGAACCCAGGAACATGCGCACACGCTATTTTTCACACAGCGGGTGTCCGTGTTTGTCGGTGCCCCTTTGCACCTCATTTGTCCTAGGGGGCCACTGTATGGCCCATTCATCATGGCTGTATATGGGTGCTTTTTGTTAGCGCACATTTTGGCGCACATTTTTTTCAGTCGCAGGGGCGCTACCGCCTGCTTTCTTGTGGCGTACTTGTTTGGCCCTGTGCGCATCTTTGACCGTGTGCTGGTTTGCCCTATTCGATTCCATGAATACAGGTTGTAGGCGTACGTGTGGGTGTTCCGCGCACTTGACTCCTGTACTTCCCCCGTGACGCTCATATTTTCACGCGTTGTTCCCCATTCCGAGTGTTATGCCCCGTGTTCCGCCTACTTTTGTGATGTGCGCCGCGCTATGTGCAATTTCGCAGTGGCCGTGGCGCACGCTGTTGGATGACCTGTGACGTCCATAATCGTGGCGATTTTCAAGAAGGGAGACAGGTCTGCGCCCATGAACTACAGACCAATCGCCCTCTTGGATGTCGTGGGCAAAATATTTGCAGCAGTAATTCTGAAACATCTGAACGACTGGAGTCGGTTGGCAAACCACTTGGACCCTTGGCAATCGGGTTTCCGTAAGGGCATCGGGACATCCTTGAATGTCCTAATCATAAACACACCAAAATGCCTGGTCAAGGAGAAGAAATACAAGAATATCTACATTGCGTCTATAGACTTGGAACAGGCGTTCGACTCCGTCGATTGTAGCATTCTGTGGCACAAACTGAGGAAATGGGGTTGCCCGAACAATCTGAGAGAACCCTTGGAGGCACTACACAATGGAACAACTCTCAAAGTCAGGTTGGACAGACAGGGTACCCTCTCAAATAGTGTGGAGGCCCAGAATGGGCTGAAACAGGCTTGTCGGTTGGCTCCAGCGGTATTTTGCCTTTTTATATCTGACATGCAGGAAGCCTTTGAAACGGTGAGATGTTTCCCCCCTAGGATCGCGGGGACTTCCATGGAAAGGTTATTGTTCGCAGATGACCTCCTGCTATTAGATCAGACTGCAGTTGGTCTACCGCGTCAACTAAAGGCATTAGAGTTGCATATACAAGGAAATGGCCTCCGAATTAATCCGAAGAAATCAAAGATCCTGAGACTAGGTCCAACCATTGGTGTCAAAAATCTAAGGTGGTTCTTGTCGGGGGAAGTTGTACCAGTGGTCTCGGCCATGGTCTACCTTGGAATAACTTTAAACAACAGTATCCAAGACGGTCCGGGCATCGAAAGACTTAGAAGTAAAGTTTCGAATTTAGCTTCCCAAGTACTGTTAATCAAGCGATGATACTGCTCTTTTTCCCTCCGACCACTCATAGATTTTTATGAATTGAAAGTATCGTCTATTTTGACCTATGCTGCTGAGGCAAACTTTTTCTATTTTCTATTTTGGAAAAGTGTGTTGAGCTTACCAACATCTATCCCGATTGAAAGCGTGCGCAAAGAATTGGGATTGTCTTCACTCTACATTTCCATGGTTTGGAAATCACTGACACTTTTTGGCAAATGTCTGTATCCCCAGGAAAGAAGTGGATTTTTGGCTATCAATGAAGCTATGACAAGAAAACAGATCCCGGCCTTAAACAAATGGCAGTTAATTTGTACAGAGATTTTGAACAACATAGCCCTAAATACCGATAATCTCATGCAAAATCCGCACAGGGTTAAGAGGAAACTCTTGGACTGGGACTGGATAGTCACTTTGGATAGGCTTAGTGCTTTCCCGTCCATAACCCAGGGCATGGATGAGCACTATTGTAGAGGTACTGTGCATCCGTATCTTGACAAATTTCCCTCAAGCATGGAAAGGCATTGCTTTCTAAAATTTCGTCTAAATCTCCTCCATACAAGAGAAGTTTTAGGGAGAAGAAACAAAAAGGAGGGGCAATCAAGTTTGTTGTGTCGCTGCTGTGGACAGGAGGTTGAAACCCTACAGCACCTGGTGATGAACTGTGTTTCCTTATCGCGCTCCAGAGAAAAATGGTTGGGGATGCACTTTCAAAATCTAAGCACTTTATCTATGCAGGAGAGGTGGTCAATCTTAAGAAGGGGAAGAAAAGTATCCATGACTTTGGCCTTGTTGAATTTCGTGAGAGAACTTTTTATAAAACTGGACACCTAGCTACTTTCCTTTTTTCTTCTTTTTCTTTTTTTCTTCTGCCTTATTACTTTTCCTCCCTATATATAGCTGATGTCATGTGTGCTTTTTTTCCTTTAAAATTTTGATTTTAGGATGCATTTAAAGTTTTTTGGGAAACTAATTGATGCAATAAATACATTTTCAAAAAAAGAAAGGCAGAGGAGAGGGAGGACCCTAGTTGGACCTGGGAGGGTCAATCGGTTAGAAAGGAGTTCAGCCAGGCCAGACCCATTCAGTAATACCAAGTTTATCACAGAGCCGGTTTATCAGAATGGCATGGTTGACCATATAAAAAGCAGAGGAGGGATCGAGGAGAATGAGGACAGAAGAAAGGTAAGAATCAAGGTTTGAGAGCAGGTATTCACATCTGTTCAGGAGAGCAGTTGCCATGCTTCTGGCAGCTCTAAAGCTAGACTGATGGAGACACCCAACAGATTCAGTGTGAAGGTTAATCTGGGAGATGGCCAGGTTTGCCGGAGCAATGGAGATCAGCCAAATAGATGGCCAGAAGGGAGTGTTCAGCAGAAGGTTTCTTAAGAATGGGGTGCATACAGGAGTGCTTCAGAGGGGAGGGGAAGGTTCCAGTGGCAAAATAGTGATTGCAGAGATCGGACCTGTCTAGAAACATCATCAGGGGTGGACAAAGGAAAGGAGGGGAAGAGAGGAGGAGAGGCAGTCACAAGAGGGCCAGGAGAGGAGGAGAGGGTTTCCGTGATGAAATGAGAAGACAGAGACGGGCATTGGGCCTGGGAGGGGACAGGAGAAGTAGAGACTGCATCAGGATTAGCCATCTCATTGCAGATTTTAAAGAGTTTGGCTGAGTTTTTAGATGCCGCAGAGACACGGAAATCAATGTGCACTCTCTTCTTAGCAAGGGCAGCAAGTCTGTGTTGCCTTTGGAGAAGGCATCAGGCCAGTTTGTCAGTGGGTGTACCTGTTGCCCTCCATTTCCTCTCAGCCACCCTACACTTGCGTTGAATGATGATGAGGACTGAGTTGTACAAAGAGTTGCACTTGGATTTGGTAAGTGAAGCTCCCATGGTTTGATTTGACGGTCAGCGATAATCCAAAGCGTTGATCCTGATGCTCTGGTTTGTGGTTTGATGGTGTGGCAGCTCAACGTAGAGCCGGGGTGACTTGTTTTTGTAACAGCTGGTTCAGGTTGGTGAGTGATACTCCAGCATTTTGAGTTGGCATTCAGCGGTAAGTAGTTGAGCATGTAATGGGCGACATGAGGCATGATTCTGTGTCAAGCTGGTTCCAGGTGCTGAAAACATGGTTCCTCCCTGTCTTGGCCTTCTGTATGCTGTGAATACCAATCCAGAGATTTTGGTAAATGTTTGTCCTTGTTATTGGGCTCCGATACAAGGGTAAGGGTAGCACACAACTGCAGGGGTCCTTCATAAATGTATCTGTATTTGTGAATATGTGTATGGGAGGGACTGTGGCTGTGAATGTGCATGTGAAAGAGATTGTGGATTTTTCTGTATGCTTATGAATGAATGAGTGTATATTGTAAGGGTGAACAAGTGAATGAGGAAGTGAGCGTGAATTAATCTTGTCTAAGTGCACAGGTGAATGAGATAGTGAGAGTGTATGAAAGAATGTTGAATGTTGTATGGGAGGTGGGTTCTGGTACTATTGCTCCTGCACAAATTGAACCCATATCCACTCCCCTGAGTAGCCAGTCTTCGGTTTTTGCAGAGAAGCCAGGACATATTTTCTTAATGTGGTATGTGATGTTGCACTTGGGATTAAAGGTAAAGCCATCATGATGAGTGTTCTTACATTGTCATATTGGGCTATATTAGTGGTGCCAGTTTGAACATGTATATTTACTGTACCATAGCATGTTTTCAAACTGCATATTAAGGGTAAAGCCAGCATGATGAGCATTAATTTGCCACACTGGTCTTCATTGCAGGAATGAGCCTGTAGATATATTCTCATGGTGGCAGAGGAGTTTCTGCTGGCATCAAGGGTTAAACCAGCAAGATGAGTGCTCTTATATGGTCATAATAACCTACATTAGATGGGCCAGTCTGGACCTATTTTCATATTGTGGTATGGTATATTTTTTTCTATTTTTACAGTGCATTTGTTTTACTAACATCAAGGTTAAAGCCAGCATGATGAGTGTCATTGCATTGCTGTACTGGCCTACACTGGTAAAGCCATTCTCGTCATGTTTTATGGCATGATGGGTAAAGCCAACAATATGACGGTTATTGCATTGCCATACTGCCCTACATTTCTGAAGCCATTCTGGACATGTTTCCATTCTATGAGAAGGTATTTTCTACTGACAAATCCAAACAGAGAATGTTCTTACATGGGTATTACAGAATACATTATCAGTGCCAGCATGGGCATGTTTTCTTATAGTATCATAACTTGCAATATGATCATAGCAAACATGTATATTCATGTATGGGAACATTGGCATATATTTGTGTAGTCAGAAGGGACGTGTATGGGCACAGCCAGAAATAACATATTTTGTATGCTGACATTTATTTTGGACAAAGGCAACTGTGTTGGAAATAGCTCCTTTGCAAGTTTGTAATTTGCAGCTATTCTTGTGTAGTAAAGCATTACCATACAAAACTGATTGCAATCTACGTGGCTTTTACCACATTTTTTACAGAAAGCATACTATAAAATGCACTATTTTAACCAATTGTTTTGAGAAATATGGGAGAATCCTTCAAAACTGCACCGCTCGTGGTTTCCAGGTTTCCTTGTTATGCAAGGTTACACACTCATATTTGTGTAACCAGTTCTGCCCCTCCAGTTTAGAAAGTCAAGAGGTTCTTTCACTAATATAAGTGCATGCAGTTGTGTGGCTTTGGTGACATCAGCTTACAGATGTACTCTTCCAACTCACTATCACAAAAATACTTATGAGTTGATTGGTTATGACCTCCATCAATAAATATGAACATTATTTTTGCTCTAGTCCTCTTAGATCTAACCTGATAGATGAATCATGCATCATGTTAGATCTCTCCTTACCTGAGATTTTCAGTCTATATGATCAACAAAAGGAAGGACATAAAACATATTAATGACACAACGTGTACCCTGATATACAATCCTACATACACAACCTCTACAGCAAATATGGGATGTGCACAGTGTATTCAAATACAAAAAAGTGTTTCATAAAAATATAATCTTTAATTCATCTTCTTGTCAAAGCACATGTATCAAAACATTAACCAACATATATACACAACATTGCAGTATACAATGATAAAATTATTCCACCTCAACTTGTCAATTAGACAATACTTGATGGACCACAGTGGCAACTTAATTTTTCCTATTGCCCACTGTGTCAACAAAGCCCGACTTATATAAGTTTCTGTCCTAATTGTTTGAAATAACTGGACATTCCTCAGGGGCAGAAATCTGTCTTGTGCTTAAGGTAGATTTTGTTCATTCCTTCATTCCTTCATAAGCAGGATCCCTGCATCTAAGGGTACACAAAAAAGACATACATATCACTATATGGGCATCTCTGGTCTTATTAGTAAACCTAGCCTAGACCCTAACTAGGGTGGATCAGTATAAAATCAATAATATACCTGAACCAATAGTCTATAGTGATGAATATCTTCAGACTTAAAGCAATTCCAAATCTTGCTCTTCACTTTACTAGCAGAATGCAACATTCACTCAAAAGAAAGGCACCTCAAACAATAGCAAATACTCTCCTGAGCCAGGTTGGTATTACATAATCAACATCCTAAATAAGGTGGAAAAGAAAAAGAAAAGGAAAGGACGCATCATGCGCTTACCCTTAGATGTTTTCTACGCCTTGCCCCCGTGGTAAACCAGAACAGGAGTCCTTCAGATGTATAATAGTCTCACTCAATGGCCGATATATCATTTCTAAAGGCAGTAACACAAAGCCGCTAATTAGAAATAATCTCCTGGAGTTGTTCTCCAACGACATGCACACCATACCAAATCTGCACTGCAAACACCGGCACAAAACTCTCCTCTTACCTTCCTTTGACTACCTGGTATGTTCCAGTCACAAAATAGTGTGATTAATTTGCATCCCAAGCATACAAACATAATTAAAAAAACAGCATGCAATTTTAGCCCTAACACAGCAGTAGAAAAAGGCCACTATAGTTTATAGCAGCCACAATAGTTCTCCACCTCCCCAATTCCTATCTTACCTCAACTGGCTTGGGACTGACACTCCAGCGTTGCATCGTGCCCAAAATGTGTACAGATGTGAATATTCTACAAGCAGCCGCGGCTGTTATGTGGCAGTATGTGTCATGTCACCAGGTTACGTGGTGACGTCATTCGTTATGTGATGAAATGCAGTCCTGCTAAAATAAATGCAGTGCGATAATATTGTGGTGATATTGCCTATCTCCATGCACTTTGGGGGCATTAGATGTACTCCTGAATAAGTGTACACGTTTTTTTTTTGTTTACAAACTACTATTTGATCTTGTATGGGTGTTCCTTCTAAAGCCAATAAAATAATCCAAACATTGCCATAAATTAGATGCACCAGATGCAGGAACAAAAAATGTTATTGCAATAAAATGGAGGGCTGGGACATATCTAACTGACATTCAAATTCTAATAGAGTGAGTACATATTTATATCATATTGTCAAAAGTAAAAGCATTACATTTGTAGTGGCTCACCATACTCTGATTGGCTTTGCAAGAATGTGCACTATGCATACACTAAAGTTCATTGGTTTATTCTAAACATGCATTCCAAATGGACAGAAACGGTGGACACGTAGCAATACAGAATTTTCTTCTCATTAGATTTTCCACAGTAAGTCGAAGTGAAATGCTTGACTTAGATTGAACTGCTTGGTTACATATGAAAAACAATCGACATCCTTTTCTCAAGGAAACTCGGACAGTTTGGCACCAACACTCTGTTCCTATCTTATGAACTTGATGCTATCTTATGCATTTTATCTATCATTATATAGCTGGTCAGATAGCACAGCGAGTAGAGCGCGCGCTTTGACAAGTGTCGAATCCCGGCATGGCCAAACTCAGCCTTTCATCCTTCTGACTTTGATAAATGATGACCGCACCGTGTGTAATAATAAACAGTGTTCTGATGCCTGCGGGTTCGTAGCGCTATACAAATGCTATATTATACTTTGCAAACTGACGCGGTGGGAAGATGACTTAATTCTGCATGCGTTCATCTGCCTTGTGTGCATGACCGTAGGTTCTGTTGTTCACTATCATTTACTTTTTAGCCATAGTGCTACTAGGCATATACAGAAATGCTGTACTTGATTTTAAAAGAGGTCGCATTCAATATTATCTATTGGCAATGCGTCTCAATTAATTCTAATGTGAGGCCGAAGATCTCATGTGAGTTCTTAGCAGATCCCCATTGTTTTTATATTAGCTCAATTCTAAATTGTTTAGTGAATATTGAGTCTAAAACACAGAGGACTTTATAAATGTCATTCATCCTGTTGGAGGAATTGTGGAGTTGTGTCAGGCCTGACTCTGCAATTACTTTCCTTTGCATTGTGTCATTTCCCTTTTGAAATGTTATAATGTGTGCAGATGCATCATGGGAGAACTCGGTTGCACCTGCATTATCTTTGGCTTAAACATTGCACACTGCCTTGTCTTTGCCTACGGATCTTCTGTAACTCTCTTTTAAATTAAATTTATATTTCTCACTGCTGGAATCTAAAATTCCTGGGAAAAGGCTGTGTTACTTCATCATTGTCACGGTGCCAATTTCTGCAAGACATTAGGCTTTTGACTGTGTTATGTTGCAAACTGTGAAATGCAACTTTAAATGAAGGCCATGACTGATGCATTCTAGTAGGAACTGATGAGGGAGAGTCTGAGAATGGTTTCTTACATTTCTTTTTTTCTTTTCTTCTCTATGTGCGGCATTCAGCTTAAAGTGAAGTACTGGCGATCATGAACTAAATGTTTTGCTTGTGGATTTTCCTAACTGCAGCAATGTGGTGTCGACCTGTCTACAAAACACAAGATTATGTCTTATTTGGAACATATAATGTGTGTGTGTGTGTTTCCATATGGACCGGCCTAATAAGTTATTCTCAGAAGTGGGAGAGGTATCTCTCTGATAGAGAGAAGCTGACTAAATCTGGAGTTCTCATGCAATGCATTTAGCGAATGCAAACTGGCTTTACTCCGGTCTTCTATCATTCTGAAAACCTCTTCTATGTTTCTGAAGCTGATGCAAGCTACAGTGGGTTTTTAGGTTAAAAGTACATGGGTGATTGCCTAAAAAGGGTATTTGCCAGTCTACGATAGGCCTACAAGCAATGATTTACTGTAAATGGGCTGTTTTGCTTTATGGGAGTGTGTTTATTGTGGCCTAGTTGAAGCATGAATTGAGATGCTTCACAGTGGCTTCCGTAATGTGTATGTTCTTGCAGGTTTGAACTGCTGAATAAATGTACCCATATTTTTATACTGCTCAACATTCCCCCATTTCACCCTTTGAGAGATGAATATTTCTTTAACTTCTCTTTCATCTTCTTTTTCTGGACATTCATAAACACTTATGGCTATCCATATTTTCTCTACATCTATAAGATCCCCACCAAACATGATATGATACCAAGGAGTGCATTGCAATTAACTATGGGGCCATTCTAGAGTCGTGTCTATGTAACATTCAAGGTACTTAAAAGGGTCATTAGATTGAGACCATAGGGCGTTGTCAGGTTATATGTGTATGTTTGTGGGTTACCTGTTCCTGTGCCTTCCTATGTGTAATGGCTCAGCTGTTTGGTGACTTTCATCTTTTCATTGAGGAGTTGCTTTTCTTGTCGTTACTGCAAAGAAAACCTTTTTATTTGTCGGGACACACAGCATGTAGCACTAGCCCGGTATATACACCAGAGTAGTATTATGAGGACGAGGATGGGGAACAGGATAGGCCAAATATTAATCAGCCAGCGGGCCATCCATGAAGTAAACATTACCAGCCAGTCATCATCTTTACCAATTCCGTCTTCTTTTCCCATGTTCATTGTCAGTTGGGCCATCTGTTTGGTAGCTATGGTAAGAGTTCCGTTGTCAGCATCATTGGGAGCGTCATAGGTGCATCATGAGCTGCCAATCTTTCTGCAGACTCCAACTTCCATGGCTGTGATTAGGTTCCAGGACTACACGGTTTTGGATCACTACAGGCTTGAGCGCTCTCAGTTCTTCACCTACGCCATTGAGTCCATGATCAGTAGCATTGAACAGTTCCATTTTAAATTGCGGGCTGTCTGTATTTCAAGGGTGAGTAGTGAGAGAAGGAAGACCTCAGTCTTTGTGATACCCGGGTGGCATTGTTGCTAATGCTTCATCAGCTTCCTTGGAGAAATAGCCACTATGTTTCCTTATATACACCCTAGGTGTGTCCAAGTGTCCTACATTAGTTGGGGGCTTTTCTGGGAACTGGGATTTCCTCATGGGCAATTGTGCATTCCTAGCAGGGATAACCATCGCTGGTGCATGTAGGGTGACAATGTTGCAGGTGCCATTCCAAGATGGTGGCTGATAATAGTAGGCGTTGGTCCCACACTGCCAGGCAATATCAACCATCATGTAGGTGCCATTATTTAAGGTGGGCATCTGGAAAGATTATTTGCAGCTGGTGTTACGCCAATGAGCACATTGCCCTTGCCTCTGAAACATAATGAAGATCATGTGAGTTTCTGTACTTTTATAGGTTGTTCATATTGATGCAGACTTGTCAACTTGTTCACATGGAATGCCCATATATCTCTACACAGTCTGCTGTTCGCTTCATTTCATCTTCTGTAAATCCCATTAGCCCATCTACGTTGAATACTTCCTGCCCCTTTTATTTTCTTCTTATTCCAAAATGTGGATCCTTCTATCACCATAAGGGGTTTGTCTGGACATTGTGACCTTCCTGCTTTCCCAGTTTATTACATTCTTCTGATGATCCTTTCTCCATTTTAATGTATGCTGTGTGTCCCTGAAATTGGCCCTGGAGTTTGCAGGTTACTAAATGTGCAAGCACTGTGCCTCTAAAATGGGTGCTTCATGTGATAACAACAGCCTGGGGGTGCCAACTGCATGTGGGATTAACCCACACATATAGCAGGATTCGTTTATCTGGATTTTACTAAATTTCATCATCATTTTGTACCATGTATTTATGCCATCTGAATGATAATCATCCAAAATTCCACTTGCTTCTGTGTTAATTTGTCTTGTATGTCTACTCATAACATTATTCCTACATACAAATACCTATCCACATAAACATATTTTTCACATGTATGTGATTTTTCTCTTTAGCTCCTTGCATACCAACTGCAGTACTTCTACTGCTATGCCCAAAAGTCTCAAGTTAATTCTGAGTTTGCACAATTATTATTGAGCTTTGCTGCAGTTGGGGTCACTTGCTCCACTTCCTATGGACCTGAAAATGTATGCGTGTGCCACTTGTGAATGTGCTGCCTTGCAAAGACTATGTTGCCTCTTTGTAGTTGAAGAGGTACCTCTGTCATGGTGCCTTGTTGGTCTGAAGGGGTCCTTTTCTTTGTTGTGCCGTTTGTATGTAAAGAGATTAACTCTGATCAGGTTGACAGGTTCTTGAGATACACATCAAACTCCATTTCTAGCATTTCTGCACTACAATGACCACCTGATGCTGTTTATGAGGGTTCTGCTGGGGCAAACATCATCCTGTATGTTTCCACCTCATGAGGTGCGAGGTGGGGGTCCTTGCTGGGCTGATTTCTCAAGCTAAAAAGGGCCAGGGGCAGGCAGTGCAGCTTGTTCCTTTGGGTGCCACATCATTTGGCCAGTTTTACTTTCAGGAGGAAATTGCATCTCTCCACCACCCCATTTGCTTGTGGGTGGTAAGCCATACACAGCTTGTGCTCCCTAATAGTCGAGTAACCTCTGCGAGGAATTCATTTATAAAATGAGAGCCATTATCAGTGTCTCACATATTCCATATCCAGGGAACACTACCCTAACTAAAAACGTGCAGCAGATTTAGCATCTGCATTGAAACAGGGCCCTGTCTCTATCCATCGGGAGTATGGGAAAACTACCACTAGTGCAAACTACCACTACCACCTGTAAGTGTTGAAACTATTCAACATATCGATAAAGTCTGTGTGGAGTGCTTTGAATTAACCTGTAGAGCAGGGCAGTGTTCCCTTCAATGTCTTGAGTGTGTCCCCTTGATGAAATTTGTGACATGTAGTGCAGTTGGCTACATATTTGTGAACATTTTTGACCAGATTTGGCACAAACCAGTCCTCACTTATGTCAGCAGAAATATGCTGCATAGGTGCATGTGTGGGGTAATGGAGATGCTCTAGTGCAATGTTTAACAACTGTAAGGCCATGACTACTTTACTTGTGCTGAATTGTCTCCACACAATGTCAGTAGGTGATTGGATGCATTCTCATTTTTCCCGTAAAGATATTTCCTCTACTAGGGCTCTTTACTGAAATTCAATGATATGCTCTTTCGATAATGCACTGTATGCTTCTGCTAACCCTCTCTGTTGGGCTGAAGCAACAGGTATTTTGCTTTCTTCCAGAAAAGGCATTTAAGCTCCCTGTTTTACTGCTGCATATGCAACTGCATTTCACGTGCCACTAAGGGCCCGATTCATAGAATCCAGCGTGTATTCATAGATTTCCCGAGGCATCACTAGCTGTGGCACAAGGAACATCAAGCAGTGCCAGTAACACCCCCAACACGCCCCCACATGCATTAAAAAGCAAGTAAAATGCCAAACACAGCACAAGCCCCCGTGCCATCCCTGGAACAGCTTACAGCCCCCCAGCCAAATTGTGTGAAAACTTTGTGCGGACGGGGTGTGTGCTGAGTTTTCACACGATTTGGCTGGAGTACGGACAGGGTATGCTGGGATGCGGATGGGGTACGTTTTGAGTTTCCACACAATTTACTGGGATGTGGACGGGGTACGCACTGAGTTTCCATGCGATTTGTCTGGGGTGTTGTAGGGGAACACACTGAGTTTCCACGCAATTTGGCTGGGGTGCGGACGGAATAATTGCATGAAAACTCAGCGCTACCCCATCCGCACCCCAGCCAAATCGCTTGGAAACTCAGCGCATACCCCGTCCTCACCCCAGCCAAATCACCTGAGCTCGTAGGCAGCCCCCACCACATGGGACACCCCAGCCCCCATCACCCCAGCCTGCAGGCAGCCCACAACACCTGTGACACCCCAGCCCCCATCACCGAGCCCGCAGGCAGCCCCTGCCACATTGCACACCCCCAGCCCAGCCCCCATCACCCATGACACCACCCTGCAGACATCCCCCATCACATGGGAAACCCGAGCCCCATCAGCCCAGCCTGCAGGCAGTCCACAACACCGGTGACACCCCATTCCCCATCACCCGACCCCCAGGTAGCCACTGCCAAATGGGACACCCCCAGTCCAGCCTCCATCACCCAAGCCCGCAGGCAGCCCCCGCCAAATGGGACACCCAAGCCCCCATCACCCCAGCCTGCAGGCAGCCCACAACACCTGTGACACCCCAGCCCCCATAACCCCAGCCTGAAGGCAGCCCGCAACACCTGTGACACACCAGCACCATCACTCAAGCCTGCAGGAAGCCCCCGACAAATGGAACACCCCAGCCCCCATCACCTACGCCCACAGACAGCCCCCGCCACATGGGAGACCCCAGCCCCCATCACCCCAGCCTGAAGGCAGCCCACAACACCAGTGACACCCCAGTCCCCATCACCCGAGCCCGCAGGCAGCCCCCACCACATGAGAGACCCCCAGCCCAGCCCTTATCACCTAAGCCCAGAAGCAGCCCCGCTACATGGGACATCCCAGCTCGATCACCCAAGCCTGCAGGCAGCCCACAACACCTGTGACACCCCAGCCCCCAACACCCCAGCCTGCAGGCAGTCCACAACACCTGTGACACCCCAGCCCCATCACTCGAGCACACAGGCAACCCCAGCCCCATGGGACACCCCCAGCCCTTATCACCTAAGCCCAGAAGCAGCCCCCACATGGGACACGCTAGCCCCATCACCTGAGCCTGCAGGCAGCCCACAACACATGTAACATCCCAGCCCCCATCATCCGAGCCTGCGGGCAGCCCCTGCCACATGGGACACCCCCATCCCAGCCCCCATCACCCAAGCCAGAAGCAGCCCCCACCACATGGGACACTCCAGCCCCAATCACCCAAGCCTGCAAGCAGCCCACAACACCTGTGACACCCCAGCCCCCATCACCCAAACCCACAGGCAACCCCTGGCACATGGGACATCCCCGGCCCAGCCCCCATCACCCGTGACGCCACCCTGCAGGCATCCCCTGCCACATGGGACACCCCAGCCACCATCACCCAAGCCCACAGGCAGCCCACACCACATGGGACATCCCAGCCCCCATCACCCCAGCCTGCAGGCAGCCCACAACACCTTTGACACCCCAGCCACCATCACCACAGCCTGCAGGCATCCCAAGCCACATGGGACATCCCAGCCCCCATAACCCCAGCCTGCAGGCAGCCCACAACAACTTTGACACCCCAGCCCCCATCACCCAAGCCTATAGGCAGACCCCACCACATGGGACACCCCAGCCCCCATCGCTCGAGCCTGCAGGCAGCCCCCGCCACATGGGAAACCCCCAGCCCAGCCCCAAACACCTGTGAGGGCAACCTGCAGGCAGCCCCCTCCAGACTCGACATCACCTGCATGGTGGATGGTGACATAGTGACACACGTTCACTACGTCGATGGCATGTTCAGGAACTAGGTTGCTGTGTAGTGGCACCACCCTTAGCCTCCTGTCCACAAAAATATCCTGCAAACACCAAAAAAAAACATATACCTGGCCCACAAGCTTCGGTGTCCCAGCTGATCATACGCAATTGCTGACTGCAACCATATCACAACATACACATCACAAAAGTATATGTCAAAGTGAAGCACAGCATGCCATGTGACAAAGTAATGTCAACAATCCACATGTACAAATAATCACACAGTGACAGAATGCAAAGCACCCTCGATTTTATTCACATGAAGAGACATTGGCCCGGCGTGTCACAGCATGAGCCTCAATGAGCACACATCACCTGAACAGAAAACCTTATAAACACACAAGTGACCCTCCCATGTGTGAAGGACATGACATGACATACAATCAAATGACCTGTCATTCTGAATGCAAATGTATACAAGTGTCCAATGCGCCAAAGAGTCACGGGAGGGGGATGAGAATGAAGACAGACACAAGAAACCTGTAAGGACAGGTGACATTGAGACAGTGCCAGTGCATGGGAAGTGGTGATTGATGAAATGTGGTTGCGGAGGTGCCAGTTCAGCACATGTGAAGGACATCATAACAAATACACCCAAAAAGACAACAAAGAAAGTCTGCCCAGCCGGTGTCAATTCCAAGCCTAAGTGCAGTCAGGAGGTGCAAACTGTTGGTAGGTGTCTTTTGGCACACATCAAAACTTTCTAAGGATTGGGCATGCAGGGGAGCCAGTGCAGGTGTGCAAGTGGCGTGCAATGGGACCTTTTAGCAAGTTCAGAGGATAGTGAGCTGACCATAGCAGATTCACACAGGACTTCATAAGGGCAGAGGAGTACTAAAAGCACAAGCACAGAGGAAGACTCAATTCATGATTGAGTACATGGCCATCATATCATGCCCTATACACCAATACTGCAGCATTGTTCTGTCCATGTATAAAACTATAACAATTGAAAAAAGCTATTGCAATCAAGATGGCCAACTACACGAGAGACAAAAGATCAAACATCACTGGGAGTAAAATAAATGAAATATATTTAAAAGTAGTATTAATGTCATACATATTGTTTTTAAAATGAAACGGTGCATGAGCAAACAAATCAAATGCAAGAATGTCCAAAAAATAATCCAGTGTACATAAACAAAAGATGGAAAGTCACAAATAAAGTCCATATCCATAACTGATTTTCAGAAAGAAAAGCATAGAGAACACAAAAGTAGACAAAAAATGAGAACTAAGTACAAATGAAAGAGGTCCAATGTTCCAAATGCACCCCAAACCATGAAATAGAACCCCACAAAATGACCCAAAAAAAGAAAACTATGATCAAAAAGTGGAGCACAGTCCAAACACTCCAAAAAAACATACAATGAAAAGGAAACGTATACCTAAAGAACTATATACAATGGCAACAGGCTAGTTCTTCTCCTCACCATGCTCCCTCAATGTCTCGGCCAGGGCATCATCGAACACTGATCCCAATTCCCCTAGGTGGGCCTCCCTTCTCACCTCGAGGGCTTGCAGGGACTCCAACATGCGCGTCTCCCATTCCCTGCAAGTTTCCTTGAAGACCTCAGCCTGACTCTCTGCCAGATGCAGTGAAATCTCTGCCCTTGCCATGGTGAGTTTTGACTCCTGTTCCCGCTGCCACTGTGCCCAATCTGCTGCCCCAAACCCTCCAATACGGAAGACATCCTTTGGGTAAGGTCCATGTTTGCCTCCTTCCTGATGGCTGATACCTGCCTTCCTGGGATGGTACGCCCCGAATACTGTAGCCTCCTACTCCAAGACTACTGCTGCCCAAAAGCCCGGTGCCTGCTCCTTTTGGACAGGGAGAATGACTGGTGCACAGAGGAAGACTAGGATGGGGTTGCAGAAGGGGCCCGCCCACGCGCCCAATTCGAGACCAGGAAATGTGCTTGCCAGTTCATGATACGCAAAATCTCATTGTGATGATCTGCAAGCCCCCGATTGGAAGCCTGTACATCATTACGAATGGTGCCTGTACGCCTCATGATAACGGCTAGCAACGCTTCCACCCTGTCCCAAATGGCAACATCTGCAGGTATTGGTGTTTCCGTTTGTGTGGAAACATCCTCCACCTGTGGATGGGTCCGGCCTAGGGCATGCATGCAGGTGCATACTGGTGCAGTCGCAGTCCCAGCGGCAGGATTAGGCACAGGCACCTCCACAGTGACCTGCACTGCCTCCTTCACTAGAGCCTGGACTGCACCAGTCACACCCACCTCATCATCCCTGCCGGGCACCATGGACTGGGCTGATGCGGCCTCCGCCTTCTCCCCTGCCAAACTGGAGGAGTCTACAACCACCTTCGCTCTCTTGGACCTCCACTCAGCAGCTGCGGCCGTTGTCTCTAATGCAGCACCAATCTCCTTGCTCGCCGAAGCATGACTAGGCCTTGCGTCTGTGCCTGGTGGAGGCAAACCCGCTGCCTTGCTCCAAAGCAACTTATCCGCCCTCTTCTTCTAATGTTGCTGTGTGTAAATTACATGTGTGTGTCCCATTATGCATGTGGGGGAATGCACAATTTAAGGTGCTGCAAGTGAGACATAGAAAAAATACAACAGTGTACTGTACATTTGTGTGTATGGCACAAAGCATATGCACACGACTTGCACTTGCAAAGTCCACAAACATCAACATCCTGCACAACACACTGGTACTTGCCATTAACACACAAGCACATACATGACTGTCCTTCACAACAGTCAATCACATCCTTGGACAAGGGACTTGCAGCACCTTAAATTGTGCATTCCCCCACATGCATAATGGGACATACACATGTAATTTACACACACCATCTGACAGTCCTGAGGCAGGGTATGCAGCCATCACATCCCGCAATGTCAATTTGCCAGCAGGAGTCAAGCACAGATTTAAATGCTCCAGTAACATCCATCCAGGAGTGTTAGCCAGTCACACACTTTCTTCTCAGACACATGCACATGTATACCATGCAAGTCCATGATGTTGCAGACAGCACTCATGTGTCTCACCTCTCCCCCGGCCACGTCCATACACATGTATGCAACCATGTGCACTTCGTTACAGGCTTTAGCGCATCACACATTGCAACTGAAACACTGTTGATGTCACACATGCTTGAATGGACACACATGCAGCACTGTATGGGACATGCACACAGACATCCGTACAAGAGGCATGCCTGACATAAGGTCAAGGTGCACACTCCAACCACACATCAACATGCACATGCACTGTGGAGAACAACGACACATGGACACTTACCAGTCGATTCGAGACGGAGCTGCAAATCCATGACCTTGGCGTGCATCACTGGGTGGAAACTCTCCAGAACCTGCATTTTGTCGGTGTTCACCCGGCCCCAGTGCCCCCATTGAGCCTGGCGGAAGCAATGGGCCTTGTTGTGGGTCCTGGCTTTGAAGTCCTCCCAGCACTTGTGGACATGGCCGAAGTCCCGGGGTGCCACCCTCTCTGCGTTGATGGCACCCACGATGTCGGCCCAGATCATCTTCCATCCTTCCTTGCTGACTTGCATTGGTTTGTGGAAGAAGACAACATAATGCCACAGGACTTGCTCTACCAGGATGTCAACTTCCCTTGCGGTGAAGCTGACAGCCCTGTGCCTCACTGCTGGAGGGTTGCCACGTGCCTCCATTGGTTCAGACATGGCAACCCCTGAGGCAGGTGTGGGTGGGCAAGGTGGTCCTGCGGCTGGGCTATGGAGTGGTGGTCTGGCACATCGGGAGTCTTCTGGATCAGCAGAGGTGGTCACAGGTCCGAAGACAGGAGCACTGGCAATGACTGTACAGCAGGCACCAAAATTGCAGGGCGCATGGGCAGCAGGCACACACAGTGGACAGGCAGCAACAGGTGCCCTTAGGAGGCAGCTCAGGGCACTTGGAGGCAGGTACATTGGCTGGTAAGCAGGAGAGTAGGTGTTCCGTGTTACTCACGTGGGCAGCCGGAAACAGTGACTCTGCACATGCGAAATGCGCACGTTAGCGTGAAATCAGAGGAAAGTGCCTAAGTGCGTAAGTTATGTGACACGTGTTGAACATTGGGCGTGGCGTTCAGGATCGGGAAAAAGTAGTGCATATGAAACCATCTCACTTTTGTGCGACTTTTAGCAGACAGACGTGTGGACTTTGTTTCCACGCGATCTCTTCATTACTGCAACAGTGCAAGCCGCTTATTTTGGTGGGGGATTGCCTCCGCGCACACACGTGTGTGCTTTTGAGGCTGACGGTGAGTTGCGTACACATTTTACATACTGTGGGTACCCCTGTGTGTTGCGTACCACCTTATTTAAAATCACAGTAGCTTACGTATCCTTCGCGAACGTATTTTTTGTGTTGCTGGGTCCGACCGCATAATGCATAACATTTGTTCTTTTCACGTGTGCTATCGAGGGGTCGTGTACATGTATTTCTAATTTTTGGGGTGCCTGTGCATTACGCAGCCCCTTTTTCCCCCGGGGGTTACATTGAGCCTTGCAGGATCACACTAGTATGTTTAACATCACGTGCACTGCCCCCTGACTGAATTGTCCAGAACAATTGATAGCTGTGCCTCCCATTGCACCATTACATCAGTGCCATGAGTTGGAGGGCAACAAGTGGGAAGGATGGCAGAGGTGGCCGAGGTGCCCGAGGCCATATAGGGAGAGCTATGCCCCCACCTAACAGGGTCAGGGAGATGCAGCTGATGCTGACGTCCCCAGCACCCCGGGTCCAGGAGCACCATTGCCATCTGATGTCCACACCAGGCAGGGTGTGGAAGCTGCATGGGCAGCTGCAGCAACCACCACCCAGACTCAGGGACACCCAGCCAGGCCTGTAGTGGTCCCAGCCCAGGTCCACAGAGAACCGGGGTAGATGTCTTTGTCTCGAAGGGAAAGAGACGTCTGGACAAAGGTCATGGCACCAGCACCCAGGGTCCTGGAGCAGCATTGCAATCTGCTGTCCACACCAGGCATGGTGAGGAAGCTGCAGGGGAAGCTGCAGCAGCAACCACCCAGGCTCAGGGTCACACAGCCAGGCCTGTAGTGGTCTTGACCCAGGCCCACAGAGACCCAGGGGTGGATGTCCCTGTCTCCAAGGGCAAGAGAAGTGTGGACAAAGTTCATGGCACCAGCACCCAGGTACAGATGCCTGCAAGGCTACCTACAGTCCCAGCATCAGTGGGTGATGCCACAGCCCAGTCGACTAGTGCTCCAGCCCCTACTGACCCAAGTGGTCCCAGCCACTCAGGGTCGGCAGGACCTTGCAAGAAGGCAAAGTGTGCAGTAGGCGAACAGGCTCAGACCAAAGGCACGGCACAGGAGACCCACACTTTGAGGAAGGGGAACTTCAATGATGAGGAACTCCAAATCCTCATGGACTACGCGCAGGAACACAAACATGACATGCTGGTGCGCACAGGGAGCACACATAGGCCTGCCCAGCGTATGGCCCACGGGCAGCGCATCACCGATCATATCAACGCCTTGGGCAATGAGAGGCGCACAGGTGGTGAGGTAGTGAAGGGTTGGAATGACCTCTGGTGCCAAGCCAAAGATAAGTTAGGTGCTAACTAGGCCTGTACTCTGGTGACTGGAGGTGGGTCACCAAGAGTGGACAAAGAACTCACTCCACATGAAGATATCATTAGTGATATGATTGATGTGGAGCAGATCCAAGGCGTGGGAGATTTGCCAATTTATGAGGGAATTTCTGGTGAGTGGTGATGCATGTTTGTCTAGGACATGTGTATGTTCCTTGGATGAAGTGTAATGATTGTCTATCAGTTCTACCTGCATTTACATGACTGCCATAGGTGAACCATGTCATGGTGGTCTGACACGTGCTTGTTGTCCTGAATGCTGCATACGCACAATGTGCTGCACACCGTGACAATCCTCATCACCACACCTGCACCGTCCTTCCATGTCACTGTCTGTCCAGCGTCTCATGGCCCTCTTCCTGCTCCAACCCGTGATGGCGGATAGCCTGTGATAATCTTCCACTCCACACTTGCCTTCTCACCACACATCTCTGAAGTCTCTGAGAGGTCACCCAGTCAGCTGCACCTCCTTATTCCTCTCGTTCCACCAGCAGCTCACTGTCTACAGAGGATTGCTCATTCCTATGGTGGGGTACTGCAACTGCCCCTACCGAGATTTCTGTACTTCTACTCCCTTCCCTCTGCAACTCATCCAGAACTGGACTGTGGGAATTGTCCTTTTGTCTTGCGGCCAAGTATTGTATCTCCCTAGGACTGTGATGATGGCACTGGCTTCCAGTGGCTACGACTGTTAATTTCCAAACCCTGTGCATTGAACACAACGCCTTATGAATCCTGAGATCACAGTTCCTTCAACTCCATATTCCAAATCTGCTTCCTTCTCATGGTCTTTGATCATCCCTTTCCTACTCCCTCAAAGTCAGTTACAATTAGTTGGTGTTAGGGAGAATTCTCTGTTTAGGCTGAATTTCCTAACCTAGTGAGTCCCCCAGCAGCTTTGCTGGATTTCTGGAGTTTGTTTTTTTCATCCTGCCAAGAGTGAGACTCTTTTTCTCCCACTCTTGGACATGATTTGTGGTATTTCTTTGAATGTTAATGTGTTCTATGGGCTATGGGGTCTTTTACTCCGTACGGTCTCATGTGTTTTGCTATGTGTTTTACACCACACCCTCCGTGCCGTAACACTAGGGTGTCCTAGGTGACCCCCACCATAGACTCCATACCCTGGGACTGACTACTGTCTCCCAGGGCATGTAAAGTCACCATTGGCTTTACTAGACCTAAATTTACTAACAGAACCAGTACAAACCATCCGATTGTGGACGTACTGGTAGGGGCAATTCGATTACCCCTGGGTCTGTTGTTCGAGGGGGCACTGTCCCGTCCCCCCTCGTCGAGTTTTGGCTGGTGGCAGTGGATACTACTTTTTATATTCGACTGCAAATATATTCCTAAGGGATTTTCCCATTGTTCGAGGCTAATACTTTTTCTATGTAGCCTCGGTCATACCGGCGGTTTATTAAATTAAAATGAATTCACTGGTTGTTATTTTCTGCCAGAACTCGGTTTTTAAAATGACGTATGTGTTTGCCACTGTAACTCCAAACCAAAGGTTGAGCCCTTTGTTCTACTTTTGGCGGTCTTCTACACAGAAGCCCTCCAGAGTGGTGCCATTCTGCCTGGGTACCACAGGGGGTGTGGGAGGGGGTTTAGGCACCCTGGACTGAGTTGCCTTGTCAACTCAAGTCGCACTCTGGTGTGATTGGCCCAAGTGGTGAGCCGCCCCGCCCACCACTTAGCATGTTTCATTGACAGCTAGGCTGAATGAATGGGGGTTTACTGCATAAAAGCAGGGCTTTGGGGACTGGAACTTCAGAAGTCGCCACAGGACCTAAGAATCCGACGAGGGAGAAGCTGAGCCGACCTGCAACGACGACACCACCGGTGGTGCCCTGCTGAACCGACTCACCACTTCCCAACGACAGAGGAGATCTCCCTGCTGGAGAGTCGTCTTCCCTTTGACTGGTGGGAACAACCAGTCCCTTGCTTTTTCTTTGCTTCCAGGACGTCTAGAGGTCGAATTGCCCGTGCGGAGCACCCCGGCAACCGGATAGCCACTAACCACTGTACCGCGACCAAAAGGTGGTGCCTTGTGACTGCGCACTCCGCGGCTGGTCTCTTCCCTGGTGGTGCGACGATCTTCAACTTTCCTCTACGACGAGATCATCTCTTCTTCTGGCAAAGCCCCGACTTGCATCCACCACCAGGAACAACTGCCCCTGCCGGAGCTGTCTCTCCACTTTCAAGGTACTGTGTCCGCCTGGCTTCCCTTGTGACGGTTAGCGTGAGGTGTCTTAAATCCTTACCTTTCCACTGGGTCGCCTCCAGACCTTCTTAACTTTTGTTCTAAAACTGGTCCAACCTTTCTGTGACATTTTGCTACAAAGACTTGAAGTGCATTTCCACTGTGGTATTTTTGGGACATACCGCCTTGCCTCTCTCCGAGTGGGCCTGGCCTCTGAACTTTGTGATCTACAGTAGACCCTGCCTTGCTTGCCTTGCATTTGCTTCGTAAAAGTGTAGGTACTGAGTTGGTTTCATACCCTGCCTTTTTCTCTCCCTTTCTAACGAATACTAGAGTGCCATCTAGGTTAAGCACTCACCTCTGTCTGCAAATAAGTGGTGTCTTTGAACCTAGACTTGTCGAAATATTGTTATGGGATTGATATATACTTATAGTAACTGTGATTGAAGTTGTTTGCCATATTAGTGGCAGTGTGTTTTTCATAGATGTGTTTTATATAAATAATTATATATCTTTACACCCAAGCTCTGATCCGTGTCTGCTTGTTCTACTGTGTAAATTGCCCTATCTTGTATACTCCATATACTGCTTAACTCGTCTTGAGAGAAGTCTGACTGCTCAGCCACAGCTACCAGGTAAATCTGGGTGGTGCAGACTGCTACCAATTGGGTTTACTGCTAACTCCTGTAGTCTTAAACTTTTTGCAGTGGCCCCAGAGGGAACTGCACAGGTTTCTGCCTAACAGTTGGTGGTTAATGTCTATCTTCGGCTAGGGTCTCCCTCTGGTACAGCCTCCCTGCCTCAATGGAACTGGAAGTGTACCTTATCTGGGTCTGGAGGCACTGTGGATGCTACCTCATGTGTTGTGCTTTCTCTCCTCCTCTCCCTGCTATAGTCCTGGATAACTGATTGAATGCACTAGTCACCTCCCCACACTCTGATCTCTGACACGGGCCTCTGAGCCACCAATTGAACATATGCACTGCCTCCCTGCCATTCCCGGCACTCGGTGGCTGTTTACTGTATCCCTACAACCCTCTACCAGCAATTGACACCTGATGTCTGCACTTACACTTACACTGCCACCAGCCCACCGCATTTCCATTGCTGATTATGTAGTTGTATTTAATTGGATGCCGTTCTCATGTACTACACTGCCCACTCCCATTTCCAACCCCAGGTCTCACCTTCACCAGGCTATTTCAATCACGTGATGTCAATGTGACCTGGCCTCATTGGATGGGTGTGTCTGGCTTCACTCTATTCCACCACCCTTGCATTGTAGCACCTTGTGACACTTGTGTGTATTGAGTTTGGTCATTACATGTCATGTCATATCCATTGTACATGGCTCTAGGACAGTAGTCAGCAAATTCCATCTCATGCAGTTTAACAGTTCATGCATAGCTATGCTATGTAGCATATGTGTATATGCATCAGTGATGTTGGTGACTGAAGTATGCCAGTCAGGTGCTTGTGTGTGAAGCAGGTGCTATGCACCATGCACTATATGTGGTATTTAGCCCTTTCACACACGTCCATGGCTTCTTTCACACTTCCCTTCACTTGCATTGACACTGTGTACATGCAGGTGTTTGTGACATGGCAGGTTGATCTGGTGCATGACGACATTGTAATGCCAATGTGTGTGGGCTATGCTATCTACATGGGTCTTCATGTATTTGTCTGTCCATGTACAGATGATGAGGCACTGGATGCAGAGGAGGAGGTGGAGAAGAAACAGGATACTGATCCACAAACAAGCACCAGTGGAGGATGTAGTGTGGCAGCCCATGATGATTCACTGGTGCTACAGTCCATCCCGGCCCTGACTCCGTTTGAGGCTGCCTCTGATGATACCTATGGCTCTGGTGGTGAAGCAGAATGTGATTCCTCTGTGCTGTCGCAGGTGAGTACATCGAGTGTGGGTGCTGTTGTATCCCAAACATCTGAAGGGGGGGCATCCCCTCACAGGGCCAGTCAGTGTTGGTAGGTCCGTCTGTGGTGGTTAGGGCTGCAGGATCACGCTCCACAATATTGACTCCTGGTCCTGGGCCAGCTGCTCAAGGGAGGGATGCAGTCCTGCAGCCACAGACAGCACTGTCACATCAAGGGCCAGGTACCTTGGCCCAGGCAGGCATGAAGTCTGCCAACGCAGTTGTTGTGTGTTAGCTGGCGATACTGTGTGGGAGCAGTCCATGTATGCGGTTGCACAACAACAGGCTGCTTCATATGAGATGTTGGCTAAGGGCATGGATAGGGTGACCAATTCCGTGATATCCCCAGCAAGATAGGTGGAGCACCAGCAGTAGGCATTGCGGTCCACATGCAGCTCACACAGGCTGCACATGGTGGCAGGCAACAGGAGCCTACAGGCAGACCTGAGGGCTCTGCATGCATCCATGGCTGCAGAGGCTCGGTCCCAGAGGGATGCCCTGAGGTAAGAGTATGGGTCCCTCAGAACTACACTGGCTGCACTCACTGCAGCCCACAATAGATGGTCTGAACAGCAGATGCAACAGTGTACTCATTCCATCACGGAGGAACTTTGTGCATCCGTGAGGTGTTGCATGGGGACCTCCGAGCTATCATGTTGCAGATGCAATCATCTCCGTCCCGCATAGCCACTGCCATGAAGGACCAGGTCAGGGCTATGCATGGTGATCCTCCCTTACCACTACCACATTCTGATGCAACACCAGAGGGTTGCGACAGCAGCAACAGGTCTCCTGATCCATGTGGCCCATTAACCCTGGGGTGTTTTTTTTTCTTCTCAACATCCACACATAGGTGAAAAATTGTGCCACAAGCTGGGTACGGGCAGCCTCGCCACCTGCCCTTTCCCCTCCCATTTGCATCCACCATTCATGTGGTTGGGGATGTGGAGGCACCACCATGTCCACCGGTATGCCACGCCGTGCTGCAATGTTGTGCAGGACACATGCTGCCACAATGATCCTGCACACTACTGGTGGTGCATATAGTAGCTCACCACCAGAGTGGTAAAGGGAGTGGAAGTGTGACTTTAGCACTCCGAATGTGCACTCCACTATGGCCATAGTTGCAATTTCGTCTACGTTGTATTTTACCATGGGTGGTGGGGTTCCGTATTGGCGTTATCATATAGGTGCTCAGAGGGTAGGCACTGTCCCCTGTGGAGGTGAGATGGTTTGCCAGTGGTGTGGTTTTGTGTGTGTGAGACATGCATGCATTTGCAGGGCCATTTGTACTCACCAATGAGCCATATGTTTCCATGTCTCCCAGCTTCCAGGACCAGGTGTAGGGGTGACAGTTTGAATATGAAACTATCATGGGTGATGATTCCCTTGGCATCAGATACAACCTGCACGTTGATGGAATTCCAGTGCTTGCGATTGCGATAGATGTGCTCTGTGGCCCTATGTGGACATTGTAAAGACTGGTAGGGGGTGTCTGTACTTCTGCTCTCTATATGGTAAATGAGAGGCACAGAAGACACCAGCCAAGATTCTCTATAAGGTAGCAATGGACGAGCAATCAAGGCATAGCTTCTCAGGAGGTGATGCGGGCTGGTTCTTAAGTACAGTGTGTTCCCTGAACCCCCACAAAGGAATGTCCACACACTGTATTACTGAAAACACAGTCTTTATATAATTCATATTCAAAGGTATGTACACGATCACAATAACGCACTTTGTACTTGGAAGTCAATAATGATAAATATATACACGTCTAGAGTGGTACGACTAATGTTATCAAATCTCATTAAAGTGCATTAACTGTACGGTTAAAATGTCACACAGATCAATAACGAGTAAACCAGCAATAGAGATAGGAAGGAACATAAGATGGTTGAAACAATAGGCAGAATGCTGACCCCTACCGCTAGGCACAGTTCTGTGTGGAGATCCCCCCACCTGGGCAACCTGTAAATAAAGATATATAGCACAAGCCCAGTCCAAATGTTCAATATTTTTACTTCTTCCTGTTAAGGTTTTACCCCACCAATGTACCTGGTGGAGTAGAGTTCTCCGACGATGCACCAACCGATCCTTACTGAGTGCCTCCCTTTCAGGCGGGAGCCACGGATCGTCAAGAGGTGTCGGGGAACTTGGCGTTCGGTGTCGGGGAATCAACGGCCCTTCTTGAGTGCCCTCCCTTTAAGGCAGGAGTCACGGGTCGTCGAACGTCCGACGGTGAACAGGGTGAATTATGGCAGGGAAGTGGCAGCTTCGTTCCCAGCGGTGCTCGTCGACGACAGAGCATTGGCGACCTGCAAGGAAGAGGCGTGCGGGGCACCTCGGTGACAATAGTTCTGGACCGCAAAGAGATGATGAAGAACTGTGGCCCAGTAAGGGCGTCGAGTCGTCGGCGTCTCTGCGGTCTGTAGGTGGCGGGAAACCCACTGGTGGATGCTCCTCGGCGCGTCGACAGTCGGGCCTCTTCCAGCGGGAGACAAGTGGATGGCGATGCAGACGAGAACGTCCAATGATAAATGAAAGTTTTTAGGCAAACGGGAGCATGGCGGCTCTGGTCAGCGACGGCGGTTGTCGACAGTGGCGGACAACAGTCCGGGTGCTTCTCCTTGGAGTTCCGCAGCAGTCCATGTATCGGGTCGGCAGCCTGTCGAAGGTCTGTCTACCAGGGAGCGTTGGCAAAAATTAGCTGTGCACGATGGTCCCTCGTAGCTCGGGAAGAGAGCGCCTTATCAGGTCCTCTCTGGGTCAGTCCTTGGAGGCACAGCAGCTTTCAGATTGTGAAGGAGAGCAACAGCAATCCTTCTCGTCCAGCAGGGCTTCAAGGTCAAGTGTCAGTTAATCCAGTTACTCGTCGTAGTGGACTTCAGCTTCTGAACACGATTCCTAGCAGTGAGAGGTCCCCAGATATACTGTTGATCTCCCATTCATTCTGCTGGGTCACACTCAAGCATCCAATCACGACTACGGGCATTCATGCAGGCAGGCAGCCAATCAGGCACACGAGGTATTCAGGGCATTCACTTCTCTCCAGACACTCACAACAAGTTATGTGTATTGGGACAAGTACTGAGCCATTCAACACTCCAAGCTGCATTCATGCCGGTTTCGGGCAGGGTTGTCTCAGTCATTGTGTCAACCACCAGATACTAGACACCCACAACACAGAATGCATATTCATCACGCACTCTATTCACCCAGGTCCCACCCACAGGAGGTACCCACAACATACATCACCGGGAATGCTCCAGCTAGTCTGACTGGGCCTTCACAACAACACCATATATGGCACTTCCATACAACAGCTCCGATGCATTTCCAGCATCACAGTCACCCCCCCCCAGACTGAGGTGGTGGGTGCCTAATCTCCCACGGGATAGACACCCTCATCTAGACGATCAACATACCTTCTGGAAAGGCCATCTGCATTATCATGACTCTTCCCTGGTCTGTGCTCTATGGTGAAGTCTAGCCCTTGCAGGCTAATGGACCACCTGAGCAGTTTCGGGTACTCACCCTTCATCTGCATAAGCCACTTTAGGGGCTTATGATCTGTTTGGACATTGAAGGTAGACCCCGTAAGGTAGGGCCTAAAACACCTAAGGCTCCAAACTATACTAAAACACTCCTTTTCAACAGTAGCCCACCTAGGTTCTCTACCCTTGAGTTGCCTACCGATGAATATGATAGGATGTTCTCCCCCTTTGTCATCTAACTGGGACAAGACAGCTCCAATTCCGGTGTCGCAGGCATCCATCTGGACGATAAAGGGCCAGCTGTAGTCAGGCGCACACAACACGGGTGCCCGACACAGACTTTCTTTCAAGCCTTTAAAGGCCCTCTGACAGTCTTCAGTCCAATTGACCTTCCTAGGCTGTTTGGGTGAAGTCAGAGCTGTCAGTGGTGCAGCTATGGTTCCATAGTCCGCCATGAAATTGCGATAGTACCCAGTGAGACCCAAAAAGGTTCTCACCTGGGTTTGAGTAGTGGGAGTCTCCCAGTCCTGTACATCCTGTACCTTACTGGGGAGAGGTTGGATTTGACCCCCTCCTACCTCATGACCAAGATACGTGACTTTCCCCTGAGCTATCCGGCACTTGGTGGCCTTGATAGTGAGGTTAGCCCTCTTTAAGGCCTGCAACACTCTACCCAGATGTGTTAAGTGCTCTTCCCAAGTGGAACTGTAGACGACAATGTCGTCTAAATAAGCCACACAAAAGGCTTCCAGCCCAGTGAGAGCATGATTGACCAATCTCTGGAAGGTGGAAGGGGCATTCTTTAACCCAAAAGGCATGACCTTAAACTGGTAGAGTCCCTCGGGGGTGGAGAACGCCGTCTTTTCCTTGGCATGGTCCGTCAGAGCTATTTGCCAATAGCCTGAGGTGAGGTCAAAGGTGCTCACAAATTTGGCAGCACCTATGGTGTCCACAAGCTCATCAGCCCGGAGCAGTGGGTCCGCGTCAGTTTTGGTGACGGCATTGACTCGTCGATAGTCCACACAGAACCTCCAATCCTTGGTACCGGCCTGAGACCTTGCCTTGGGGACAAGGACCACTGGACTGGACCAGGGACTGGATGAGGGTTCAATAACACCCAGATCCAACATCTTGGTGACCTCAGCCTGGATGTGGTTCTTAACCGTATCTGACATTCGGTAGCTCCTGCTCTTGACAGGCACGCTGTCACCAGTGTCAATCTCGTGCTTACACCACGGTGTGAGGCCTGGAGTCAGTGAAAACAGAGAGGCATACTGCTGGAGCAAAGTCCTGCAGGCCCTCTGCTGCTCGGTTGTCAAATGTGGAGAGAGCTGCACTCCCTCCACTGAGCCATCCTGAGGGTTGCTATGCAGCAAATCAGGAAGGGGCTCACTCTCATCCTCTTCTTGCTCTGAAGCCAGCAAGAGACATGAGACTTCTGCTCGCCTGTGGAACGGCTTGAGCCTATTAACATGGAATACCTGAGGGGCTACCCCTGGGATTCCCATGTCAACCAGATAATTGACCTCGCCCATCTTGGAGACTATCCGGAAGGGTCCAGTCCATTTATCTGCCAATGCACGAGGTTTGGTAGGCTCCATCACGAGGACCTCCTGTCCCGGAGTCCACTCCACTTGCGATGCTTTAAGGTCATGCCAGTATTTGTTCAATTCCTGGCTGGCCTTGAGATTCGCCGTTGCTTGTCCCATCATCTGTGTCATCCTCCGTCTGAGGCCTAACACATAGTCCCCCACTTGCTTGGCGGGACCGGGAGGGGCGGCTTCCAAGCCTTCTCTGATCAAGGCGAGGAGCCCCCTCATGGGATGTCCGAAGTGCAACTCAAAGGGGCTGAAACTAACACCCTCTTGAGGTACCTCTCTGTAAGCAAACAGCAGGCATGGCAGGAGGAGATCCCATTTCCTCCTTAGGGGCTCTTCCAAAGCACCTAGCATGCCCTTGAGAGTTTTATTAAACCTCTCAACCAGACCATTGGTCTGGGGGGTGGTAAGAAGTGGAGAACTTGTAGGTTACCCAGCACTCTTTCCACATGGTTTTCATGTAACTAGACATGAAGTTGTATCCTCTGTCAGAGACAACCTCCTTGGTGAATCCAACTCGGATGAAAATGCCCAGGAGGGCCCGAGCAACCACCTTGGCAGTAACAGTCCGAAGGGGTATAGCCTCAGGGTACCTGGTGGCATGATCTACCAAAACCAGGATGAACCGATGTGCACCTGACGTGAGAGGGTCAAGGGGACCGACGATGTCGATGCCCACCCTCTCAAACAGTGTGCCAACCACTGGCAATGGCTGCAGTAGGGCATTGACACTGCCTCCAGTCTTGCCAGACAACTGACAAGTTGGGCAGGTCCTGCAGTGGGACTTCACTTCTACTCCCATCCGAGGCCAGTAGAAATGGGCAGAGAGCCTCTGCTTAGTCTTCTTGGTACCAAGATGACCAGCCAAGGGCACCTCATGCGCCAACTGCAGTAGGAAGGGCCTGTAAACCTGGGGTACCACCAACCTCTTGAGGGCACCAGGTTCAGGCTTAGTGGGCTCACTAACAAGGAGCTCACCCTCCCAATCAATCCGGAAAGTCCTAGGCACTTGGCCTTGTGCCTGGGACAGGGCCTGTTTCCTCAGACCCTTGAAAGAGGGACACTCTCTCTGTCCTTTACAGAAGTCTGCCTTGGAGGGTCCCCCTTCAGCTAACAATCATTGAAGATCGGGATGATCCTCCGGGTTGAGAACCTCTCCCACAGGAGAGTCTTCTGGCTCTTCTCCCACAGGAGTTGAGATGGGGTTTACCACTGGACCCAGCCCATCCGGAGCATGGATCCCAATGGGTGCTGTAGGAAAAGCAGGAAGAGAAGGGGCTCCCTCCACAGAGGTGGCCTTCTTGCTCTTCCTTCGTCGTGCCTCAGGCCACGCCTTCCGCTCGGGTACCTGACTCACAGCCAGACCCGGTGTCACCTGTGACCTAGTGACCGCAGCCGCAGTCAAGGGAAGACCATCCGCGATCAATCCAAACTCGACTAGATCGTTACCTAACAGAATGTTAGCAGGGACGTTGTCCTGAACCAGGACAGGAAGCTTTGCTGTCTTGTCTCCAATTACGAGTGTGACTTGGGCTACAGGTGATAATTTGGGAGTCCCACCAGCTAACCTGGTGGTTCTCAGAGGAGCATCTACATAGTCCTCTGGCTTGAGCAGGGTCCTGTCCACCACTGTCATGTTTGCCCCAGTGTCTCTCAAACCAGTAGAAGGCTGGCCATTCAGGAGGACACTTCTCAAAAATCTACAGGTGTTCTGTGGGATAGTCGCCAGTACTTCCGCGTACTGGTCCCAGGCCCCAAGGGACACTAAGGAAATCTCTACGGGAGCACCAAAAGTGATTCCTGTAGAGGAGGGGAGGACAGTGGCCTCCACCTCAGACATGGGGTAAGGGTAGGTCAGGTACTCCGAGTGCCTTACCTTTACACTTGGAGTCACCCCTTTTGTGATCCAGAGCCCCACAGTCCCAACAAGAGCCGGGAGTGCAGGGTACGGTACTGGAACCACTGGGAGCCTGCTTTTCAGCAGGTGGACCACTACTCTTATTCCCACCCACAGATGACTTATCCCCACTAGATTTTTGGGTCTTAGGAGAGGAGGGTTTAGGTTTATTCGACTGTGACTGCTTTTGGGAATCCTCAGCTTTCTGAGAGGCCCCCTTTTCTTTGTCCTTGTCCTTCCCACTGGAGTCCTTAGGGGACACCCGGTGGGAGACCCACTTGTCAGCCAACCTAGCCAGCTTATAGGGATCCAAAATGTTCTGGTCAGCAACATACTGACGCAGCTCCGATGAACAGGCTTCAGAAAAATGCTCAAAAAACAACAGGTGGGACAATTCAACAAAAGTTTTCACCTTGTAACTGTCAATCCACCCCATCATATTCATGTGCGCAGCACTCACCCAGTCGACCCAAGACACATTCTCTCTTTTCTTCAAATCCCTGAACCTTTTAAGGTATTGGGTAGGTGTCTTGCCAAACTTAGAAGAGTAGATCCTTCTTGAGTGCCTCCCTTTCAGGCGGGAGACACGGATCGTCGAGAGGTGTTGGGGAACTTGTCGTTTGGTGTCGGGGAATCGACAGCCCTTCTTGAGTGCCCTCCCTTTAAGGCAGGAGTCACGGGTCGTCGAACGTCCAATTGTGAACAGGGTGAACTATGGCAGGGAAGTGGCAGCTTCGTTCCTAGCGGTGCTCGTCGACGACAGAGCGTTGGCGTCCTGCAAGGAAGAGGCGTGCGGGGCAGCTCGGTGACAATAGTTCTGGACCGCAAAGAGATGATGAAGAACTGTGGCCAAGCAAGGGCGTCGAGTCGTCGGCGTCTCTGCGGTCTGTAGGTGGCGGGAAACCCAACAGTGGATGCTCCACGGCGCGTCGACGGTCGGGCCTTCTCCAGCGGGAGACAAGCAGATGGCGATGCAGACGAGAGCGTCCGATGATAAATGAAAGTTCTTAGGCAAATGGGAGCTCGGCGGCTCTGGTCGGCGACAGCGGTCGTTGACAGTGGCGGACAACAGTCCGGGTGCTTCTCCTTGGAGTTCCGCAGCAGTCCCCGTATCAGGTCGGCAGCCTGTCGAAGGTCTATCTGCCAGGGAGCATTGGCAAAGATCAGCTGTGCACGATGGTTCCTCGTAGCTCGGGAAGAGGGCGCCTTACCAGGTCCTCTCTGGGTCACTCCTTGGAGGCACAGCAGCTTTCAGATTGTGAAGGAGAGCAACAGCAATTCTTCTCGTCCAGCAGGGCTTCGAGGTCAAGCGTCAGTTAATCCAGTTACTCGTCGTAGTGGACTTCAGCTTCTGAACACGATTCCTAGCAGTGAGAGGTCCCCAGATATACTGTTGATCTCCGATTCATTCCGCTGGGTCACACTCAAGCATCCAATCACGACTACGGGCATTCATGCAGGCAGGCAGCCAATCAGGCACACAAGGTATTCAGGCCATTCACTTCTCTCCAGACACTCACAACAAGTTATGTGTATTGGGACAAGTACCGAGCCATTCAACACTCCAAGCTGCATTCATACCGGTTTCGGGCAGGGTTGTCTCAGTCATTGTGTCAACCACCAGATACTAGACACCCACAACACAGAATGCATATTCGTCACGCACTCTATTCACCCAGGTCCCACCCACAGGAGGTACCCACAACATACATCACCGGGAAGGCTCCAGCTAGTCCGACTGGACCTTCACAACAACACCATATATGGCACTTCCATCCAACAGCCAGTCAGGGGGAAGGGACAGAGTCAGGGATTCCCAGGACTTTGGGAAAACAAGGTAATGGGTAATAGAAAGCAAGAGGCCACCGGGGCCATCTTGTTTTCCATCAGGAATCAACTGATCCCAATGGCAGGGCCGGGGTATCCCAAAATGTAGGATACTCCGCGCACCTGTCAAATTCAGCATGGAGCTGCCACCAGCCCATACCCTGCTCTGTGGGCCACCCACAGGTGCCCAAAAACATACACTAGGGGCACAGGTTTGTACCCCCACCCATGGGTGCCATAAGGGTATCCCACGGGTCCGTTCACAAAACCAAAAGAAAGAGAGCTGCACTGCCAGGAGTCCCACATGAACTCTTGCGCGGAAAACACGACAGAACACACGATGAAAACCAGTAAAAGACAAGGATACGGAGGCCCTGTCCCTCCGATGCATTTCCAGCATCACAGACATAGGGCCACATGGGTGAAATCAATGGCACCAAGCACTTTAGGGAATTGCATCACCCCATAAAATTCCTGGACCACGGGCCTGCCTTTCTGCCAGTGTTCTGGGCAAGTATCTGTGCCTGTGGACTGAGGGGCATGCGGTCATGATTGCCAACACCTGGTGTAGGCAGCGTGACTGAGTGGGCTGTGAAATGCCCCCGACTATGGCAGTTGTCCGCTGAAATGACCCAGTGGCCAAAACATGCAGTACATTGTGCACCTTTTCCAAGGGGATCAGTGCTTGGGAGCACAGGGTGGGTGATGTGAGGTCATCTTCCCACTCCGTGAGTGACCAGGTCTAATATAATGTGAGGTGGAAACCTATTGTAACGCTCACCTGATTTCCACGGAGGCGCTGGGCTGGACTGAGCTGTCGCCGTGTCTTCTAGTGTGACTCGTAGATCTCGGCCTTCTCCTAGGGCTGGTCCCCTTCTCACGATGTACCGGACGTGTAGAGTGAGGTGTATGCAGACGGAAGAACAAGGATTTAGGAACTGGATTGACTGAACTTCTCCTTCCTCAGTCCTCTTATTCGAACCAAGGGCGTGGCTTGCTCACCTTAGATATATTAAGGCCGGGCTCTCCATCCTGCGTCTTTGTAGGGGCGCAAGTACCAGTTACTTCACTGGTTCACTGACAATCCTCTTGATTGCAGAGGTTGATGCTGGAAGATACCGCCGTTTACCGCACGAGCGGTTTCTTGATAGTCATTGGAGCACCCTTAATTTAGTCCCTTGCTCAGTCTCAGGGTGTCAAGATTGAAATTGTAGAGGAATGATGCGGCAAGCAGGTGAGTAGGAAAGGTGACCGGTTGCTGTCACCCTTTCTAATGTCTCTCTTTGTCCTGCAGGTTTAGGTGCAATGGACGCTGATGAATAAGTGCCCAGGATCATGCAAGCGCGTATGTACGAAGAAAATGAAGCGCGGTGCACGTAAGTAAAATGACTGCTGTTTGTTTCAAAAGCACGCCTTAATGTCTCTTTTGTCCTTGCAGATCGTGGATGCAGAGAGCGTTGCTAGATGGATGCTGGCGAACGTGCGAGCGCGTAAGTAGAAAGTTTATGGTTGGTTTAGAATGCGCCTTAAAATGTCTCCCTTTGTTTTGCAGATGCCGGCATGCAGCGCTTCTTGAAGTTCAGAACGTGCGGAGCGCAGGTAAGCAATTCAAGAATGCAATGCTTAATCAAGTCCTTTTCTTTGCAGATGTCGATGGGGAGCCGAAGAAAGCGGTGGAAGGCTTTGGAAGATGCCGCCGTATTTGGTAAGTAAGAGCGCTGCTCTCGAATTGAGTTCTGCTAACCTGTTGTTTTGTCTTGGCAGGTGCAGTTGAGGATCGGATCTCTAGCAGGTAAGGAATTCGTTTTCACAGGAACTGGAGCTGAAGAATCTCAGGAAGACTGGAGCTGACACGGTGAGCGTCCTGCTGCAGATGCAGAATAACGCGAAGCACGTTTCATCAATCGGGTGTGGTTTAAATAGCCTTCTGTAGTGCTTGGGAGTCTTCTTCCACAGCCTCGCCCAGGTAAGAAAAGAGTTCCTGTGTTCTGATTCCAGGGAGTGGCTCCTGCCCCACCCAGACAGGAAAAGTAGTTCCAGGCAGAGAAGGATCAGAAGACCATCGAGCTGGTAAGTAAGCAGCATGGTCTGCTGCAGGTAGGTCCACCCAAGCACATTTAAGCATTATGAGCCCGGCGCTTCCAGCGCCGGGACCGGTCATCTTTATGAGCCTGGTGCCACTGGCGCCAGGACAAGGTCCAAAAGGTCCCGATAGGGACTGGCTGGTACCCTGGATCAAGGTTATGGGCCTGCTTCCAAGGATGTGAGGCAAGTCCTGACCCCTTGGAAGCAGGGATCATGACAGCACCCCCCCTCAAGGCCCCTCCCAAGCTTGACTTCTCCGGGGGTCTTGGTTTGTTAGGAAATGTTCGATGAAATTTCTTGACTAAACGAGGTGCGTGGACATGTTCTGCAGGTTCCCAAGACCTTTCCTGGGGGCCATAACCTTTCCAGTCAATCAGGTAGTATAGCCTTGATTTGGAGATTTTGGAATCTAAGATGTTTTTGATTTCAAACTCGAGTTCTCCATCAACTAGGATAGGTTCTGGAGATTTAGTCAATTGGGTCTCTGGCTGCACAGGTTTTAGTAGCGAGACATGGAAGACTGGGTGCATTTTCATATGAGGGGGCAAGTCCAACTTGACTGCCACTGGGTTTATTATGGTAGTGATTGAGTAGGGTCCCAGGTATCTTGGGTTGAAGGTGCGCGGTCCTTTTAGGGGTAAATGTTTGGTGGATAACCAGACTTGATCTCCTACTTGATATTGAGGGGCCTCCTTCCGATGTTGGTCTGCTCCTTTCTTGTATTGTTCCTTAGCCCTTTGCAGATGAGAAGTGGCTTCCTTAAAGACTTGGGTGATTGCAGAATGCAGGTGGTCTACTGCTGGTGTCCCTAGATCCTGAGGTGGATCCAGATTAGAGGTTCGAGGATGGCTACCATATAAAAGAAAAAACGGGGTTTTTCCGGTTCCAGAGTGGACTGAATTATTGTAAGCGTACTCGGCTATCCAAAGGATGTCCTTCCAAGTTCTTTCTGTTTGTTGCAGCATGCAGCGTAAGTACTGTTCCAAAGTTTGATTGGTCCTCTCGGTCTGTCCGTCGGTTTGGGGGTGGTGACTGGTTGAAAGCCTTACATCAATTTGAGCCAACCGACAGCAACTCTGCCAAAAGTGGGAGACAAATTGAATTCCTCTATCCGAGATTAAAACTGAAGGAAAGCCGTGCAACCGAACGATGTTTTCGAGAAACTCCCGGGCCAGGATTGCAGCTGACGGTAGACCTTTCAGTGGGATGAAGTGCGCCATCTTGGAGAATAGGTCCACGATTACTAAGATCGTATTATATCCGGAACATGAAGGTAAGTCGGTGATGAAATCCATGGAGAGCGTATGCCAGGGACAAGGTGGGATGTCAAGTGGGCGTAAGAGGCCTGCTGGTTTCTCCTTTTGACTTTTACTTTGAGCGCACACTGCACAGGACATTACAAAGTCTCTGATATCCTTTCTCCAAGACGGCCACCAGAAGTGACGCTTGATCTTTTCCGAGGTCTTGGCCATACCGGGGTGTCCCTCCATTAGGGAGTCGTGATAACAAGAGATGACTTGATTCTGTAAACTAGCACAGGGTAGATATAACCGTTCTTGGAAGTACAATAGGTCGTTCTTCACCGTGAAGTCTTTTCCCTGAAGATGCCAATTCTGTGTGTCTGCTGGAGTTATAAGTTGTTTAACTTTGGCTTCAACTTCTTCGATGGATTGTGTGCCGATTAGACCTAGGATTCTTTGTTCGGGAATGATAGGTACGGGTTCAGGATTGAGCATGTGCTCTTCCACTCCCATCCGGGAAAGGGCATCAGCTTTACCGTTCTTGTTGCCTGGTCGGTAGGTAATGACGAAGTCAAACTCGGCAAAAAATAGTGCCCAGCAGAGTTGTCTGCTGGATTGAGCTTTAGCTGTCTTTAGGTATTGTAAGTTGCGATGGTCTGTAATCACTCTGACTGTGTGTCTGGCACCCAGAAGATAGTGTCGCCAGGCCTTGAAGGCGGACTTAATAGCCAGAAGTTCCTTATCGGTAATGGTGTAGTTGATTTCAGGAGCCGAGAATTTGCAGGACCAAAATGCCACGGGGTGTAACTGGTTTGTTTCTGGATCTCTTTGCGATAGGACTGCACCCATCGCAAGACTGGAGGCGTCGGTTTCTACGATGTAAGGAAGCTCTGGGCGGGGATGTCTCAAAACAGGAGCGGAGATAAACTTGGCTTTTAACTCTTGGAAGGCTTGCTCCGCCTCGGTAGACCACACAAAGCGTTTGTTTTTCCTTAGAAGGGCAGTAATGGGCTGGACTATTCGGGAGAATTCTGGAATGAATCTACGGTAGAAATTGGCGAAACCCAACATGCTTTGGACTCCTTTCACCGACGTTGGTGATGGCCACTTAATGATAGCGTCTACCTTTCTTGAATCCATGTGGACTCCATTTGGTGACAGAATGAATCCCAGAAATTCGACCTCGGTGACATGGAAAACGCACTTCTCAAGCTTGGCAAAGAGTTTATGTTGGCAAAGCCTTTCAAGAACTGCCCTGACGTGTTTCCGGTGATCGGCCTCAGAGGACGAATATATAAGGATATCGTCGATGTAGACAACTGTACACACGTCGATTAGTTCTCTGAGGACGTCATTCATGAAGTACTGGAAGGCGGCCGGGGTGTTACATAGTCCAAAGGGCATTACTTGATACTCAAATAATCCATACTTGGTGCGGAAGGCCGTCTTCCATTCGTCGCCCTCTTTTATTCGGACCAAGTGGTAAGCTCCTCTGAGATCCAACTTCGTATAAATGTGAGCATTCTTGACTTGGTCTAGAAGTTCAGGGATCAATGGCAAAGGATATCTGTTCTTGACTGTAATCTGATTCAGGGCGCGATAATCGATACATGTTCTGAGATCCCCTTCCTTTTTCGACACGAAGAACAGAGCTGAAGAGGCTGGAGACTTAGAAGGACGAATAAATCCATTGGCCCGGTATTGGTCCAAATACTGCCTAAGGTGGAGATTTTCTGGTTCGGTGAGAGCATAGATCCTACTACATGGAGGAGTGGACCCAGGTACCAGGTCTATCTGACAGTCGTATGACCTGTGCGGGGGTAGGGAGTTGGCTTGTTCTTTCTGGAAGACATCTTGGAACTCTAGATATTCAGGAGGCAGTTGGGGACCCTCGGATGTAATTGCTGCCAGCTTAATGTCGGACTTCAGATAACAAGTGGAGGCACATTCCGGAAACTGAATCGTCCTTGCTCGCCAATCAATTTGAGGATTGTGTTTTTCTAACCAAGGGTTCCCCAGGATAATTTGAAACTGAGGGGCCTTGATCACATCAAACACGATCTCCTCACGATATCCATTTTGGCTTACTAACGTCACTCCCTCGGTGGTATGGGTAACTGGTCCGGAAGCTATTTCCGTACCATCCACTGTGGTAATAACGTCTTTAACCATTTTAGGACAGAGAGGTAGATTCATCCAGGATGCCATCTCGCGATCCACATAATTGCCGATTGCTCCACTGTCAATGTATGCCTTGATGGCATGCAAACGATCTGGCTTCTCGGGGCTTATTAGGACCATGGGCACAATGAAATGCAAGGTCAAAGAACTGGTCTTAACGCTCGGCAAGCGGACCTCTACACTTGTCGGGCGAGGTCGTTTCCCGATTCTGGCTTTTCGATGCTTTTGTCGGAAGCTCCCACGGTCTTCTTAGCAGGTTTCACCGGGCATTCACGAAGAAAATGTCCTGAATTCCCACAATAGAGGCACAATTGCAGCTGTCTTCTTCTTTCTCGTTCCTTTTGTGTTAATGGCCCTTTCACGACTCCTATTTGCATGGGTTCTACGGTATCGACTCCTTTGGCGGAACTCTGTGGTCTTGAAAAAACCAGAGCTTCGAATCTGGAGCGATCAGCCTTCCTATTCTGTAACCTGTGATCCAGTTGAACCACCAGGTCAATATATTCAGAACAATCTTGCGGAGGATTTACTACTTGGGCCAGGACATCTTTGAGTTTTCCTCGCAACCCCCTATAAAACAGCGTAATCCTTTTATCCTCGGGCCATCTGGCTTCAACTACCAGTCTGTTAAATGATGCAATATATGCCAGAAGATCCTGATTACCTTGTCGTAAAGAGAGGAGTTCGTTATCTAAGGCCTGTCCCTGAGAGTGTCTGGCAAATAGTCTTTCCATACTGGACTGGAAGGCCTGAAAATTACGAAGAATCGGGTCATCCTGGGTTACCAGGGGAATTGACCAGTCTGCAGCACTGCCACTTAGATATGAAAGTACGAAGGCCACTTTGGCCTGATCAGTGGGAAATGCAGCTGGCCTACACAGGAAGTGCAGACGACATTGATTGATGAACACTGCAAACCTTTTGGGATCGCCTGAGAAGCGTTCGGGTGGAGCCAAAGGCACATTTCCAGGTAGATTAATTTGTACAGGATTAGTGGAGGTCGCTGGGATATTACCCCCCCCCCCTGGGGTCGGCAGCGGTGTTTGCCCCGCCTGCGTTTGTAACAACTGTCTAGCAAGATCATCTGTGCGCTCTTTGGACACAATTAGCTCCCTCCTTTGGGCGTTCGTTTCCTGGCGCGCTGCTAGTACTTCTGCTCTTAATTCCCCTAGCAACTGGGCTAGTTGGTCAGTATCTGAGGTTTCCATTGCGCCTGGGTGGAGGATTTGTGGTGGGCTTCGTGTTCTGTAACGCTCACCTGATTTCCACGGAGGCGCTGGGCTGGACTGAGCTGTCGCCGTGTCTTCTAGTGTGACTCGTAGATCTCGGCCTTCTCCTAGGGCTGGTCCCCTTCTCACGATGTACCGGACGTGTAGAGTGAGGTGTCTGCAGACGGAAGAACAAGGATTTAGGAACTGGATTGACTGAACTTCTCCTTCCTCAGTCCTCTTATTCGAACCAAGGGCGTGGCTTGCTCACCTTAGATATATTAAGGCCGGGCTCTCCATCCTGCGTCTTTGCAGGGGCGCAAGTACCAGTTACTTCACTGGTTCACTGACAATCCTCTTGATTGCAGAGGTTGATGCTGGAAGATACCGCCGTTTACCGCACGAGCGGTTTCTTGATAGTCATTGGAGCACCCTTAATTTAGTCCCTTGCTCAGTCTCAGGGTGTCAAGATTGAAATTGTAGAGGAATGATGCGGCGAGCAGGTGAGTAGGAAAGATGACCAGTTGCTGTCACGATTTCTAATGTCTCTCTTTGTCCTGCAGGTTTAGGTGCAATGGACGCTGATGAATAAGTGCCCAGGATCGTGCAAGCGCGTATGTACGAAGAAGATGAAGCACGGTGCACGTAAGTAAAATGACTGCTGTTTGTTTCAAAAGCACGCCTTAATGTCTCTTTTGTCCTTGCAGATCGTGGATGCAGAGAGCGTTGCTAGATGGATGCCGGCGAACGTGCGAGCGCGTAAGTAGAAAGTTTATGGTTGGTTTAGAATGCGCCTTAAAATGTCTCCCTTTGTTTTGCAGATGCCGGCATGCAGCGCTTCTTGAAGTTCAGAACGTGCGGAGCGCAGGTAAGCAATTCAAGAATGCAATGCTTAATCAAGTCCTTTTCTTTGCAGATGTCGATGGGGAGCCGAAGAAAGCGGTGGAAGGCTTTGGAAGATGCCGCCGTATTTGGTAAGTAAGAGCGCTGCTCTCGAATTGAGTTCTGCTAACCTGTTGTTTTGTCTTGGCAGGTGCAGCTGAGGATCGGATCTCTAGCAGGTAAGGAATTTGTTTTCACAGGAACTGGAGCTGAAGAATCTCAGGAAGACTGGAGTTGACACGGTGACCATCCTGCTGCAGATGCAGAATAACGCGAAGCACGTTTCATCAATCGGGTGTGGTTTAAATAGCCTTCTGTAGTGCTTAGGCGTCTTCTTCCACAGCCTCGCCCAGGTAAGAAAAGAGTTCCTGTGTTCTGATTCCAGGGAGTGGCTCCTGCCCCACCCAGACAGGAAAAGTAGTTCCAGGCAGAGAAGGATCAGAAGACCATCGAGCTGGTAAGTAAGCAGCATGGTCTGCTGCAGGTAGGTCCACCCAAGCACTCTTAAGCATTATGAGCCCGGCGCTTCCAGCACCGGGACCGGTCATCTTTATGAGCCTGGTGCCACTGGCGCCAGGACAAGGTCCAAAAGGTCCCGATAGGGACTGGCTGGTACCCAGGATCAAGGTTATGGGCCTGCTTACAAGGATGTGAGGCAAGTCCTGACTCCTTGGAAGCAGGGATCATGACACCTATACCTGCCATATACCTGGTCATCAGGCATCCCAAAAAGCCTGGACCTGGGTAAAAAACGCATGCCATGGCTATCCTCCTCCTGCGGTGTCCCACAATCACTGCTAAGAAAAATGGTGCATTCATCGTAGCTGTATACGTGCATTGGATTTTTGAACACCCTTTTTATGCACTGTTTTTAGTGCGCAGTCACGCTTATGCCAGCTTTCGTGTGGTGGACGTGTTTCCGGATTTGCAAGTCTTTTTCCACGCACCTGTGAGCCGTGTTCGATTCCATGAATACGTGTTGTTAGCGTGCATGTGGGCGTTGTGAGTATTTTATTGTGGTACTTCCCAAGTAACACTGACATTTCCCATTCCAAGTCTTCCGCCCCCTTTTTAGGTGACTGCGGAAGACGGTATGCGCCTTCACTTGGAGTCTCAAGTAAGGCATTCCTGGTGTCACACTGACGTGTTGGACCCGCGAGGATTCAGCGCAAGTCTCGGGTAAGCCCTGCGCATTGTGTTCGATGAATCGACAAACGGGCGCTTGTGCATATTTTTCCTGAAAGCGCCACTTTGCTTTAGTCTGTTTCTTTGGAGTTCAGTGTGCACTTCACAACTGGTACATGGACAGGGCCTTTTAATCTTGCTAATAGAACTACATGCTGAACTGGGGACCTATCTGCTATTCTATAACCCCTTTTCTTCCATCTCGATAAACGTAAGTGTACTGTAGGTGTCATTTATGCAGAATCAGTTTATGTGGTAACATCTTCATTGGCTAATATTTCTAATGCTTTAATGAGTACAGTGAGTTCTGATGCTTGTGCTGAATAAAGTGAAGGCAATCTTTGCTGCATTATTATCTGAAATTATTTCTCCTGGTCTTTCACATATTTCAGTACTGCTGCACCTGTGTGGCTTTATCCACTTTCCTGGTCTATAATTGATGGCCCATCTACATCAAGTACTTCTCCTGTATCAAGGGGTCTTCACTGATCCAGCTGAACTCATCTGGCTCTCCCTCATATACTGCACAATCATGGACTTCGTCACCTGGTCCTATTGGGTTTGCAATGTAAGTTGCTGGGTTAACTTAATGGCACCCCACTCTAGACAGCTGAATTTGTTAAGAGTACCTCATACCCACTTGCTCTCTGTGTGGTGAATGTGGAATTGTTTCTCTGAAGTATGGAAAAGACTGCAAGCTCAACATACAAGATGAGTATACACCCCCATAACAATTGTGGCAGATTTCTGTTCTGCAAATGTAGCTGCTGCTAATGCTTGTACACATGGAAAGTGGCCTTGCCTTACTGAGTCTAGGAGGCCACTGTAGAATTGTAAAGGTTTATGTTTCTATGATGATCTCTGTGTCAGTACTGCTGTCATGACTTTGCCATTGGAATGTGAAAACAAAAAAATAGCTTTTTTGTAATCTGGTGTTGCTAATACAGGTGCACTTCTGATTTTCTATTTTGAGATCTTCAAAGCTGTCTGCCATTTCCTCTGTTCATACAATTGTACCCTTGATATGCTGGGCTTCTTGGGTGACTGCAATAGGGGTCTAACATGTATAGAATAATCAAACACCAGTGTGCGACAATAATTGCACAATCCTAAAAACTGCTGCATCTCTCTGATTGGGGTTGACTGTGGTATATTTCTCTGATTCTGGGTTTATCTGTATCGACGTTGCAGATATGTTCTGGCCAAAGTATACTACTTCTCTATGGCTCTACTACAATGTATCCTTGTGCACCTTGTATCATTTATCTTCTAGCATTTTCAGGAGTTGTATTGTGTCCTTTGTGCACTGTTCTTCTGTGGTGCTGCAAACTAGTAAGTCATGCACATATTGCAGCATTGTACTGTCCATGTTGATCTTCCCCAGGTCCACCTGGAGGACCCTGTTGAAGACACTGGGGTATTCACAGTACCCCTGGGGCAGTCTAATTGGCTGGAATCTCTTTGCGATGAAAGAAAATGATATCAAGAATTGGGTGTAATGATATGGTGAATAATGCATTTTGTAGGTCTACCACAGAGAAGTATGCTGCATTTGCAGGTATGTTGCATAGTATTGATTCGGGGTCCGAAACTAGTGCATATTCTGTTCCACTATGTCGTTTAGAGGATGGAAATCCTGAATGAATCTTCATGATCCCCCCTTTGCTTTCTTCAGTAAGTATATGCCTGTGTTGTAAGGTGAGTTAGAAGGCACAATGATGCCCTGGTCAAACAATGCTTTGATCATGTCATGAATTCCCTCAACTGCTTCTTTGGACAATGGGTATTGCTTTACTCTAGGGGGTTTGGCACCTGATTTGAGCTTGAACTTAACTGCCCCCATGCTTGACAGTTGCCCTACGTTACGTGGGTTGCTTGTCCACAGTTGACTGGGTACTTGTTCTAAGTCCTCATGTGCTTGTGTGTGTGCAGCGGTTGCTGTCATTACTGTGTGTGGGACTTCCCTGTGTTGTATTACCAAATGACAAGGTATGCCAATTTCATAGACTATTTCTCCATCTGTGTCCAGATTTGCAAATAACTGTTCATCAGCAGTTTCTTTCAGTGGTATTGTTGGGTCTGTGCATAGTACTATTCTCCACTCCACCCCCTCCTCATCAGTGCCTTTTACAACATTGTGGGCCTCATTCCGAGTCATGCCGGTAAGTATCTGTATTTTCCGGCATGGCGTAAAGTACGACACCGTGCTGGTTGAAGTCCGAAAATTACGGCCCATTCCGAGCTCACGGACACACGCTTTCCGCCATGCCGGAAAAGGACCGGGCGGCCTGCAGCAAAACCCCCCGAAAAACCCCTACCGGCATGCAACCGACACGTAAAGTACTACACCGCCCTGTAAGCATTAGCGACAGTGCATAACGGTGACCGTAAATTACGGTGACCGTAATTTACAGAAACCGTAAATTACGGTCTCCGCCGAAAAACGGATCTGGAAATTACGACATCGCACAGGAACGGGAAGGAGAGCGGCGGCCATCTTTAAAAACACAATCCATTGCCATCCGCAGCTGCCAGCAGCCCTGTGAGGAAAGTGAAGTCGTGAACCGGACCAGGCACCGCAGGACATGCCGAAAGCACAAAAAAGGGCGGCGGAACGCGTCCGCAAGGTGAAATTCTCCACCGATGAACTGCAGGTCATGGTAGACTACCTTGCAGAGCATGCTGATGTAGTTTTCAGCGGCGACATGCGCAGGGAATCAACCCTCCGCAAGAAGACCATCTGGGCGGAACTGGCACAGAGGGTGAGCGCTGTTGGAAGCACCCCCCGCACCCCAAGGGACTGCCGCAAGCGGTGGGACGACCTGCGGGTGCGGGGCCTCCTCTCCACCAACCGCAGCCAGGCCCTGCAGACGGGAGGTGGGCCAAGTACACAGGTCCAACTAGAGCCGTGGGAGGAGACCTGCGCGCAGCTCATTGGCACGGAATCCATAGAGGGCGTGGGGACCATGGAGTACGGCGGAACGACTTCTGCAGAAGGAGGTGAGTGTTGACAGTGCACACTGGCAATGTCCATTGCATCATGTAAACTGACCCAGGGGCCATCGAAGGCACCCTCTCGTGTTGCCCTCCCCCCATCCAACGCATCCACCCATCCAACAAATGCTGAGGCAAGTGCCGCCTAATGCTGGCCCAAGTGCGAGTACATAACGCACATCAACCATACTGGACTGACTTGCACAGCCCATCATGCACACCGTCCAGCGTGGTAGGCATAGTACCTGCCGAAATGTACATGAACAGGGCACAACAAATCACTCCCAAACATGTGTATATGTCATCACCATGCACATGTACCACTGCCATAGCTACCCCCCAAACTGAACAACCCGTGAATGACTGAAATGTCCATGCAACCATGTATGCAAATAGGACATAGCACATACACTAATGTTGTCCCTCTCTCCTACCCCCACAGGCACAGACCATGACAGCACAGAGCCCCAAGGAAGCCGGCCAAGCACCTCCGCGGGTACTGGCAGGGCCAGGCCGAAGCCAGCAGCCAAGAAAACCACCCCTCAGCCTACGGAAAGGCCACTTGAAGCTGGCAGACCAGCAAGCCACACAACATCCGTGGCAGCAGCCAAGTAGACCCCTACCTCAGCACAATCGAGCATTTCAGGGGAGGCTGCCGCTACCGCACCAGATGAGTGGGAGCCCAGCCCGCCACCCATCCAGGGGCCCATGTCGGAGGACGACCAGCAGAGCATGCAAATGCTGGAACCATGCCTCGTGACACTGGCGTAATGCAGTGACTCCGGGGATGCACCATCACCAGTGCACAGCCTTGAACTTGACCCGCTGGGGTGTGACGTCGTTCCCACCAGTCCACCCATACAACCCCCTGCACAGCATGCTGGTGCAAGTAGATCATCCGATGGCCCTCCTTCACCTGACCAGTTCAGAGTACAGCAATTGAGCGATCTCATAGGGAACTATATTGAGGATAATCGCCAGACCAGGGCTGGACTGCATGAGGAACTCGATCAAATGCGCCAGTCCCTCAACGACTGCACCACCAGATTGTGCGACTCCCTGACGGACAATACAACCGGGCTATGCCATGTCCTCAACCGCATTGCTAATGCCCTTGAGGCAGGGAGTCAAGATACGGAGCAACAGCAGGAGGGCACGTCCGAGACAAGTGAGGCCACGCAAGGCAGCCCGGAGAGACGCCTCCGGCGTTCCTTGCGCAAACGGATTTGCCTCCCCCAGACAAGGGCTCCAAGGGACATTAGCCATTCCTGCCACATGTGGTCCCAAGATCCTACATGGGACGACTGCTCGGGAGTTGGGGGGAGCGGGGAGGGGGGTGGCGTTGTGTTCTGGATTTGGGGGGAGGGGGGTGATGTTGTGTTCTGGGGTTGGGGGGAGGGGGTGATGTTGTGTTCTGGGGTTGGGGGGAGGAGGGAGGGGGCATGGTCATTTGCTGAAGTAAGCACTGTTTTTTCATTTCTTGTTATCTCAATACACAATTGGTGTTGCAAAGTTGAACCGTTGTGGACATTCTTCATTGCACTTTTTGTCCATCTGCACATTTGGCATGGGCCCATTCGACACCAGATATCAGTGGAGGGGTCAGCCACCAGTCCTGGTTCGCGGGCACATATGTGCATCACGCAAACCTGGTGACTGCTGCATCTACACGCATGCACGGGTATGGCCATGGACTGGTTGCCCCATGGGTCTGTTCAGGGGGTTCATGACAGGGGTCATGTGGCTTGCTGTTAGGGTACATCCACCAACAGCTGCATGTGTCCCCAAATGAGGTGGGTGTGTTGACTGTCATGGTGGTGAACAGCACTTGGCTGTCATGGCAGGCTTTCGATGATGGCCATATGTACATGTACATAGATATATTCGGCATGATCAGGGACACAAATATGTGTCCGATGCAATGTAATGCTGTGGGGTGTGGTGTCTACATGATGGTCCGTGAACGGTGGTGTGGACATCTTGGGGTACATGTTCCTTTGTCGCATGCTGCTGTTCTGATGTCGGATCATTCTGGTGCTGTGTACTGTGTACATTCTCATTTGGCTGTGGATCATGTCCATCATCCAGCTCTGATCCATTCTATGGTGATTCCCAACACTCCTATGGGGGTGCCATGCCGGTGACGTGATATCGTACCTCTGCTGTCCTCCGTGAATTCCACTTCCAGGGGTGGGTCTCCGATGTGGTGCCAGGCTGGGGGATACCGCAATGTGAATGTGCAGTGTGCCCTCGGATATGCACTTGCGGTTGTGGTGTCCGCCAATGAGTGGTGCTGGTGTAGTGTGCCTATCCCTTGTCAGTTGGTGTAGATGTAGTGTGATGTGGGTGCCTTATTCTGGCAAAGTGAAAATATGTTCATATGTGCCGTTGCCCTGGTTCTTTGGCAGGTTTGTTGTCAGGGTGAACAACGTACAATGGCTCCATCTTTTCTACGCAGTTGGTTCATGCAGGCACCCACCCTGTGGCACCCGTGCACTTGCATGACACAGTCAGACAACTCAACAGCCAGCCAGACAGGTCATCCTGCATGTTGGGCCATGTGGCGCGGTAGCGTGCTGACCTCTTTCCTTTTCAATCGACCCTCCCAGGTCCAACTTGGGGCCCTCCTCTCTGACATCTTTTCCTCCACCTGTGGTGTTCCCCTGGGATCTAATCTCCCTCCCTGGCTGTTTAACCAGTATTTGGCACTCCTTGGCCACCGCATCGCCACCCTCTGCCCGAACTTTCAGCGCTATGCGGACGATACCCAGCAAATTTTCAGCCTACCCTTGGCGTCCTCCTCTCCTTCCCTCATCTCTGACTGTCTGTCTGATATCCAGGAATGGTGTGCAGCAAATGAACACTGCCTTAATGCTAGTAAGACTGAGATTCTCCTCATCGGCACACCCACTCCCTCCTTCCCTTAAGTTCAAAACACTATGCATTGTCCACAAGGCCTTCTGGGGCCTGGGGCATGAATACCTTCTACTCTCTCTTCCTGAATGTCTTCCTTCCCAAGACCTTTGGTCATCCGTCTCCGACTTACTCAGGGTCAGCCGCTTCTCAGAGCAACGAGCTGGGTTTAGATCTCTCTCCGCGGCAGGGGCCTCCCTCTGGAACAGCCTTCCTGCATCCCTGATATTTGAGGAGAACCATCTCTGGTTCCGGAAGCACCTCATGACCTTCCTCTTTGCTTCTGCTTTCTCTCTCCCTCTCCCCTGCTGGATTCTTCACTGAAACTGCACAGGATCTGGATCTGGGCCACTCTCGCCGACCTCGGTCCTGGGCCCAGCCACTCTCCACTTGCACTGCCTCCCTGGCAACCCCTGCACTGCGGGACTGTCTCTCTATCCCTACAGCCCCCCCTTCCCAGCACTTGTCTGCACTTACCTTGCACTTGCCACCAGCTGGCCATATTAATTTATTTTTGGACATTCGACTTACTTTGTACTGCACTTCCCCTGTCCCCTTGCACTTGCACTTTTTCCATTCTCACTACCCCTGCACTTGCGCGGTCTGTGTGACACCTGGCCTGGTGGGATCGTTGTCTGTCTTCCCCTTGTTCCCCCCTCCCTGCCTCGTCGTGCCTTGAGACACTTGTGTATGGGCGCGTTCCAAATGCCATATCATATCATAACATGTCATTTCAGCAGTCCCTTTGAGTCATGTGTAGTTGTTTGGTGTCGGGCCCACCCATGTGTGCGGGTCTTGGTAGTGTTGCATTCCATCTGCACTTAGGGGGAGTGGTATTGTTTGCAGTTGATGTCCGCAACGTGCATGCCAAGCTGGTCCACATACGTCCGGTGGGTGCTGTCAGGGGCAACATTGTCATTTGCCATGCCTCCATTTGCTTTTGGGCCAGCTCTACTGTTGTGTGTCTCATGGGTGGTCCATGTTGGGGATCAGTGGACCCTTGTGTGTTTGGGGATGTGTTTGGGGGGGTGTAAGGGCACTTGGATATGTGGGCGCATAATGGACGGTTGTGACATGCCACTGTGTGCTGGTGGGTGCCTTTGGCATGGGTGTGGGGCACAGGCAACACCATCACTTGTGCCGGGTTGGCACTGTACATTTGTATGGTGCTCGCTTGTCTTGTGTCTGTGCCGCAATATGGTGGTGATCGTGTCACAGTCTAGGTGGTCAGGGGTGTCTGTCTGGTAGGCCTTCTCCTAGAGCGTCAAGTCATGCTACGTGTGCATGGGGGCTGCAGGGGTGGTAACGGAGGATGCACTGGTGCTGCATGCAGGGCCTGTCTCCCCCCTCCTTCTACCCCTGTGTCTCCTCAGTGGGGGGGCCTGGTGTTGTTGCAGGGGTTTGTGTGGTTGTGGACTTGATTGTTCAATTGGTGTCATCTTGGTGTGGGAGGGTGGTGGTGTGTGGGTGTGTTCCTTTTCTACTATGCCGGACTCCTGGCCTCCGTCTGTGTTGCATGTGTGCACCTATGGCTCTGGGTCCCACTGCTCAGGGTTCTTTACTCCTTCTCTGAGATGCCTGTATGTACTCCATGCCGGTAAGGTACTTTACGGCCTTGAGGAGGACGTAATTTACGTGTGGTCCTTACTTGGAATCAGCTCCGGTTTACGCCATGGCGTTAATTTCGCCATGGTGGTGCGTGCGCGCGACCCAAGACCGTAAATTACGGCATTGTAGTTTACGGTGCCGTAATTTACGTTCTGAGGGGTCGGAATGGCATGGAGCGGAAAACCATGCCGGTAAATCAATACCGGCATGGTTTGTACCTTACCTCCAGACTCGGAATGACCCCCTGTGTCTTTTCTCATTGTAACTGCATCAATGTGTAAGGTGAAAATCATTTCTGGGGCTTCCTCATGTGGTACTGCTGGCCTGAATAGAAAAATAAAAATTCTGCTATCAATCGAATATCAAATGCTGCACTCCTGGTAAAAACACAATCAAGATAGTAACTGCATATGCGAAAAATACTTCATGCAATGGCAGTGCTCAAATTGTGTTTGTGCTGCACAGTGCATGTAGCACTGTGGCTACTCTGTTGTAATGCATGCCTGATGTTGAACACACAAAGTATTTGTGAGTGAATGAAATGGTCATGTAGAGCTTTTTAAGGAGGTGCCTCTCTAATAGATTCACTGGTGTATCAGTACTATACAATAATGGTGCAACTATCACTTGATTCCCCATGGTAAGGACTAGATCTTCTGTGAAAGGAACCAATAATAATAATAATAATAATAATAATAATAATAATAATAATAATAATAATAATAATAATAATTGCCCCAGTGAAGCGTTGAGTGTCCATGGTTTTGTCTGTTTATGGGACTCTCCCTTCCCTTATACAAGATTGGGTGGCTCCTGTGTCTTAAATAAAGGTAAACATTCTGTTCCCTATCTTCACCCCTACTTTGGGTTTGTTGTTGGCATTTAGAGTGATTGAGAAAACCTGGCACATCCTGGCTTGCTGCGGGCTGTCCTATTGTGGATAGGTGCTGTTTCAAGGAAGAGGGAAAGCATGGTTGCTTACAACACTGGTTCGAGAGTAATGTGTTAGTGTTCCATGTGATAGGGCATTCTATTCCCATGGTACTGAGGTTGTCTGTGTTGGGGCTTGCTGTGCAATGTTCTGGATTGCATTAGGAGTAGGGTGGTGTATGGGTTATACTCTTGTTGGAACAATCATTTGTATGTGTCCCACATTCTGGGTTTGGACAGACCCAGGGGCATAAATTGACATGGGGGCTGAAAAATGCTGTGGGGTATAACATCCTTGTTGTGTCCCTTCTGTGTAATATAGAGCTGTGGGTGCTCCTGAATTACATTGCATGGGGGTCTACTGTGACAATCCCTAGACAAGTGTCCCATCTTCCTGCATGTCCAGCATGCTCCCCAAAATTTTGATTTTAATCCCCCAAAATATCTCTCTCACCCCTTCTGTGAGTTGCTTCATGCTCCCTAGGCCCCTCCACTATCTTATCTAGTGTTATTGTCATGTGCATTCCCCAAGTCCTGTGCTGATCCAGACTGCTGTTGTGTATATCTGGGGTTTGTTACTACTGCTCCTTCCATAATTACTTTTTCTGTTTTCTTTTGCACTAGTTTAGCTTCCACTCGCTGCATTTTCTCTTCAGCTGATCTTTCACTTTCACACTTGCACTTACAAAAATGCACTATGTGTGCCTGTATTTATCCCCATGCCTTTGCTTCATTGCCCACAATTCTGTCTAGCTCTGTTTGCATTTAAGTGGGTAAACACCTCCTTAACATGTGATCAAACAATGCTATATTCTGTTCCCAAGTTGCCCCTGTCTTCTCTTACCACATCTCCTGAATGGACTGAATATACAATACAGGGTCTTCATCATGTTTCATTGTTTGTGCCATCATAGCTCCCACATAAGGTCTGTCGGGGTACGCCCTTATCAATTCATCCTGTGGCCATGGTACATTTTGTGATCTGCCTACTCCCTTCTGTAACAATGGGAACTGCCTTACCCACTTTTGGCTATGCTGTGCTCGTCCCTTCCCCCCGCTAACCACTGCCACTGTTCTAGGACTTGGACCCAGCCACCTCTCCCATGCAGTTCTTTCTTCTGGGTCCTCTTCCGATTCCCAGTTTTCATCTCCTTCTTCTGGCTCTGCCTTACTTCCTGTGTCATCTGTCCCATAATCTCCACCCTGTAGTCCTGGTTCCTTAGTTTCCACTTGAATATCCTTAATTGTTGTCGTAAACATTTTCAATAGTACCTCTCCTGCTGCCCAGCATCTCCCATTGAACATAACCGCTCCTTAATTTGGGCTGCCTTGTGCAATTCTTACTCTGTTTTACACATTGACGCTTCTAAATCTTCATGCACTTTGCTTTCTAATTTAACTATTACTGAATTTTGTCTCTCACTAGATATTTTCATGGGGCTTGTTTCTGAATATGCAGGGGACATATATTTGGGATTCAGTGAAAAAACCTTGTTAAAGGGACGTTATGGTTCCAAGTAAAACCGAAAAACCCTTGAAATTCACCAGTTATGGTAAGCTAAGCAACCATAACTCACGCCACCACCGTGCACTGCTAAGACTAACACCCAGGACATCAAAGTTGACATCAAAAATGTCATTGATGACATCACTGATGACATCACATGTCTGGTTCCCCCTTTTTACCTTTACTGTCATATCTAGGCCACATGGTTTTCTTCAGTAACAGTCAGTAATTAAAAGTGGAAAAGGTAGTATATTTGTAGACTTATCCTTCAAGTATGTTCTTACAATAATTCCCTTAGGATCCAGTCATATCATATGAAACATATACATAGGGGAAGACACAAGCTTGAAAGACAGCAATCCTTTCTGTGCATTAAAATAATCAGCAGAGTTGTCAGCACTTTCTGATAGTTCTGTTGTTTTTTTATTACTGTACTTTCCCTGTATATGCTCCTATTTTTATATATTGTATTCACACTACTTTCCTTAGAGTCGAGGCACATCATGTGATATATATATATAGGGTAAGTAGCAGCTTTGAAACAGAGCAATCATTTCTCTGCATAATGGTAATCAGTTAGGTTATGAACACTTTTTGCTACTACTGCTGTTTTTTTCTTACTTCAATTTCCTTGTATATACTCATATTTGTATGTGGTGTTGTCTCTTTGTGTTTTGTCTATAATAATGCAATTATGTAGTAAGTGGGTTTTATTATCTACTTATCACATGTTTCACAGTATGCAAAAGTCTAATAAGAAAACAGTTATCATTTCAATGTTCAACATGGCAAGCTTATGAATATTGCACCTCCATCATGTATGCTGCACACAATGCCTATTTTTCTACTTGAGCACCTTAGTATACTGGATGGACTAATTAGCACTTGATATTTATCCCAATGATCATTGACACTTTTTTTAAATTAACATTAAAATAAGAAATCCTTGTAGAGACTTTTCATGAAAGGTAAATGCACATGTGATGTCATCAATGATATTTGTGATGTCATCTTTGATGTCCTGGGTGTTAGTCTTAGCAGTGCACGGTGGTGGCGCGAGTTATGGTTGCTTAGCTTACCATAACTGGCGAATTTCAAGGGTTTATCGGTTTTACTTGGAACCATAACGTCCCTTTAACAAAGTTTTTTTCACTGAATTTCATAGGTTTTTAGTAGCGCAACTTAATCATAACGTCCCTTTAACAACGTTTTTTCACTGAATTTCATAGGTTTTTACTAGCGCAACTTAACAATAATAACTTTGACTTTATGTACATGTAATATGGAACATACAGAACCTCTTCTACTGAACTTGATGTCCACGAACTCTTTTAATGTCCGCGGACATGTCGTAAATCTCCCCCCATCTCACCTGGGATCGCTTTTTGCTCTGTTCCGCAGGAGGATTCCTCTTGTGGCCGGATGGGGTCTTGTATAGGCTCGCTCGAGTCTCGTCCGGCTGCAGAGCGCGTTCAGAGTTCTGGGAAGGCCGCTGTTCCCGGATGTCCAGGGAAACGGTAGCGGTCGCTAGGAATCAGGATACCAGGAGCAGATTAGAGGGAAGGGGTGAAAGGAAGGGAGAAGGAACCAGGAACTAGGAATAGTGGATTCGCCGAACAGCACACACACGTCAAGTCACTACCTAATGATAGCGGTGAGACGCACGGGGCCGCAGGGGCGTGCCAATTTATAGAACGTGCCGTGTGCGACGTGAAGGCTGGTGCGGGGCAAGTCGCTTGGCGTGGCCATGTTGGGAGTAACAAAGAATACAAGCCTCGCTGCGATAAGGACCAGGAAGTCCACAAGGGGCAAGTTCTATGGGCCATGACAGGACATGTTCGGAAGAACAGTACCACTACCTAAAAACTCTGGGAGGGTATGTTTGATTGTTATATCATAACATAGGAACATTTAACAAATTCAAAATGCAGGACACATACACATTATATGTAGTAATACATAAGAAATGTAAGACATATATGTAACACACTAACCATTCATTTAAATACAATATGTTCTAAAATAGAATATACCAGAAGAAGATAAATTGGCTTCCAACATAATTACCTCACAGACACTACAGAACTAAGAACAAGACCAGACCTACAGAGGACTTTGAACATATTTTACCTGAAATAGTAAGTGTACTTCATTTTACTCATATATTTATAAACTTTCTGTATTAGATCAAAAAAAATGTATTTTTTTTTTTTCTCACAGAAATGTCTAGTACTCTGGAATGGCTAGAGGAGCATTTCCCACATGAGGAAATGTCACAAGATAGTGAAACTAATGGTAAACACTTTACAATATAAACCATTTAATTATTATTATTTTATATACATTTAACATATATATATATATATATATTTTACAGAGCATACCAAAATAGAAAATACCTCTGAAGAAACTGTTATGGATAACACACTTGACAGCATAAAAGAAAAAATGGATTTATTGTTGACCAATTTTAATAATTTGAAAACTTTTGTTGAAGATCATTTTAAAACAAAAACCTCATACCATTGCCACACATGTACTTGTCCCCCCTCACCGTATCCCAGTCAATTATCCCAAACCCTCTCCATAACCCAAAACATTTTGATGAGACTTCCATCCCTTCTTCACCTGATACCAATCATGTTGAAACCCCTAATTCTCCTGTTTTTGTTTCCATTTCTGCCTCACCTTCTCTGTCATAAATTATTAATATATGTTAAATAAAGTACATTTTTTATATTGAGTTGTAATTAGTTTCCGTTTTTTTTTAATAATAAAACAATGTAGGTGTCCCTGGACAACGCAGGTGTTCTGAAATGTTCGTAAATAAACGAAAATGGAGCTGTCCTGAAGAACACTATACTTGTCCGTACTGTTCGCTAGCAAGTTGAAACTGTTCTGAGAACACAATTGGTGTCCTGAAATGTTCGTAAATAAACGAAAATGGAGGTGTCCTGAAGAACACTACACCTGTCCGTACTGTTTGCTAGCAAGTTGAAACTGTTCTGAGAACACAATTGGTGTCCTGAAATGTTCGTAAATAAACGAAAATGGAGGTGTCCTGAAGAACAGTATACCTGTCCGTACTGTTCGCTAGCAAGTTGAAACTGTTCTTAGAACACAATTGGTGTCCTGAAATGTTCGTAAATAAACAAAAATGGAGGTGTCATGAAGTACACTATACCTGTCCGTACTGTTCGCTAACAAGTTGAAACTGTTCTAAGAACACACGCGGTGTCCTGAAATGTTCGTAAATAAACAAAAATGGAGGTGTCCTGAAGAACACAATACCTGTCCGTACTGTTCGCTAGCAGTTGAAACTGTTGGGAGAACACAATTGGTGTCCTGAAATGTTCGTAAATAAATGAAAATGTAGGTGTCCTGTAGAACACTATACTTGTCCGTACTGTTCGCTAGCAAGTTGAAACTGTTCTGAAAACACAATTGGTGTCCTGAAATGTTCGTAATTAAACGAAAGTGGAGGTGTCCTAAAGAACACTACACCTGTCCGTACTGTTCGCTAGCAAGTTGAAACTGTTCTGAGAACACAATTGGTGTCCTGAAAAGTTCGTAAATAAACAAAAAATGGAGGTGTCCTGAAGAACAGTATACCTGTCCGTACTGTTCGCTAGCAAGTTGAAACTGTTCTTAGAACACAATTGGTGTCCTGAAATGTTCGTAAATAAACAAAAATGGAGGTGCATTGAAGTACACTATACCTGTCCGTACTGTTCTCTAACAAGTTGAAACTGTTCTAAGAACACACGCGGTGTCCTGAAATGTTCGTAAATAAACAAAAATGGAGGTGTCCTGAAGAACACTATACCTGTCCGTACTGTTCGCTAGCAGTTGAAACTGTTCGGAGAACACAATTGGTGTCCTGAAATGTTCGTAAATAAACGAAAATGTAGGTGTCCTGAAGAACACTATACTTGTCCGTACTGTTCGCTAGCAAGTTGAAACTGTTCTGAGAACACAATTGGTGTCCTGAAATGTTCGTAATTAAACGAAAATGGAGGTGTCCTGAAGAACACTATACTTGTCTGTATGGTTCGCTAACAAATTGAAACTGTTCTAAGAACACACGCAGTGTCCTGAAATGTTCGTAAATAAATGAAAATGGAGGTGTCCTGAAGAACACTATACCTGTGCGTACTGTTCGCAAGCAAGTTGAAACTGTTCTAAGAACACACGCGGTGTCCTGAAATGTTCGTAAAGAAACGAAAATGGAGGTGTCCTGAGGACGCTATGTCTATCCGTATTGTTCGCAAGCAAGTTGAAACTGTTCTGAGAACACAATTGGTGGTGTCCTGAAATGTTCGTAATTAAACGAAAATGGAGTTGTCCTGAAGAACACTATACCTGTCCGTATTGTTCGCTAACAAGTTGAAACTGTTCTAAGAACACAAGCGGTGTCCTGAAATATTCGTAAATAAACGAAAATGGAGGTGTCCTGAAGAACACTATACCTGTCCATACTGTTCGCAAGCAAGTTGAAACTGTTCTAAGATTACACGCGGTGTCCTGAAATGTTCGTACAGAAACGAAAATGGAGGTGTCCTGAGGACGCTATGTCTATCCGTATTGTTCGCAAGCAAGTTGAAACTGTTCTGAGAACACAATTGGTGTCCTGAAATGTTCGTAATTAAACGAAAATGGAGGTGTCCTGAAGAACACTATACCTGTCCGTATTGTTCGCTAACCAGTTGAAACTGTTCTAAGAACACACGCGGTGTCCTGAAATGTTCGTAAATAAACGAAAATAGAGGTGTCCTGAAGAACACTATACCTCTCCGTACTGTTCGCAAGCAAGTTGAAACTGTTCTAAGAACACACACAGTGTCCTGAAATGTTTGTAAAGAAACGAAAATGGAGGTGTCCTGAGGACGCTATGTCTATCCATATTGTTCGCAAGCATGTTGAAACTGTTCTAAGAACAAACGCCTGTCCGTAACTGTTCGTTTGACATGTGACGCACTTTTAATTACTTCAGGACCAGAACAGTGTCCATAGAGCATCAACGTGCATGCGCAAACCAATGTCCATGCATTTGGTGTCCTGCGGACAGCCGCTTCCTTCGCGAACATGTTCGCGAAGCGATCATGTGACCACGCCCACGGTGATCACGTGTTCTGAATGTGGACACTGTTTGTGTCCCCGAACAATTTAAAAGTACATGTTCGAGTAATCCACAATATTTTTCCATAAAAACTCACCATGGCACACGTCCCACATAGTAATCCTGAGTTTCTACATACTTTTTGAAACTTTTGGAACCTTTTTTTGTGTTCGATCTGTCCGCGGACAGAGCGCATGTCGGCGAACTGCGTACAAGCACCCCTATAAAAGACCACGCCCTAGAACTTATTCTCATTATGTTTCTGCATTTTGTACAGAGCACAGCGATTTTTGCTGTCAACTGCGAACTGCAGATTTCCATGTCATCTTTGATGGCATCCATGGCTGCACTACTGCCACCTGGTGCTGCACCTTGTTCAGCACCATCCCCATCCCCTCCACCACCACCATCGGCCCAAGGGCCTGAAGAGGGGAACAGGAGTGAGGATGCAGAGGAGGAAGAAGAGGATGAGGAGAATGAGGTAGAGGAAATCCGTACTACCCGCACTAGGCGTGAGTCTTGGGTGTGGCGGTTGTTTACCATTCATGGGAATAGTCCTAAGGCTCGTGCGAACCGTGTCACCTGCAATGAGTGCAAAATGACACTCAGTCACGGCAGGCACGGTTCGTACAGCTTTGGGACCACTACCATGGAGCGACACCTGAGGTAATTTCACTCTGGGGCTATTCGCAAGGTTGTACCTTGCGAAGAACGTAGTAGGATGATTTCCTCTACTTCATCCTCTGTTTTTGATCCTGTCACCACAAGGACCACCTCTGTGGGATAGCGTCTTCCTCAAGCTGCCTCACAGGACATACAGAATTCTGATGACCCTTACCTTTCGAGGGTCACAGTTGTATGTATGTACTGTGACACAGTACTCTGCAGGGGGGAGCGACTTTGCAGTGCTTTTGAGACTATCGTCTCAGAGAATGAGAAGACCTGCTCATTAGCCAAATAAAACCCACTCTACATCTTCCTCTCTCAGCTCGCCCTTTCTTATCCCTGTGGTTGGTGTCCCCCCTTTACCCTCCTTTCCCCTCCTCTCCTAGTGTGTTGTGTATAAAAAAACAAAAAAAACAAAAAATTACAAAAATCCCCAAAAAATAAGGCTCTTTTCAGAGCCGCCTTTCACAGTTAAAAAATAGAAGTGAAAATAAATGAAGCAGGGCCCTTTGTATTTTTTAGAAGTCTGCGGACATCAAAGAAATTGGGTTGATACCTATCATAACCATTGCAATTTTCTCTGGTAGGAAGTGGTGGCTCTGAAAAGAGCCTTTGGGAGGTGTTTGTTTGTCAAAAATTATAAATACTTAACACCTACTTCAAAATGGATGCTGTAAATCTAAAAAAGGTCGTAATGCATTGTGTATATTTGTCAAAAAAATCTGATTGCCAGCATAAGTAAGATGGACTCCATCTTTACGAAAAATGTATGTACTACGAAACATAATATTTTCATTATGAAAAGAAGACATGCCAAAATCTCTTAGAAAGGCACAAACAGCCTTATTAACATTGCGCCTTGCTTTTTCCATTTGTGGACAAAATGAAGAAGAACAAAGCCACATTTGTCTCTGTGCAATCCGTGAAAATATTACTTGAGAATTAGGAAACATGTCCATGTCCTTCCCAAGTACTCCTTTCATAGAAAATTGCAAAGAAATTCCAGACACATGTCCTAAACTGTTCCCTCCACAATGAATTACAATTATGTCTGGATGTTGCTCTGTCTCCAAAGTAGCACAGAGAGGTAGCAATTCCAACCACTTCATTCCACATACTCCATGCCAGTGTACTTCCACATGTGGAAATCCAAGATCTACAGCTACTCCACAGCTTTCTGCATGCAACTTCAACCAATGTATCCATGAATCTCCCAAAATCAAAAAAATATGTTTTCTGAAACACACAGCCATAGCTATCTGTTGTTCTCTCAGCAAAAAGAGTATCTGAGAAACTCTCTCCCTGCACAACACACCCACTAAACTTTCCTGACCAATCCCTTTCAGTGCTCATTCTCATTTGCATGACTTCTGAACCCAAAAATCCCCGGATGTAACACCCGATGTCTGCAAACTACTGCCATGTCCGCGGACATATTGTAACATGAACAGCCCTTATACCATTTCCACTTCACTTTCTGTGCCATTCCCTCATTGGATGTAGCTAAGAAGTCACATGACCATCCACCAATCACATTCAAGACCTCTACATCTAACTGCATCATCATAGATCAGCACTGCAAATGTACTGTGAATCTCTCTGAGTACAAGTGTCATTTCATTGGCAAGCACCATCTACAAGAAATACTGTACAAGTCTCCAAGATTTCTATTTGCAGCTCCATGCATATCCAAATGCATGAACACAAACTACAAGTATGCATATTTTCTGTACAATACATGAACACATTTTCAAACTGACTTAATATTTGTGTTTTATTTCTTTATTTATTCAATTACTTTAATTTAAGCATGACATAGAGGCACTATTACCTGGAAGAGCTTTGTTACAGAAATAGTGGTATTCAGTGGTACATTTTGAATTTCACAAACATAGTAAAGATATTTTGTTTGCTAAAGTTAGTCATTACAATACAATTTGTTCATTAAGAACATATCATATGTATTGAACTTGTGCGACGTATCTTATGTAAATAAGATAGTTTTAATGGTTTTGAGGAAGGCGCTGAGGATTTCAATTAAAAAAATCAATGTCTAAATTAAAAACAGTGCTATATACAAACAAAATTACTAATTTGTTTCTTTTACAATTGCAGTGAAGACCATTCTCCTGAAAAGAAGCAACCAAATTTGAAGAACAAAGAAGAACTAAGAAGTAAACTGTTCATTTTAGAAAAAAAGTAATAGAATATCACAATAATATTTGTATTATTGCTGAAACACACTGTAAAGTTAATTCATGCTATTTCTGTGCCTAAAAATAGAGATTGTGCACCATTCTGTCCAAAAATCCCCAATGTCTTAAACAGCGATTTACAGACAGAATGGCCCACAAATTCCTATTTTTGGACACACAAATTACCCAACTCAACCGCTAGAATTTGGATATTATAGAACAAACAACTGTTTTAATTGTATACATTAGATTTACTATTTGTACTTCTCCACACCACTAGCTTACTTTTTTCTGTCATCTGAACCCCAGTTTAGTAGCATATAAATTCAAGAATACCCATCCCTACTAGCTGTAGTTCCCAATGCACAATCACACACCATTACATACATCTTTATCATCTTACTCAAACACTTATGCACACAGCACACATACATTGCAGAACACCCCAACCCATACCTTCTTTATTTTTTTCAACAGACCCTAAAGAATGCCTATCAAAAGTAAAGTCTGTAGAAAGCAACGCAGAAGTAGAGCAAATGAAAATAAAAGTGTCCAACATAAGCATCCATATCTACCGGAATTTGTAAAAAAAGTTGAAACAAAACAGCTAATACAGTCATTTAGTGAAACAAAAGAAGTTTCAAGTGGAAAAACTTTGCCTACTCTATCAAAATGTAAAACAAACCAGAAAACACTTAGGGGCCAATTCATAGAATTCGGCGCACAAGTGGCGCACGCGGCTGGCGCACAGTGTGCGCGTGCGGTAGTCTGCGCCAGCCGCGTGCGCCGAAACACATTCAGGCGCACAGCGTATTCATGGATTCCAACATCCACAACCAGCCGTGGCGCACAGTGGCGCAGCGACCCTGCAGCAGCGTCAGTTACGCCCCCAAGAACGCCCCTCGCGCAGGGAAAAGCCATCAAAATCCCCAATCCAGCGCAAAGGGCAGCAGCAAACGCAGAGCGGGGAGCGTGTATTTCAGGGGTGTGCGGGTGTACCCACACGCGATAGGCCTGGGTACGTGTATTACAGGGGTGCGCGAGAAATTCTACACGCGATTGTCCTGGGTACGTGGATTTCAGGGGTGCGCGAGAAATTCTACACGCGATTGGCCTGGGTACGTGTATTACAGGGGTGCGCGAGAAAATCTACACGCGATTGGGCTGGGTACGTGGATTTCAGGGGTGCGCGAGAAATTCTACACGCGATTGGCCTGGGTACGTGGATTTCAGGGGTGCGCGAGAAAATCTACACGCGATTGGCCTGGGTACGTGGATTTCAGGGGTGCGCAAGAAAATCTACACGCGATTGGCCTGGGTACGTGTATTCCGGGGGTGCGCGAGAAATTCTACACGCGATTGGCCTGGGTACGTGTATTACAGGGGTGCGCGAGAAAATCTACACGCGATTGGGCTGGGTACGTGGATTTCAGGGGTGCACGAGAAATTTTACACGCGATTGGCCTGGGTACGTGGATTTCAGGGGTGCGCGAGAAAATCTACACGCGATTGGGCTGGGTACATGGATTTCAGGGGTGCGCGAGAAAATCTACACGCGAATGGCCTGGGTACGTGTATCCCAGGGGTGAGCGAGAAATTCTACACGCGATTGGCCTTGGTACGTGTATTACAGGTGTGCGCGAGAAATCCTACACGCGATTGGGCCTGTGCGAGTGGGGCAGTGTATTACGTGGGTGTGCGGGAAGTTGAAGAGGTGAATTGCCAGTGTGGGTCCTCCCAGGTCTCCCCTCTACCCCCTCCACGACCTCTGCAGGCAGCCCACACCACAGGGGACTACCCTGCACCCCTGGTCATGTCCCGCAGGCAGCCCATCCAACATGGGCATGCCCCCCAGCCAAGCCACATGTCCCCTTGCACCCCCACCCCCCAGCACTGTGGGGCACCTGCCAGCAGGCCCCCAACCATGTCCCCTTGCACCCCCACCCCCCAGCACTGTGGGGCACCTGCCAGCAGGCCCCCAACCATGTCCCACTCATGTCCCCTTGCACCCCCACCCCCCAGCAGGCCCACACTCATGTCCCCTTGCACCCCCACTCTCCAGCACTGTGGGGCACCTGCCAGCAGGCCCCCAACCATGTCCCACTCATGTCCCCCTGCACCCCCACCCCCCAGCACTGTGGGGCACCTGCCAGCAGGCCCCCAACCATGTCCCACTCATGTCCCCCTGCACCCCCACCCCCCAGCACTGTGGGGCACCTGCCAGCAGGCCCCCAACCATGTCCCCTTGCACCCCCACCCCCCAGCACTGTGGGGCACCTGCCAGCAGGCCCCCAACCATGTCCCACTCATGTCCCCTTGCACCCCCACCCCCCAGCACTGTGGGGCACCTGCCAGCAGGCCCCCAACCATGTCCCCTTGCACCCCCACCCCCCAGCAGGCCCCCACTCATGTCCCCTTGCACCCCCACCCCCCAGCACTGTGGGGCACCTGCCAGCAGGCCCCCAACCATGTCCCACTCATGTCCCCCTGCACCCCCACCCCCCAGCACTGTGGGGCACCTGCCAGCAGGCCCCCAACCATGTCCCACTCATGTCCCCCTGCACCCCCACCCCCCAGCACTGTGGGGCACCTGCCAGCAGGCCCCCAACCATGTCCCACTCATGTCCCCCTGCACCCCCACCCCCCAGCACTGTGGGGCACCTGCCAGCAGGCCCCCAACCATGTCCCCTTGCACCCCCACCCCCCAGCAGGCCCACACTCATGTCCCCCTGCCCCCAGGTCCTGACGAAACGCAATCATGGCAGTAATGGCCAGCATACCCAGCACAAACACCCAGCCAAGGATTGCATCCACCCACATAGTAGATGCAATTACATGATACAACCCCAATGGCAAGTATGCAAATGAACACATGTCCGTCACACACACATACACAATGGGTGCAAGTGAATGTCAAAACCCATATCATGACATGCATGAAACCAATGAGAAAATACCACAAATGTAAGTAATAAATATATGTATTAAAGATGAAAATGAAGTAAATAAATAAAACACACAACAATGGGGATGACAAAACAAATGGTCCATGTCCGAGAACTAATAGAAAAAATCAAAAAACAAAGGAATCCAAAAACTAATGTAGTCCAAAGAAAAATAATGGGGGGAGAAAATAAGGAAAAACCATTGCCACATGGTGAACACAAATATAAATCCAACAGCTGTTTTCCAAATACCAAACTATGTACAAGAATATCCCAGGGTCCATGAGCCCAACACCATAAATGAAACCTACTACTACTAACTAATGAAAAAAATATATACAGAAAAGTGGCCATTGTCCGAGCGGTCCAAAAAAAACTTAAAAAATAAAGGAAACCTAACACTAACTAACTAAAGAACTATATACAATGGCAGCGGGCAAGTCCTGCGGCTCACTCTGTGATGTTGCCGGCCATGGCATCATCGAACTCCATGTCGATGTCCCGGAGGCGGGACTCTGTCCTGGCCCCGAGGTCTCGCAGGGACAACCCCGTGTCCACCTCAAACTCCCTGCGAGCTTCCTCGAGGCACTCAGCCCGCCTCAACGCCCGACGCATGGAGAACTCCGCCCTGACCATGGTGAGCCGCTCCTCTTCCGCCCGCTGCCGCTCCGCACCTATCCGCTGGACCAACTGCTCCCACACGGAAGACACTGCCATCCCAGGGTTCTCCTGCCCTCCGGCCGATGCCTGCCCCTCTGATCTTGATGGCCCCGAGCCATGATGCCTCCCACGTCGAGCCTGCTGCTGCCTCGGACGCCACTGCCTCTGCCAGCACGACGGCATCCAGGCTGATGGAATCCACCGATGCCGTCGTGCACGTGCCCTGCCAGATGATGCCGGCACATCCTCCATCTGCAGGGGGACAGTTGCTGGTGTGTCCACCCCTGCTGGACCTTCGACTCCCGACTGTGTCAGGGATGGGGTCCCCACCGAGCTGGCTGCGTTGGTCGGGGCAGGTCCACAGGGGGCCCTGGTGGCATCTGGGCCGGAAGACGGCATGGAGCACGACTGGTGCATAGCCCCCACAGAGGAGGAGAGGGTCGCCAGAAGGCCACACACATGTAGGAAACCCCCGACCATGGCGGCTCCCAAATGGTTCACGTACGCACGGTGCTCTTCGTGATGATGTGCATGCTCCTCCCGGGAAGCACGAATGCCAGCCGTGCGCAACGCGACACCAATCAGGACCATCTCCACACGGCCAGGGGTCCCCTCGTCCGCAGGTAGAGGAGTGTCAGATGACATGGACATCTCCCCTACCTGCGGACGGGCCTGGGATGGGGCATCCCTGCTGGTGCATGGTGGTGCAGTCACAGTGTCAGGGACAGTGACATGCACAGGCACCTCCACGGCGACCTGTGCTGCCTCCTGCCCCTGGCCCTGGACTGCACCACTTGCACCAGCGGGGATGCCCCCACCAGGCCCCATGTGTGGCTCAGTAGCGGCCTCCTCCCCCTCTGTGGAAACCACCAACCTGGATGTCTCCACGCCGTCTTCCGCCGGAGCAAGCCCCTGTGGGGGCTCACCCACCCCTTCCGCTGCAGCCGTGGCGGCATCCCCGCCGCTCTGCTCCACAGCGCCTTCTCCGCCCTCTTCTTCACTTGCCACTGTGTAGAGGGAGACATAGAACACAAGCATCAGGGTACTGTACAATGGTCCCCTAGACAGGAAGCAACAGCAGATGAGTGGCACTGTCATAGATCACTTCCATCATGTCCCTCCACAACACATGGGTCAGTGCAGGCAACACACATACAGTAACAGGTATGGCGCAGGCCATGGACATTGGCATACATGACCAAGGGACTCATGATTCATACAATGTTGGTTTCAAACTCACATGCATCATGGGTCTTTCCATCACATGCACACACCTCACTGTAGTTCCATCCATCTGGCCTCGTGCACCACAGACGCAGTGGATACAAGGATGACTAGGCTGCATCATTGAATCTGAACATTGTCACAGACATGTGTCATGCATCCATGGCGGTTACAAGTCACAGACACGCAGGTCAGACACACACACATGGACACCATACGTGTACATGGGACCAGCACCCATCCCTCACCCCCACCCATGTCCAGGAACAGAGACTGCCATGCTTCCATGTGTCCATTCCGCACAGAGCCCCCCATGTTGCAATAGAACACATCACTGTACTCACATGCCTGACCATGATGTCCCTGCACACACACATACGTACATGGCCTATGTCACACATACAGGCAGGTATCAGACAACCAGCACACTGCAACATGCCCTGTCTCACACAGCAATGCTTGGCCACTTACCGGCCAACTCCAGATGGGTCTGCCTCCGAAGGATCTGGGCGTGGAGCGCTGGGTCTACGCGTTCCAGGACCCTCATCTGGATGTCACTCAGGTGTGCCCGGCCCCCCTCCACGAGGCGCCGGGCCTTATTGAGGGTCCTGGACCTCAAGTCCTCCCAGCGCTTCTTGATGTGCTTGATGTCACAGGTTGCCACCCCCTCCGCGTTGATGGCAACCACTACATCGTCCCAGATCCTCTCCCGTCCTTCCTTGTTGGCGCGTGGTCTTCCGAAGAGGGCATCATAATGCCCCAGGACATGCTCCACCAGGACACCAACTTCCTTCTCACTGAAGCTGGTGGCCCTCTGCCTCTCTGGCTGGGGGTCGCCACTGGTCTCAGATGGTGCTTGCCCCGACATGGCGACCCCCGAGGCAGGCGTGGGTGGGCAACTGGGTCCTGAGGCTGGGCTGTGGAGCGATGGTATCCCAGTCGGGAGTCTACTGTTCCAGCAGGGGTGGACACAGCAACTGGACCCCTGCAGATGGCTGATGTGCAGGCACCAAATGGCAGGGCACGGTGGCAGCAGGCAGGCAGGCAGGCAGGCAGCAGCAGATGGCACATGGGAGGCTGCTCGGGGCACTGGGGGGCAGTGATTCGGCCTTCTGGGCAGGAGCGTGGTCTTCCGTGTGTATTCGCGTGGCCAGCTTGATACGGAGTGATTTGGCACGTGAAAAATCTGCATGTCAGCGTGTAATTCGAGGAAAGGCCCTTAGCGCGTAAGCGCGTCTGCACGCATACGCATTTTCATTGGACCAAAGGCCCTCAGCGCGTGAGCGCGTCTGTGACGTGACGTGCGAGGGTGTATCCCTCATTGCACGTGACGACAGAACACACGTGGATTTCAACCAATCGCGTGTGAAAGTTCACGGCACCCCGGAACACACGTACCCAGGCTAATCGCGTGTAGAATTTCTCGTGCACCCCTGTAATACACGTACCCAGCCCAATCGTGTGTGGAACAACCCGCGCACCCGGAAACACACGTACCCAGGCTAATCGTGTGTGGAACTACCCGCGCACCCGGAAACACACGTACCCAGGCTAATCGCGTGTAGAATTTCTCGCGCACCCCTGTAATACACGTACCCAGCCCAATCGCGTGTAGATTTTCTCGCGCACCCCTGTAATACACGTACCCAGCCCAATCGCGTGTAGATTTTCTCGCGCACCCCTGTAATACACGTACCCAGCCCAATCGCGTGTACGCTCGCTCCCCTCCAATCACACGCGATGACACCCGAATACGGGAAACACGTGCACGGCAAAAGACGTGCACAGGCGTCAACGAGTCCGCCCACACGGAGGCGTCCCGCGGACAGCATAAAAGTGCGCGCAAACAACAAACGCGTATATACAGCGACGATGAATGCCCCATTTGTTGCTGCACTGATCGTGGGACACCGCAGGAGGAGGAGAATAGCCAGGGCACACATTTTTGCACCACGGACAAGCCTTTTTGGGATGCCTGACGACCAGGTCTACGGCAGGTATAGGTTTCCACCCCATATCATCCTAGACCTGGTCAGGGAGTGGGAAGATGACCTCACATCCCCCACCCTTTGCTCCCAAGCATTGAGCCCCTTGGAGAAGCTGCTCAATGTCTTGCATTTTTTGCCCACTGGGTCGTTTCAGCGGACCACTGCCATAGTGGGGGGGGTCTCACAGGCCACGCAGTCACGCTGCCTACACCAGGTACTGGCAATCATGACAGCGCACCCCTCAGTCCACAGGCACATATACATGCCCAGAACACCCGCAGAAAGGCAGGCCGTTGTCCTGGATTTTTACAGGGTAGCACACTTCCCCAAAGTGCTCGGTGCCATAGATTGCACCCATGTGGCCCTACGTCCACCTAGGGCCACTGAGCACATCAACCGAAACCGCAAGCACTGGCATTCCATCAATGTACAGGTGGTATGCGATGCAAAGGGAATCATCACCTCTGTCTATGCAAACTACCCTGGCTCCACCCATGACAGTTTCATATACAGAATGTCCGCCCTGAGCCGGGCCCTGGAAGCTGGGCAGCATGGCGACACATGGCTCCTAGGTCAGTACAAATGCCCTTGCACATGCATGCAAGTCACACACAGACAAATATCCCAACCCTAATAATCTCAATTATTATCACCTCCCCAGGGGACAGTGCCTACCCTCTGAGCAAACACATGATGACGCCAATCCGGAACCCCACCACACCACCCCAGGTAAGATACAACACCGCCCATATTGCAACCAGGGGCATAGTGGAGCGCACATTCGGAGTGCTCAAGTCACGTTTCCGCTCCCTTGACCGCTCTGGTGGGCAACTACTCTATGCACCACCAGTAGTGTGCAGGATCATTGTGGCAGCATGTGTCCTGCACAGTGTTGCAACACGGCAGGGCGTCCCGGTGGACATGGTGGTGCCCCCACATCCCCAACCACAGGCACAGGCGCTGCCCATGGGAGGGGACAGGGTATGTGGCGAGGAAGCCCGGACCCAGCTTGTGGCCACATTTTTCACCTAAACTCCCACCCCTGCGGAGTGCACACAGGCCTGGCACATTTGCAGGTGACAATCGATGATGACAAAGTGACAGTCAACTGTCACAACCCTACCACCCTGAGATAGTTGCCATGGAAGTGCCACATCGTCTGCATCCCTAGCTACTTAAACACAAGCTATCCTGTGCAACCAAAATGCACACATATGACATGTGACATGACATGGGCCATAGACAAGTATTCCAAGGCGCAATGAGGCAGGGGGGGGGAACAAGGGAACACAGAGAACGGTACTACTAGGCCAGGTGTCATTGAGATTGTGCAAGTGCAGGGGTAGGGGGAAGGGAAAAGTGCAAGGGGAAGGGTGGGGGGGAGTCCAGTACAGGGGAAGTAGGCCAAAAAAATAATACATAGGTCGCCTGGTGGCAACTGCAAAGGTAAGTGCAGACAAGTGCTGGGAAGGGAAGGCTGTAGGGATAGAGAGACAGTACTGCAGTGCAGGGGTTGCCAGGGTGGCAGTGCAAGTGGACAGTGGCTGGGCCAGGGACCGAGGTTGGTGAGAGTGTCCCAGTAGCAGCTCCTGTGCAGTTCCAGTGAAGAATTCTGCAAGGGAGAGGCAGAGAGTAAGCAGAAGCAAAGAGGAAGGTCTTGAGGTGCTTCCAGAACTGGAGATGGTTCCCCTCAAGTTCAAGTCAGGCAGGAAGTCTGTTCCAGGGGGAGGGCCCTGCTGCGGAGAGAAACCTACCCCCAGCTAGTTGCTCTGAGAAGCGGATGACCTGGACATGCAAGGTGTGCATCACACACACCTGCAAAACAGGCCATGGCCATCACTGTCATGTCAGTCAAACCCTCCCAAACATCAACATGACATGGCAAGCAATACCCATACACCGACGCAGTAACGATAAGGTACACATTGCCATGTCCTAAATGTACAGTGGCATCGGACAATGATGCCTGACCCGGAATCAGATGAAATGACAGACCAACAAAATGTCCCACCCAAAATAAGTTGTTTCCAAATGCATTGCAACAGTCGTAGACGTAACATCACAATGAATGCCTGTCTATATGCACATTATGCATTGCAAAATCAACACTGCAGCACATGTGTGCAGTGTCTCACTCCTGCATCACACTGCTCAGCGCACAGCACAGTGAACAGCCATTGCGTGTGATGCACACCCTGAGCATCACATCTAAATGACAGACTACATCAAACATCAAATTAGGCATATACTGGAACCATAATCGGTCACAGAACATGTGCTGCCGGGACACAGTGGGCACCAGAAGGCAAACAGTGTACACGTGGATATGCAAGTGTGGGAGTACATGGAGTGCATCCGAGTGCAAGTGTGTGGTTCTGCAGGGACATACACTCCACATATGCATGTGCACTCAAGTCACCATCAGTGTTCCCTACACATCACATGTGAACATCCACCATGTGTACACCCCAGCATGTCAAACCACAACTATCCCCTCGCACCTGAAAGGAAAACACAACACATGAACAGGCATTGATCAGCAGAACACAACATGTACATAGGACAACAACATTACAATGTCAGAGTTCCCATCACACTGCAGGGCAATGCAACTATCAACAACAACCCCCCCCTCCCGCGCAAATGACCATGACCCACTGAACAACTGCACCTGGGTCATGGAGCCTCCAACCCTCATTTCCACCTGGCCACAGGATCACCTTTACCCTTCGTGTCCATCTCCCACCTTGTGTGTAAAAAGATGCCTGAACCCTCAGAATCCACACTTATTTCCAAAATCACAAAATCCAAGGCATGAAAACGAACCCAAACACCCTCCAGTAGATGACTTGACGTAGCAGTACCTCACAAACGCCAAGTACTACCACAATGATGCAACAACCAAGGTAGCACAGCAGAACAATGTCACGACAGGATGTGAGACATGTGTTTTACATGACATAGGATGATGCACCATGAATGGATGTGTACTGTTACAGGTCCCCTGTACAGGCGCGGGAGTCTCATGAAACAACCACCCACACCATGTCCCGGGTGCCTGCAAGGTCAAACTCACACAGGCCCCTGAGATCATGGTGGGGAATGAGGTTCAGGGATATGCAGTCGGGACAGGTGTAGACACACTGGATGACTGGAATGAGTGGCAGGTGAGGGGAGGAGGAATGACACATGAAACTAGGGAATGCACGAAAATGTACAACCTGCATGAACACATACACAATCCAAACAAACTTGGACATCATTGTCATGGCCTTCTGTAGTCCAGGCTCAGGAGTGGTACGAACCAACCACCCCCTCTAGGGTTTTGGCGCCTGCAAGTTCGGGGCTTACACAGGCATCCGCAACCCCAGTGGGGAAAGAGGGTCAGGGAACGTTGCTTGGATAGGCACGGGAAGCAGGAACACCGGGTAGAGGGCACAGGTTTCATAATTGCATAGGATCACGGGTGATTAGGGAAAAAAACATACCAAATCGGACCACACATACATCCATGCATCAGTACACTCCACAGCAAGCCTATGCAGGGCAGTTTGTAAGGAAAACAACAAGACACTTAGCTCTGGTTTTGAGTGCTGGCCTCCTGCCTGCGCACTCTCAGGGCCGGTTACAGGAGCACTGCAATGCTGCAAAGAGAGACACAGTGAACAACCTGTATGTGCCAATTACACTAAAACACAACACAAAACATGCCCCATAGCAACAAACTACTCTACAAACAGACAATCAGTGCTCGATGCTTCGTAACCATATATAACATCACCCCTGTGACGGGTCATGCACAGTCAATGCAGTAAGTCAGGCGCTGGTGGGTGCGTGGCAAATGGAACACCAATGTGTCACAATTCACACAACATGCAATGTTCCCTGGGTAAGCAGACAGACCCATATGGCAAGCCATGACTACAGAGCAAGTTGCGTACCACCATGACCAAAACAAAGTTGGCAGTGCATTTATCATGAAGTACGTGGAATAGACATGCACTGCACCCAAGTATGTCCCTTGCTGTATGTCCCTGTGAGCTGCCCCTTTCTATGTCTCGGAAGGCTACATGGTTGATACAAGTGCCTCAATGAACCTTGTTGTACCGCAGGGTATGTGCCACTGCCCCTGCATGTGTCCCAGACAACCCTACTATCAACAGCCATCAGTCCACAAACACATCTGAGCTGCATTGTGTGCTTCAACACCAATATTCGTCTAAGCTCACCCTCAGTGCTGTGACTAAGCCCCCATGTGCAAGTCGCCTGGTGCAAGCTTTGCTGTGTCGTGGCCCCCCTGTGCTGCTCACCTTGCCTGGAGTTCCTTGGAACATGTAAGCAGTTCTAGGATGTGGGTCTGCAATCACTGTGGCTCTGCTCGTGCACACATGTGCATGTGGGCACCAACAAACGGGTCAGGAATTCCGTCGTCCAATGGGCCATGTCTGCTGGCAAAGGTGCTCTGGTGCCTCATCCCCCTGCAGAAAGTGCATGAAACAAATGATTAATGCATCAAAGTGATCTGTGTGTGTCTCATCAGGCATCTCATTACTTGACCATGTCAGAGAGTCACATCACAAATCACACCATCAGCCCGTCTTTGACTTCCAAAGTGTGGAACACTATCTACAGCATGAATTGCAACAGGCACGTGTACAGGAAAGATATGAGACATAATACACAATGCATAGCAATCAATGTCCACATTAATCATGACACACCCCATCTAGCAAAAGCTGAACAGTGGACAATTACACCTAAATCATCCCCACTAGGGGTGTCAACACAACTCACAAAGCACCAGACATGCCACAGATATGACAGTCCAAAGCCCTTGTGTAAAATTTTGTAACACCGAACCATCCTTGCGAGCCCATGGATAAGGGAGGCAGGAGTGGCATATGTGAGTCAAGGAACCCAAGCAGCAAAAACATACACAAGACAACCATGAAGGGCCCAGCTGGAACAGACAGTGGATGCCTTCAAAAACCACAAGGCACCGCACTGTCACATGAAAGCACAATAGACTACAAATTTTAAACTAACTCAACTATTAACTAATTACACTAACTATGGAAAACCTACATTACCTATTTAAACTAACTATCAAACAGAAACTTAACTAACTAAACTAAAAGAAAAATCAAAAATGGCCACATACGACCCGGGGGGGAGGGGAGGCACCCAGGAGGGGGGAGGTACAGGGTGCTGCTCAACATCCACATGCGATGATGCTGAGCCAAAAAAAAATACCTCCATGGGCTCAACGCCTGCACAGCACGACCTATGTGGGAGATAGTTGGTCGTCCGAGTCTGGCTCATCCTGGAAAGGAGGACGTGGCACAGTAGCCTGGCCACGCCTAGCCGCAGCTTGCCCCTCGTCGGCAGCAAGTCTGCCGGACAGGTGAGCCTGGTTCTGTGTGGCGATGTTATATAGGTCTGAATGCAGAACCTCACGTGATACACGTGCTTCCTCTTGCAAGGTAGCACGTGTAACACGGAGTTCCTCCTGCAAGGCCTGGCTGGACAACCGCTGCACCTCCCGGCAAGCCTGTAGCTCAGCCGAGATGGTGCGCTCAAGCTGTGCAAACCTCTCCTCTACCTGCTGCCTCTGGGACATCATAAGGACACCCAGAGTGGATCTGAGGGAGGCATACTCCTCCCTCAGGGCATCCATGTGCGCCTCTGCGTGAGCAGCAATTGCTTGACGCAGAGACGACATTTCAGCCTGGCGTGCCCTGTCTGAGGCCGCCATGCCCAGCCTGAGCGAGCGGGCCGTGGACCGTGCCGCCTGCTGCTGGAGAAGCACCTGCCTAGCAGGGGGGAGCACAGATCAGGCCACACGCTCCATGCTGTCAGCGATGTTCTCCATTGCTGCCCCCTGCCGTTCGGAATTGGCAGTCATGTCTTGCTCCCACTCAGTATACAGCGGTTGCGCGTGGCGACCGCGTTGCCGGGCTTGACCCCTGCGGGACCCAAGGACCGGGGGTCCTCGCTGTGTTGGCACCGCCTGCGGCTGCACGACTACATGCCCCCGTCGACGTGATGTCCCAGGCACATCAGTGACTGGTGTGGAGGGTGACCCTGCGTCCCGATCCACCACGGGCGGAGGAACCAAGACTGTCTGATCCCTCAGTGCAGGTGTCGCAGACAGAGGAGTGTCCACATCAGAATCACTCACCCCTGACACATGGACTTGATGCTCATCCAACTCAACATGGACGTCAGAGTCGTCATCAAGGCTGGACTCATAGGCAGCCAGAGACAGGATGGACTGCAGCACTTGGGGGTTTTCGTGGCCTACCACCCCACGACCCCCACTAGTGCCGGGTTGATGTGGTTTTACCAACCCTGTGTCTGGCATGACAACACCATCCTCTGCATCCATTGCGTCATCACCTGAAAAATAGAGAGGAAAAGGTCACTACACATGTCAGAAGCACACAACACACACACACACACCGACAGCAAAGGCATCCGGCAGACATGTGACACACAACATATGACCTGGCATGCATGCTGGGTCTACTTTGAATAGCTACTGTGATCAGACCTGTTGAAAGGTGGCAGTTTGCATCGAAGTGGGTCTATGCAATGCTGAAAATGTGTACGCCACTCACTACCTACATGTACAAGCACTCCATGGTGTGTGCCAGGAAATGTGAAGGCAGTGCATTGTCAAATTCAGACATCACGTGAATTGTGTATTCAATGTGTACCATGTCTAGCAGCCAAGCACCCCTCCACCCCAGTACCAAAGCAGGGATGCCTAGCATGGTATCAAAAGGCTGCCCATACACCTGTGTATTGACAAGCAGTGTTGACTGGCATCAACAGCTTAATGTGATTCAAATTACAACACTGCAAATGATGCTGGGACAGTGGGCAGGACACATGATGGAAGATCCGGAGGCCGGCCACGTGTGAAGAAGACACGACAAGAGTTGGACAGAGTCATTGGCCATTGAACAGGCTGAGGCCTGTGAGCCACACAGATTGTCAGAGGCTAAACATGTGTGCAACGCAGGACTGAGCCACAGTTGACATGGGGAGGCCGATAATATGGCAGGCAATGTATGTAACCAAGGACTCATATTACAGTGATCATCCAGTCAAGGATAAATAGGGGCATGCGTGCAATGCACATGGAGCATGAATGGGCACTCATGTCCCTGCGGGACATCTGACCCATGCACAGTACAAGTGGGATACCCTGCATCGAGTACTAAGGCTGTACCACACGGCATATGTCTGGCAGTTTCTAAGCTGGAAGTTAGCATCTACACAGGACACATGAACAAGAAACTACACATTGGCAAGAATGTAGCAGACCAGTGCAAAGGTGGAACTGGGGTGCAGAGTGGCGGAGGAGGGGCAAGGGAGCATGCCCACATGGAGTCCCGCATGCAGGCAGAGGAGACATGCATGACGGTAGCATTGCATTACTTACACATCAGAACCATGTACACGTCACATGTAGCAGCAATCATGCACAACACATCCCACAAGTGAAACACACACGTCCTCAACAACTACGCATCAACACTCACTGGACTGGGCATCAAAGTCCAGCATCTCTCCCACACCTTCGACCAATTCTGGTGGTATGAACTCCGCAACGAGAGCCTCATGCGGAGTGAGTTCTTCCTCCTCTGGTGCAGGCCCACCGCCAGTCACCAGAGTCAAGTTGTAATTTGAGGCACGCTTAGCCTTAGTGCTGCGCTTGATGTCATTCCAACGCTTTTTGCACTCCTGCGCCGTGCGCACCTCATGGCCGAATGAACTGACATGTTCCGCAACATGCTTCCAGTGGGTGTCACGTTGGGCAGCCGTAGTCTGACTATTGGCACCCACTAGCATGTCACGGCTGTGTCCCCGCACGTAGTCCACGAGGAAGTCCAGTTCCTGCTTACAGAAAGGCTTCTTCCTCGACGTGCAGGAGGTCGTGGCTGTGTGTGGGGTCCCAGCCTGTGCTGCAGGTGCAACCTTCCTCCTCTTGGACTGTGGCGCAGACCCTGGCTGGCTAATGCCGCCCTGACCAGTATGGCCAGTGGGTTCGGTGGATTGAGCCGAGGGAGTGGCAGGTGGAGGGATGACCAAAGGCCTGACTTGTGTCAGTGGCAGCTGGGTGCCCACTAATGGACCCTGCGCAGCAACATCAGCTGTGGCAGGGTCATTGGGCCTCATTACGACCCTGGCGGAAAGTGACTGACCGGACCGCAACAGCGTAAATAGCGTTTCCGCCATTGCACGAAGGAGCAAAGTGCGGCTAATTACGACCCATCGGGCACGAGCATTACGCCATGGCGGAATCCGAAAGGCTGCGATGGCGGAAATGACCCCAAAACGGCCCTTACCGCCGCCGTACGCTGCACCAGGTGCAATACCGCCACCCATCTCAGCGGTCACCGTAATGAGCGGACACCGTAATGAGCGGGCACCGTAATGAGCGGGCACCGTAAATATACGGAAACGGAAGTAAAAGCATGTGGCCGGAACGGGAAACAGCACGCCGCACAACTATAAAACCGAATCCCAACACAACCATTAAAAATCCGACCCTGACACACATCCCAACCCCTTAGCAACCCCAGTTAAAAAATAAATATGGGAAAGGTAGCCAAGAAAGCGTGTGATCGCAAGCGGCAGGTCCACTTCTCCCGAGAGGAACTGACCGTGCTGACCGAGACCCTGCAGGAAAATGCCGCCGTCGTCTTCTCCAGTCAAATGACCAGGACGGCCCTTGCCAACAAGAAGGCCATATGGGCCCTGGTGGCACAGCGCGTAAGTGCGGTGGGGACAACACCCCGCACGCCACAGCAATGTCGCAAGCGGTGGGACGACCTGCGGATTCGCGTACGCAGCATACTTTCTGCGAACAGGAACATCGCCACAACTACCGGGGGGGGATCAGAGTCGCCCATCAAGTTGACCCCCTGGGAGGATATCTGCGCCTCCACCATAGGAATGGAGAGCATAGAGGGAGTCGGAGGGATGGAGAAAGGAGTGCCGACATCCGGAGAATCAGGTAGGTTGGTCAAGAGAAACAATGCGAAATCCACAAAGCACGAACATGTGCAGTACCATGTGACCCCATAGTGCAATACATACTTTGCCCTGACAGCGCCCTCTAAAAGTCAGAAAGAATAAACAAATTAATCAAGATGCCATAAACAACCCCTACATGTGCAGCATGCACCCCCTAACTGCAGGCAGCCAAATGAATGCATCCTCAATCCACACGAAAATGAGACCACCTCCAAGGCCCAGTCCCAAATCACCCTCATGTACCACCCCAATGCATATGATACGTTGCCATTCCAAATCCCACAGACCCATAACTAACGCTCGCCCCTCTTTACTCCACCACAGGGTCCGATACCAACGACGAGCAGCAGGACACCACGACCAGCACGCCTGCAAAGAGGGCCAGGACCAACGTCCCAAGAGCCTCCACCTCAGGTGCAAGGATCAAGACACGGCAGCAGCAGGAATCAAGTGGCAGCACACTGGAGGGGACTGCAACAGGCACCCCAGTAGCCAGCAAGTCCACAACCCCAGCACCACAGGTCCCCCCAAAGAACGTATCTGATGGCACTGCCTCTGGTGGTAGCAGCACCATAGGTGACACAGCTGTCATGCCAGCATGCTCCGACACGGAAAACAGTGCTGGCGACGTAGGTACCATCCATGACCTTTCCCAATCCCCCTGCATGTCCCATCCCCTACACCATGACGAAACCACGCAGGGGCACCCTGAAGACGACGACTGGCCAACCCCCACAAGTCCTGTGCCAAGCCAATATGTGTTGAGCAGCCCCCCTGTCACACCACCGCAAATGTCCATGGCCCAGCAGAGGCAACAGTCCCTCGACCTGCTGATCGAGCAACAGCAGGAAGTGTCCACGCTACTCAAGGACCATGCAAATGAATGCGGGGGTTCCAGGGCAGCCATGGAAACATCCACCGAGACACTCAGGGCACAAATAGAGAAAAGTAGTGAGAGCCTCAGGGGAGAAATGGAGAGAAGCACCGAGAGCCTGAGAGCACAAATGGAGAAAAGCACTGAGAGCCTGAGGGGGGAACTGCATGCGACGTCCAAAGACGTCTGTGCTGAACTTGCTGCTGTGCGCCGTGTGCTCTCGGAGCTCTCACAAACCCTCAGAGACATGCATGGACGCGAGCAGGCAGAGTCATCATCCGTGGCAAGTTCCGTCCAGGGCAGCCCCCAACGCAGATCTGGCAGGAACCTGCGCTCCACGGGCAGGGGTGCCCCTGATACCCGTAGAGGGGGCTTGCAATAGCGTCTACCCACGGACAGCATGCATATTTGGACACTGGTGTTGGGGGGGGAGGTAGTAGGGTGGAGGGGGTGTGTTGGGCTTCACTGGGTGGCGGGTCCATAGGGTGTATAAATCAAATCACATCAACAATACAGTACTTCATTATCATCCAATGACATGTGTGGACATTGATATTTGCGTACGAGGCCCTCATAGGCGTACAGTCCACAATGTGCCCGTACTACACACACACAGTGCCACAGGTCCCCTTTCCATGTAATAGGCACCATGCGTGGTTGCTAGAAGCATGCATCTATGATGCTCTGTCGGATTGCACGTGCATCCTGTGCCTCATGGACTCCTTGAGGTGCCTCCACATCCCCACCCTCATCATTATCATCTTCAGGTGCATGCAGTACAGCGTCAGGGGGCATGGGCACATTCCTACGTATGCACATGTTGTGCAGCATGACACATACCATGACCATCTTAGATACCTTCTCATGGCTGTACATGAGTGCCCCGCCAGACCTGCTGAGGCTGCGGAAACGAGCCTTCAGTAGGCCGAATGCCTGTTCAATGACCACACGGGTACGTGAGTGGGCATGGTTGTAGTCCTCCTCATGCTGGTTCTGTGGGTTCCGGATTGGTGTAAGGAGCCATCTCTTCAGTGGATACCCGGCATCACCTGTATGAGACGAATAAAGGGTGTCAGTGGAATGATAGTGCTAAGTAGCCCCCCCCCTTCCTGCAAGGTCATTGACGCATCAAATGGGCCACGATGTCATGCATGGAATGAGACTCACCGAGTAGCCAGGATCTGTGCCCTGCGTGTCGCTCCATGTAGCGTGGTATTCTTGTGTTCCTCAGGACCATAGAATCATGGGTAGATCCTGGAAATCTGGCACTACAATGCATAAAGATCTTGTTGGAGTCACACACCATTTGCACATTGATTGAATGATATTGTTTGCGGTTGCGGTACTGGACCTCCATGGCATGTGGGACAACCAATTCAACATGGGTGCAGTCGATGGCACCAATGCAACCCGGGATGCCGCCAAGTGCATGGAATCCCACTTTTGCGTTGGTAATCTCCTGGTACGTGCGTGGTAGTGTGATGTGGTCGTCGGCGTGCTTCAGGAGGGCATCGTGCACTTGGAAGAGTGTCCGTGAGAACAGTGGCTGTGAGATGCCATGCAACTGTCCGACTGTGTGCTGGTAGGTGCCTGTGGCCAGGAAGTGGAGTACAGACACCACCTTCAGTAGGGGTGGGATGGCGGTTGGGCTATCTATCATGCTCACGAGGTCAGCATGTGTCATGTCCACAATGGCGATTATGGTGTCCCGGTCCAAACGGTAGAGGGTGTGGATCTGCTCAGCAGTGAGGTTGAACGGATCAGCTCGGAGGCGTGGGATTGCGGGCCGCCTGCGTGGTGGTAGTGGCAGTGCTTGTGGCCCTTGCTGACCCTGCCTTGCCCTCCTCCTCCTCCTTCTCCTCCGTCTCCCCTGTGCGCCCGGTTGTTGTACCTGTTGTTGTTCGTCGTCTTCTTGTAGTTGTAGCACTTGCAGTGCTATCTGGTCCCCCAGGGCCAACATCGCTAGTCCTGCCGGTAGCATTTTGGAGTGCGAGTGGTTGTGGGAGGGGTTTGTGTCTGCTATATATGTGCTGTCGGCCTGTATGGCCTCCACCTGTGCTGATTGAATGAATCTGTGGCAGATGCAATCCCTTCTGGCCGAGCACGTCCCGCACGTAAGGCTGCATTTGGCCGCATGGCATCTTGGGATAGGAATCATGTATCAAATCCCGATGGCAGTGTGATGTACTTTGACTGATTTTCATGCTATGCTCCCATTGTTACACATGCTATAATTGCAGCCGCTTACATACCTGTGAAGAGTCAGTGGTATGTAGGGCTCGATCGATGTCCGACCCTCATGCAGCACAGTAACGTACTTCACCGACGGGCGTGGCGTCCCATTTGTGATTGTAGCCAGTTAGCATTATGACACACAGCCGCACTACATTGATGTAATTGTGAATGCAAGCGTTCACAGAAGCCTTTTCGACGTAATGTTGCAAGTGAGGAATTCGAAGGCCAGCATTTTTGGTTTCGAAGTAGCGGTGAGGAGACGCCCACAGGTCTGCCTGGAAAAGTAACGTTCTATTGTTGAATGTCCTTGGGACAGGGCCCATAACGAGCAAGCAATGAATGACATGAATTGAATGGGATGCGCAATAGCGTAGTGGACGATAAGGCAGGACGTTCCCAAATCCATCTTGCTTCACAACACTACAGATCCGGCCAGGAGCACAGTGGTTTTTGCAGACTGCATTACGCACAGACGCGATGGAAGTTTCAAATATTATGTGAGTGAATATTCATGCGTTTTCATTGCGGGATGAGGGAATGATGAATGGATGCATGGACAGATGATTCCATTTAGGGTCTGCCATGTACATGGGTTTTTTGAATCAATCCCCTTCCCCTGCGCTATGTGATGCAAGGCTGCCATAGTGGGACTTACGTCTATCTGCCCTTGTCGGATCCTCCCTGTCTCGACGCGCCTTCATACACTTGTGTCTAGGCACGTTACTAATCCCATGTCATGGGTTCTGTCTTGACGGACGCATGCACAGTAACCGACGTTGCCAATGGTGTATTTACCTCGATTGATTTCGTTATGAATCGATACTGATTTAGGGGTGTGTATATTCCTTTGGAGTGGGCTAGCATGCATATGGGTCTGGATTTGGTGTGTTGAATGAAGATTGTAATGCTTCATGAGTCCCGTAATGCAATCGGTTAATTTGTGTTTCATTTGGGTGACAGGTATCTGCTGCCCTATTGCAGATGCCATCTGTACGCCACTCCTCCAGATGGTTTTTACTCTCGACACCTGCAGCTTCGGGTGAATCAGTGGAGCAGCATTACGATCTTATGGGACGATCGCCAATGGGCCACATGCCCTTACGCTGTACTGGTGGCTAGGTGCAACATTTCGGCCTTTCAGCTGGACTAGTGCCTGCCTCATGGGACGGACCTGCGGTTCTTGCCGCTTCCATGTTGCCTTTTGGAACGTTGATGTAGGCCCTGTGTGCCATGATGGTACAGGGCGTCACACAAGTGGAAGCTGGTCAATTATTGCAGATGCAGCCCTCGGTGATGATGGATGTTTTGGTGTTATTTTGCAAATTGCTGTGAGGCCTTTGTCATTTGGATGTGCATTTAAATTGTATTCCGATATTTGGCGTGTTGCGTTATTCTTTGCAGGTGATGTAGCGATTTTCGATTTGTGGCGGTATGTATTGCGAGATGATCTGCATTGTGTTCCGCCTTCTGAGTTGAGTTGTGTGGTACTGTACTGGCCGCGTTTGCCTACGTAGCACAGTATGGTCACGGATAGGGGCTGCCATTGTGACTGTTTACATGATGTGCTGTTCAGGGGCGGGGGATTGGCTTTTGGCCGACTGGTGCCTGTCAGCCAGGTCGATTGGTGGAATGATGGGATGTTCAGAATGTGGCTGGTCACAGGTGCCTGTGTTTGCGTGCGTTTGTTGGAGGGGGACTGGGGTCATGTCCATTGGAATAGCTTCTGTATTCATGCCATCTGTGCCCTGCAGCTCCCATCGGCCCCTCTTGGGATGAGCCTGGCTGCTCAGTCACTCTGCCAACTTGTGTGGTACATGCTTCTGCTGATGGTTGGTTTGTTTACTGGCAAGGGTACAGGGCTGGTGCAGTCCCCCTCAGGATGCTGTTTTGGATGTTGCCTTGCGCTGGTGGCAAGCGATGGGGGACTACTGTTGTTTTGTGTCATGTGTTCTTGATTTTCATTTTGATGTATTGTACCTTCACATGCCTGTGCTGCATCAGTACGGCTATGGTGGCATGCCGTACATGGATGCCCACTCACGGGGCGCTTTGAGCCCCTGCATGCATTTCTACGTTGGCATGCATGGGTGAATTGTGGATTTCACTGGTTGCATTGTGTGAGTACATTGCGCCTGCCAGGGGTTGTGCAATGTGGCCAGGGAGTGGAGTACAGGCACTCAGTGGGGCCGTTTACGGTTGATTCGCGATGCCGTACTTCTCACCATGGCGGTATGGTGCTTTCCGCCGTGCTTGATGGCGTTAGGTACATGTCCGCTAGGGTCGGAATTCGCGTACCCTTGCGCCATGGTGGTATTTACGGTTTGGCATGGCGCGCGCGCGCGTGCTTGGTGCAGTTAGCGTTGGCGTTCACTACGGTGTCGCTAATGGCTTCGTACTTTGCGGTGACGGGTCATAGTCGCACCGAGCGCTATTCGATGGCGGTATTGCATTTCCGCCATTGTTTTTGGATTTCCGCCAGGGTCGTAATGAGGCCCATTGACCGCAACGGTCCTGGTTGGCAGACTCACAACCGGGGTGCTGTTGGGTGCATCTGCCCCTGCACTTGCCAACACCCGGCTGTTCGGGGCAGCAGATGACATGACTGCCCCAGGGACACGTGTCTTGGTCTGAGCAGCCCGGCGTGCCCCTATGGTTTCCCCCCTGGCCTGTTGGAGATCTACCAAGGGCTCTTCAAGTGCCAACGCAGCCTGCGCTGGCAGACCCTGAGCCTGGGTGGCGGTGTCCACAGCTGCACCTGCAGCTACCGCTGCCCTTGGGCCCGTGGCAGTCGATGGAACGGACTGCCGGGTCATACGGGTGCCAGTGCCAGATGCAGGAGCTGCATCCCCCGGAACCACAGGGGGTGGTGGCATGGCTGCACCAACACATGGCACAACATTGTGCTCAAGTGGCGCACCCCTGCCTCTTCCCCCTCTGTGGCTGCCCTGGACACCCTGGAGTCCCCCTACTCCCTGGTTACCACAGCCACGTCCCTGAACACGCCCGCCACGAGGAGTACGCCCAGCTGAGGCGCCCCTCACCTTTGGTGGCCTCCCAACCATGGCACAGATGTAATAGTGCTGGCACAGATGGAGTGGTGCCAATGGGAGGTGTACAGCACAATTGACCTGGGCAATTGGGGTGAAGGGGGTGGGAAGCAAGATGTTAACAGCCCCCCTGCACCTGCAAGGATGTATGTGACCCCGGTGATGTGGTGACGGGTCACGCAACGCTCAGGCACCCCAAAACTGCAGTAAAACCGTGCACGCAACCCTGCAGCCTACGTGCGTGGATTTAACCTCCCGCAGTACGCGGTGGCACCCAGTAACACGAATAACGCGTACGCGTGGGACACGCAGGCTACGATGACATCGAAAATGGGTGCAATACACAGGGGCACCCGCAGTGGGAAAAGGAGCGTTTGCGACTCACCGTCTGACTAGCGCGATGCAGAAAAACACGCGTAGCCAATACCCCCGCCAAAAGAAGAGATACGTCCTTGAGAGCTGTGAAGTAGATGGCGCGCGAAACAACTGGAAGCAGCAACACACGTCGGTCTCCACGGAAGGCACGTACAGCGAACTGCTGGGCCCGCTCACCTTTAACCCGTGCTGAGGGAAACGTACGCGCGCGTCACGTCACATGCGGACGTGCAGTTTTTCACACGATTACGCGCATTACACGCGGACGTGCAGTTTTTCACGCGTGATTACGCGCATTACACGCGTTTTCACGCGCGATTACGCGCATTACACGCGGACGTGCAGTTTTCCACACGCGATTAGCCTGGGTACGTGTGTTTCCGGGTGCGCGGGTAGTTCCCCACGCAATTAGCCTGGGTGCGTGTGTTTCCGGGTGCGCGGGTTGTTCCACACGCGATTGGGCTGGGTACGTGTATTACAGGGGTGCGCGAGAAATTCTACACGCGATTAGCCTGGGTACGTGTGTTCCGGGGTGCCGTGAACTTTCACACGCGATTGGTTGAAATCCACGTGTGTTCTGTCGTCACGTGCAATGAGGGATACACCCTCGCACGTCACGTCACAGACGCGCTCACGCGCTGAGGGCCTTTGGTCCAATGAAAATGCGTATGCGTGCAGACGCGCTTACGCGCTAAGGGCCTTTCCTCGAATTACACGCTGACATGCAGATTTTTCACGTGCCAAATCACTCCGTATCAAGCTGGCCACGCGAATACACAAGGAAGACCACGCTCCTGCCCAGAAGGCCGAATCACTGCCCCCCAGTGCCCCGAGCAGCCTCCCACGTGCCATCTGCTGCTGCCTGCCTGCCTGCCTGCCTGCTGCCACCGTGCCCTGCCATTTGGTGCCTGCACATCAGCCATCTGCAGGGGTCCAGTTGCTGTGTCCACCCCTGCTGGAACAGTAGACTCCCGACTGGGATACCATCGCTCCACAGCCCAGCCCCAGGACCCAGTTGCCCACCCACGCCTGCCTCGGGGGTCGCCATGTCGGGGCAAGCACCATCTGAGACCAGTGACGACCCCCAGCCAGAGAGAGAGAGGGCTACCAGCTTCAGTGAGAAGGAAGTTGGTGTCCTGGTGGAGCATGTCCTGGGGCATTATGATGCCCTCTTCGGAAGACCACGCGCCAACAAGGAAGGACGGGAGAGGATCTGGGATGATGTAGTGGTTGCCATCAACGCGGAGGGGGTGGCAACCCGCGACATCAAGCACATCAAGAAGCGCTGGGAGGACTTGAGGTCCAGGACCCTCAATAAGGCCCGGCGCCTCGCGGAGGGGGGCCGGGCACGCCTGAGTGACATCCAGATGAGGGTCCTGGAACGTGTAGACCCAGCGCTCCACGCCCAGATCCTTCGGAGGCAGACCCATCTGGAGTTGGCCGGTAAGTGGCCAAGCATTGCTGTGTGAGACAGGGCATGTTGCAGTGTGCTGGTTGTCTGATACCTGCCTGTATGTGTGACATAGGCCATGTACGTATGTGTGTGTGCAGGGACATCATGGTCAGGCATGTGAGTACAGTGATGTGTTCTATTGCAACATGGGGGGCTCTGTGCGGAATGGACACATGGAAGCATGGCAGTCTCTGTTCCTGGACATGGGTGGGGGTGAGGGATGGGTGCTGGTCCCATGTACACGTATGGTGTCCATGTGTGTGTGTCTGACCTGCGTGTCTGTGACTTGTAACCGCCATGGATGCATGACACATGTCTGTGACAATGTTCAGATTCACTGATGCAGCCTAGTCATCCTTGTATCCACTGCGTCTGTGGTGCACGAGGCCAGATGGATGGAACTACGGTGAGGTGTGTGCATGTGATGGAAAGACCCATGATGCATGTGAGTTTGAAACCAACATTGTATGAATCATGAGTCCCTTGGTCATGTATGCCAATGTCCATGGCCTGCGCCATGCCTGTTAATGTATGTGTTTTGCCTGCACTGACCCATGTGTTGTGGAGGGACATGATGGAAGTGATGTATGACAGTGCCACTCATCTGCTGTTGCTTCCTGTCTAGGGGACCATTGTACAGTACCCTGATGCTTGTGTTCTATGTCTCCCTCTACACAGTGGCAAGTGAAGAAGAGGGCGGAGAAGGCGCTGTGGAGCAGAGCGGCGGGGATGCCGCCACGGCTGCAGCGGAAGGGGTGGGTGAGCCCCCACAGGGGCTTGCACCGGCGGAAGACGGCGTGGAGACATCCAGGTTGGTGGTTTCCACAGAGGGGGAGGAGGCCGCTACTGAGCCACACATGGGGCCTGGTGGGGGCATCCCCGCTGGTGCAAGTGGTGCAGTCCAGGGCCAGGGGCAGGAGGCAGCACAGGTCGCCGTGGAGGTGCCTGTGCATGTCACTGTCCCTGACACTGTGACTGCACCACCATGCACCAGCAGGGATGCCCCATCCCAGGCCCGTCCGCAGGTAGGGGAGATGTCCATGTCATCTGACACTCCTCTACCTGCGGACGAGGGGACCCCTGGCCGTGTGGAGAGGGTCCTGATTGGTGTCGCGTTGCGCACGGCTGGCATTCGTGATGAGGTGCATGCTTCCCGGGAGGAGCATGCACATCATCACGAAGAGCACCGTGCGTACGTGAACCATTTGGGAGCCGCCATGGTCGGGGGTTTCCTACATGTGTGTGGCCTTCTGGCGACCCTCTCCTCCTCTGTGGGGGCTATGCGCCAGTCGTGCTCCATGCCGTCTTCCGGCCCAGATGCCACCAGGGCCCCCTGTGGACCTGCCCCGACCAACGCAGCCAGCTCGGTGGGGACCCCATCCCTGCCACAGTCGGGAGTCGAAGGTCCAGCAGGGGTGGACACACCAGCAACTGTCCCCCTGCAGATGGAGGATGTGCCGGCATCATCTGGCAGGGCACGTGCACGACGGCATCGGTGGATTCCATCAGCCTGGATGCCGTCGTGCTGGCAGAGGCAGTGGCGTCGGAGGCAGCAGCAGGCTCGACGTGGGAGGCATCATGGCTCGGGGCCATCAAGATCAGAGGGGCAGGCATCGGCCGGAGGGCAGGAGAACCCTGGGATGGCAGTGTCTTCCGTGTGGGAGCAGTTGGTCCAGCGGATAGGTGTGGAGCGGCAGCGGGCGGAAGAGGAGCGGCTCACCATGGTCAGGGCGGAGTTCTCCATGCGTCGGGCGTTGAGGCGGGCTGAGTGCCTCGAGGAAGCTCGCAGGGAGTTTGAGGTGGACACGGGGTTGTCCCTGCGAGACCTCGGGGCCAGGACAGAGTCCCGCCTCCGGGACATCGACATGGAGTTCGATGATGCCCTGGCCGGCAACATCACAGAGTGAGCCGCAGGACTTGCCCGCTGCCATTGTATATAGTTCTTTAGTTAGTTAGTGTTAGGTTTCCTTTATTTTTTAAGTTTTTTTTGGACCGCTCGGACAATGGCCACTTTTCTGTATATATTTTTTTCATTAGTTAGTAGTAGTAGGTTTCATTTATGGTGTTGGGCTCATGGACCCTGGGATATTCTTGTACATAGTTTGGTGTTTGGAAAACAGCTGTTGGATTTATATTTGTGTTCACCATGTGGCAATGGTTTTTCCTTATTTTCTCCCCCGATTATTTTTCTTTGGACTACATTAGTTTTTGTATTCCTTTGTTTTTTGATTTTTTCTATTAGTTCTCGGACATGGACCATTTGTTTTGTCATCCCCATTGTTGTGTGTTTTATTTCTTTACTTCATTTTCATCTTTAATACATATATTTATTACTTACATTTGTGGTATTTTCTCATTGGTTTCATGCATGTCATGATATGGGTTTTGACATTCACTTGCACCCATTGTGTATGTGTGTGTGACGGACATGTGTTCATTTACATACTTGCCATTGGGGTTGTATCATGTAATTGCATCTACTATGTGGGTGGATGCAATCCTTGGCTGGGTGTTTGTGCTGGGTATGCTGGCCATTACTGCCATGATTGCGTTTCGTCAGGACCTGGGGGCAGGGGGACATGAGTGTGGGCCTGCTGGGGGGTGGGGGTGCAAGGGGACATGAGTGGGGGCCTGCTGGGGGATGGGGGTGCAAGGGGACATGGTTGGGGGCCTGCTGGCAGGTGCCCCACAGTGCTGGGGGTTGGGGGTGCAAGGGGACATGAGTGGGGGCCTGCTGGGGGGTGGGGGTGCAAGGGGACATGGTTGGGGGCCTGCTGGCAGGTGCCCCACAGTGCTGGGGGGTGGGGGTGCAGGGGGACATGAGTGGGACATGGTTGGGGGCCTGCTGGCAGGTGCCCCACAGTGCTGGGGGGTGGGGGTGCAAGGGGACATGAGTGGGGGCCTGCTGGCAGGTGCCCCACAGTGCTGGGGGGTGGGGGTGCAAGGGGACATGAGTGGGGGCCTGCTGGGGGGTGGGGGTGCAAGGGGACATGGTTGGGGGCCTGCTGGCAGGTGCCCCACAGTGCTGGGGGGTGGGGGTGCAGGGGGACATGAGTGGGACATGGTTGGGGGCCTGCTGGCAGGTGCCCCACAGTGCTGGGGGGTGGGGGTGCAGGGGGACATGAGTGGGACATGGTTGGGGGCCTGCTGGCAGGTGCCCCACAGTGCTGGGGGGTGGGGGTGCAGGGGGACATGAGTGGGACATGGTTGGGGGCCTGCTGGCAGGTGCCCCACAGTGCTGGGGGGTGGGGGTGCAGGGGGACATGAGTGGGACATGGTTGGGGGCCTGCTGGCAGGTGCCCCACAGTGCTGGGGGGTGGGGGTGCAAGGGCACATGAGTGGGGGCTTGCTGGCAGGTGCCCCACAGTGCTGGGGGGTGGGGGTGCAAGGGGACATGAGTGGGGGCCTGCTGGGGGGTGGGGGTGCAAGGAGACATGGTTGGGGGCCTGCTGGAAGGTGCCCCACAGTGCTGGGGGGTGGGGGTGCAGGGGGACATGAGTAGGACATGGTTGGGGGCCTGCTGGCAGGTGCCCCACAGTGCTGGGGGGTGGGTTGCAGGGGGACATGAGTGGGATATGGTTGGGGGCCTGCTGGCAGGTGCCCCACAGTGCTGGGGGGTTGGGGTGCAGGGGGACATGAGTGGGACATGGTTGGGGGCCTGCTGGCAGGTGCCCCACAGTGCTGGGGGGTGGGGGTGCAGGGGGACATGAGTGGGACATGGTTGGGGGCCTGCTGGCAGGTGCCCCACAGTGCTGGGGGGTGGGGGTGCAAGGGGACATGGTTGGGGGCCTGCTGGCAGGTGCCCCACAGTGCTGGGGGGTGGGGGTGCAAGGGGACATGAGTGGGGGCCTGCTGGGGGGTGGGGGTGCAAGGGGACATGGTTGGGGGCCTGCTGGCAGGTGCCCCACAGTGCTGGGGGGTGGGGGTGCAGGGGGACATGAGTGGGACATGGTTGGGGGCCTGCTGGCAGGTGCCCCACAGTGCTGGGGGCTGGGGGTACAGGGGGACATGAGTGGGACATGGTTGGGGGCCTGCTGGTAGGTGCCCCACAGTGCTGGGGGGTGGGGGTGCAGGGGGACATGAGTGGGACATGGTTGGGGGCCTGCTGGCAGGTGCCCAACAGTGCTGGGGGGTGGGGGTGCAAGGGGACATGTGGCTTGGCTGGGGGGCATGCCCATGGTGGATGGGCTGCCTGCGGGAAATGACCAGGGGTGCAGGGTAGTCCCCTGTGGTGTGGGCTGCCTGCAGAGGTCGTGGAGGGGGTAGAGGGGAGACCTGGGAGGACCCACACTGGCAATTCACCTCTTCAACTTCCCGCACACCCACGTAATACACTGCCCCACTCGCACAGGCCCAATCGCGTGTAGGATTTCTCGCGCACCCCTGTAATACACGTACCCAGGCCAATCGAGTGTAGAATTTCTCGCGCACCCCCGGAATACACGTACCCAGCCCATTCGCGTGTAGATTTTCTCGCGCACCCCTGTAATACACGTACCCAGGCCAATCGCGTGTAGCATTTCTTGCGCACCCCTGAAATCCACGTACCCAGCCCAATCGCGTGTACATTTTCTCGCGCACCCCTGTAATAGACGTACCCAGGCCAATCGCGTGTAGCATTTCTCGCGCACCCCTGAAATCCACGTACCCAGACCAATCGCGTGTAGATTTTCTCGCGCACCCCTGTAATACACGTACCCAGGCCAATCGCGTGTAGAATTTCTCGCGCACCCCTGAAATCCACGTACCCCGCTCAATCGCGTATTTGACTTCCCGCGCGCCACTTTTTTGATGCGCTGGGACTCTACCGCCTGCCTTCGTGTGGCGGCCGTGTTTCAGCTTGTGCGTGTCTTTGGCTGTGCGTGGCTTTGCCCTATTCGATTCCATGAATACGTGTGGTTCGAGTGCGTGTGGGCGTTCGGTCTGCTTCCCTGCAGTACATCCCCAGTTACGCCCTTATTTTCGCGTGTTGTTCCCCATTCCGCGCGTTACGCCCCATGTCCCGCCCACTTTCTGGTGTGTGCGCTGAGGTTGTGCGCTTTCACTGTGCGCGTCGCGCACGCCTTTCGCGATGTTGCAGTGACTTGTGCGCCATGCATGGGTTTGGCGCACATCCCTCAGTGAACACGCGCAGGGACTTCCATGAATCGCACGCGTGCGCGTGCGCCTGTTTTTTTCCGCTTGCGCATGCTTGCGCGAAGATTTTCGGCGCACGTTTGTTCCATGAATCGGCCCCTTAATAACAAATCAGCTATCACTACAGATAAAACTGCTTCTATAAACCTTGATAAAGTTCAAAGTAAGCATACCAAGAAAAGTATTTAAGCCTACATTTTCCATCACAGAGTCCTTCAAAATCTTAGAAAAACAGGAGAGAAACCAGGTTCAAAAAAGCAAAGACAAAATCAAATTTAAACTACTGCAAAATATGGATACCTTTCCAGTGCGCAAGTACATAGGACTACAAGGGCATTCATTGGCCTGCATTACAGGACCTACTTGTAAAACCACCTTCCATGATATCAAAAGGATATCAACACATCATTCTTCTATAAGAAATCTAGTTTATAAACTGTACTATGCTAAAAGTGCTGCTTTAGCACTAGCAAATTTAAATAGCATTCTTCTACATGGTACAGCAAAAGACCTACTTGAAGAAATTGACTATATCCAGAAAAAATATTTTGGAAGTGAAAGCCACTTACAGAATGAAATAGCTTTAAACCAAATTAGCAACAATTCTACACATGGCAACCTTTTACTAAACACATACAAAAAAGAAATACTAACATTTAAATGTATATCAGCTGAAATACCAAACCATGTGTGTGTATGGTGCCGCAGAACTTTTTATACAAGTAACACAAAAACTGTATACCTATCATACAAAATAGAAGACAATGAAGATTCTAAATGGTTTGAATTAGCTCTCTACCTTGTAGCAGAAAACAAATACAAAATAACTGACCCCTTAATACTTTGCAGTTACTGCACTACAAAACTTGACAACAACCTAACTCCTTCACGTGCTATCACAAATAATTTGGAATTATACCCACTACCAAAACCCCTAAAACAACTTAATTTACATGAGAGCATCATAATTCAAACAGTGCACCCATTTCAAGCAATATTACGCCTTCAACCAAAAACAGCAAAATTACCTCCCTTTGAATTGGTAAAAGGCATTCGTGGAAAAGTAGTTTATTTACCATTAGATTTAAAAGAAAATATGCATACTCTAGGAGTGCAACGTCCAAAGCAGCAATCTTTAATTATCTTAGTAAATGGAGTACCTACAAAAGACAAAAAAATATGGCAACAGCTGGTAGATTTACATAAAGTTAGACATGCTTGCATTATCTTAAAGAGAATAATGAATATTACAAAGAAATTAATATTGAAGAAAACTTGAATGATACAACTGAAATAATTCAAGAAACACAAGAAGCTGGTCAATTTGAGCTCCTAGATCCTGCTACAATATCAAATACTTTAGACCATTATACAATTCGTCCTTTGCACTCTAATGACAACATAGAAGATGCACTGGAAATGTATCAAATGCGTCAAACAAAAGAATCACCAATCAGCATATGGGAAAAAAGTATAGAAGCACGTGCTTTTCCTCTACTCTTTCCTACTGGCAGAGGAGGAAGGTACGATGATAGACCTATTAAAATATCAGCTTCAGAATACCGCTCATTGCGGATGTATTCTGAAGATCCCAGATTTAGACAAAATGTGGAATACATATTCCACCTACTCTTTGAAAGTGAACAGCAACTTTATGTTACGGAGTTGCACACATATTAAAATCAGGATCACATTTTCAAAATATGATAGCTACACAATTATTACAAAAAGTGCAACAAAAGAATGAGGTTTTACAATCATATATTATAAATATATTAGCAAATATGTGTGGTACTAAAGAGTACTGGTTTCGACGTCATGGAGATGTACGTTGTATGATCAGTAACCTTGGGCCACCCACTTGGTTTGTTACATCAAGTTGTGCAGAATATGCATGGGAAGATTTACATGATTTCCTACGCATATCAAACAAAAACAAAACAAACATAGATATACTAACACCTGGAGAACTTTGTTCTTTGGATCCTGTTAATGTTTCAAGATATTTTCACCATCGCTTCATTGCTATGCTACATTTTATTTGTAATAAAACTGTTCCTCCCCTTGGAGAAGTGCAACACTTCTTTTGGAGAAAAGAATACCAAGCCAGAGGAGCACCACATATCCACATGCTTTTATGGATTAAAGATGCTCCTAAATTTGGTCAAGACAGTGATGCCACTATTTTACAGTTTATTGAAAAATATGTCACTTGTGAAATTCCATTGGAAGCAACAAATAGTGATCTTCATGCACAAATTTTACAATTTCAAAGACACAAATGTGGGAAAATATTGTCGTCGTAAATACAAAACCAAAGGGAAATATTACACCAAATGCCGATTTGGTTTCCCTAGACCAGTTTACAAATACAGGTCAAGTGAACAACCTCATGTCTTCAGTTAGACATAGTGTTAAAGGTAAGTCACCTAAAAATACATATTACATAAAAAGAAAAGAAGAAGAAAAATATATTAATGATTACAATGCATTCATTGCCCACTTATGGAATGCAAACATAGATGTGCAGTACATCGCAGACAATTCTACTGCAGTTGCACGATATATCACAGCATACTTAACCAAAGCAGAAAAGACAGAGCTCCAAGACCTCTGGAATGACCTGTCATCAGATAAAACAGTGTCTCAGAAATTATACAGCTTGGGCATAAAAATGCTCTCCCATAGAGAATGTGGATCATATGAAGCAGCTGATCGTTTAACTGGTACTGCATTGTATGGTAAATCTGAAAATATAGTATGGCTAAGTCTTGGTCCAGCTAAATCTAGAAAAAGAGTTCTAAAATCCTATGAATATATAGAAACAATAGCTAAACGTGATCCCAAGACATTTAAAAAAACAATGTATTGGACACATACTACCAAAACAGAAGAAATACTTTGGAAACCATGTGTCTATACCACATAGCCCAAAACTACCCATACAAAAATAATATAAAACCTGATGAAAAAAAGAGGTAAATACAGAGTGACAAACTGTGAAGGCAGCTTAGTTAAACTCACTAAACCAAATTTAATTAATCATATCAAATTGTCATTAAAGACTCCTCAACATAAAAAAGTCTATTATATGTCCTTGCTACAACTCTTTAAACCATGGAGAAAAGAAGAAGACATACTAGATAACTCTGACTCATATGAAGATGCTTTCAAAGCAAAGGAAAGCACTATAACTGATGTAAACTTTACACAGTACAAAACAATGTTGCACAATGAACAGCAACACGAAGAAGAACTCCAAGCCCAACTAGATAGAGAAACTCCTGACAGTACTCAACCTTCTGTAACAGGAAGCCAAGAACCACTGGGAAAACCACTAATAATAAATGAGGCAGAATTAGCTATGATAGAAGTAGAAAACCCCATGTGTCAGTATGAAGATAAAGAAGACTTAACTATACTACAATCAAAACTAAACAATGAGCAATGTAGCATTTTTCAAGAAGTACACATGGTGTACAACATAAAAATGAAGAATGTTCCTGTCATGATTATAAACCTATACTACTGTACGTCAGTGGTGAAGCTGGTTCTGGCAAAACATTCCTAATCAAAATCATCAGTAAGTTCCTTCAACAATTGACAAACAACAAACTGTCAGCTGTTGTCACTGCCCCCACAGGTTTAGCTGGCTACAACATAGGTGGTGTCACGTTACAACGATTACTACTATTGCCAGTAGAACACCAGAACACATTAGACTATTACAAACTTTCTGCAGAAGCTGCAATGGAATTACGCAGAGTATTGAAACAAATCAAAATGCTACTAATAGATGAAGTGAGCATGGTCTCCAACCTAATGTTGGCTTTGATTCACCTCAGATTACAAGAAGTATTCAAAACAAACTATGAAGAGCTCTTTGCAGGAAAACTAATTATTGTTTACAGAGATCTTCTTCAATTGACACCAGTAAAAGTTGAGCATATTTTTAAAACATTAGAACCAAACTCTGCCCTAAAACTGTTGGCAGCATTGGAAAAGTCAACATTTGCCAACATTTCCAATACAGAGAATTAACATAAAACATGCAGCAATCTGCAGATCTCACTTATGCCAGCATCTTAAAAAGTATCAGAGTTGGTATACTTTCTAAAGAAGCAGAAGCAATATTGAAAACCTGGCACATTAATGCTCTTCATGGCGATAATGCATGTGCTACAGATGTTATGGAACAATTATCCCACACAAATGACATTAATGCCAACTCTTGCAAGCTGTTTTAAAATCAATGAAATAATGTTAAGTAAAGAAATGCAACCAATAATGGAAATTACCGCCACAGACAACCTAGATGTACATGGTATGACACTACCTATGTGTGACCTAGCCACAACAAGAGTAAATAGTTTAGAAAAATCAATCTCAAACACAGCAGGCATAGAAAAGATATTCAAATTATCCTTAAATTGCAGAGTAATGCTGATACATAACCTTGACGTAGACCAAGGACTAGTTAATGGAGCACTGGGTACAGTTGTTGGCTTTCAAACATACCCACATGACAACAAAATTCAGTTTGTCAATATTCTCTTTGACAAACTTTCAGAAGTAAAAAGGATAGGACGCTCAACAGCCCGATTCCTTCTCTTCAAAGACATGTATGCACGCAGAGAACAATTTTCTCTAACTCTTGCATACGCAGTCACAATTCATAAATCACAAGGTCTTACCCTAGACAAAGCAATGATAGATATTGGTAACACAGTCTTTAAAGAAGGCATGAGCTACGTAGCACTAACACGCTTACGTACACTTGACGGTCTATTTCTAATCAACTTTGATGCAAGTAAAGTAAACGCTGATATTCCTTGCATTTTAGAATACAATAGACTTCACTCACTATACACCCCCATCTAAACACATATTCTGTTACACAAAAAGTAAAACATTATAAAAGAAAAATGAATCAAACAGAAATGCAACAGAATGTCACTGCAAATCCTCCAAAGAGAGTACAAGAAACTAATACTTCATCAAATACCACAAGCAAAAAAGAATCAATTAAGGGAAATAAACCAGGTACTTCTTCAAAGAAGGAAGACAAACTCCAAAAAAAAGCAGTCAGATACAGACTACCTGGTCCATTTAAACTCTCAAATATAGTTGGTGTAAGTTGCTAAGCAAATGTAGCAATGAATATTCTATTTCAATTACCACCAATTGTTGACAACATTTACTTACACTGTTCAGACCCATTGTGTTTGCAAATGTTAGTACTTCACAGAAATAAAGCAAACAATACTGATAACACATATAGTGTTTTTGGAATAAGACAACAATTGGACTACTCTGCTGGAATGGTGAAATTCACTGTAAACTCACAGGAAGATCCACAAGAATTTCTAATGTACTTACTACAAATACTGGAAAACAAAAGCATACCTATAAATGAAATCTTCCAGATTTCATACATGTGGAAACATACATGCACTCTCTGCAACAATGTGACAGAAGAACAAATCCCCAATGAACGCTTTGTATATATATCAATACCTAATTGTGAATCCATTCCATTTCAGCAACTTGTACAAAATGCAAACCATGGTAGATTATGTTCTACCTGTAATTCAGATAATCGCTCCACGTTACTAATACATACACATAGTAAATTCGTAATACTAGTGCTTCTACGTTACAATGCAGATGGTACCAAAAACAACTGCAAGCTGACTGGATTCACACATGGTCAAATATCACTTGGTAAGAAAACCTTCACAACAATAGGTATAATCTAGCACGCAGGAGCCACAACCAATTCAGGGCACTACACTGCATATATAAAAAAGAAATGTGGATGGTTTCAATGTAATGATAGTATCATTACTCTAAAGCAGAGATTACCAGCAAGTCTTACAAACGCTTATTTTATGTTCTTAAAACCAAAATTTGATAACTAAACTGTACTTAAACCCTAAGTAAACTTGTAGTAAAAAAAATGTAAACTGTTAGAATATTCCAAAAGCTATCTAACTGCCCAAAGATTCTACAAAAACGAATCAGATAAATGAATAGCAGCAAATTAGAGCAAAAAATAGACAGTTAGAATACGCCAATTGGTATCTAACTGTCCCAAAATTTAACAATATCCAAACAGATAAATCAATACCACAAAAATATATCAAAAAATAGACAGTTAGAATACGCCAATTGGTATCTAACTGTCCCAGAATTTAACAATATCCAAACAGATAAATCAATACCACTAAAATATATCAAAAATAGGCAGTTAGAATACACATACTGATATCTAACTGCTCCAAAATTGTATAATATCCAAACAAATAAATAATATGTTACTGCTCCAAATAAATGCAACAAGCCAATGTATAAAGCATTACCCAGAAACAAAAAGTGAACAATGAAAACAAACAAACAAATAAACTGTGGCATAACAGAAAAAGTTTTTTTTTTTAATCCAACATGGATTTTTTTTTCTCCCACAGACCCAATGATTTTAGCAACAAACATGTATGGCCATGCACCCCGCACTCTATGCGCTGGCCGCTACCACCGCAGCATATCACACCCATAGAGTCAAATATTTCAACTATGGCCTATGGAAACTTTGAATGTCCTCTGACATTATGAGTGTTCTTAGAACACTTTCAACTTGCCAGCGAACAATATGGTCAGCATCTTCAGGACACCCCCTACGAACATTTCAGGAAAACATGAGAGTTCTTAGAATATTTCCAACTTGACAACGAATAATACGGACAGCATCCTCAGAACACCCCCATTTTGTTTATTTACGAACATTTCAGGGCGCCGCGAGAGTTCTTAGAACATTTTCAACTAGACAACGAACAATACGGACAGCGTCTTCAGGACACCCCTACGAACATTTCAGGACACCACGAGTGTTCTCAGAACACATTCAACTTACCATCGAACAATACGGACAGAGTCCTCAGAACACCCCCATTTTGTTTATTTGCAAACATTTCAGAACACCACAAGTGTTCTTAGAACACAATCAACTTGACAAAGAACACTACGGACAGCATCCTCAGAACACCCCCATTTTGTTTATTTGCGAAGATTTCAGGACACCACGAGAGTTCTTAGAACACATTCAACTTGCCAGAGAACAATACGGACAGCGTCTTCAGGACACACCCTACGAACATTTCAGGACAACGTGAGAGTTCTTAGAACACTTTCAACTTCACAACAAACAATACTGACAGCGTCCTCAGGACACCCCCATTTTGTTTATTTGTGAACATTTAAGGACACCGCAAGTGTTCTTAGAACACATTCAACTTGCCAGAGAACAATACGGACAGCGTCCTCAGGACGAACAGCATCATCAGAACACCCCCTACGAACATTTCAGGACACCACGAGTGTTCTTAGAACACATTCAACTTGCTATCGAACAATACGGACAGCATCTTCAGAATACCCCCTACGAACATTTCAGGACACCGCGAGTGTTCTTAGAACACATTCAACTTGCCATCGAACAATACGGACAGCGTCTTCAGGACACCCCCATTTTGTTTATTTGCGAACATTTCAGGACACCGTGAGTGTTCTTAGAACACATTCAACTTCCCAGAGAACAATACGGACAGCGTCCTCAGGACACCCCCTACAAACATTTCAGGACAACGCGAGAGTTCTTAGAACATGTTCAACTTGACAACAAACAATATGGACAGCGTCCTCAGAACACCCCATTTTGTTTATTTACGAACATTTAAGGACACCGCGAGAGTTCTTAGAACATTTTCAACTTGACATTGAACAATACGGACAGCGTCCTCAGGACACCCCCATTTTGTTTATTTGCGAACATTTCAGGACACCGCGAGTGTTCTTAGAACACATTCATTTTGCCAGAGAACAATACGGGCAGCGTCCCCAGGACACCCCCATTTTGTTTATTTACAACTAGACAACGAACAATACGGACAGCGTCTTCAGGACACCCCTACGAACATTTCAGGACACCACGAGTGTTCTCAGAACACATTCAACTTACCATCGAACAATACGGACAGAGTCCTCAGAACACCCCCATTTTGCACCGCGAGTGTTCTTAGAACAGTTTCAGCTTGCTTCCAAACAAAACTGACACATATTGAGTACTCAGAACACCCACCATTCAGTTTATTTAGAACACTTCAGAACACCCGTGATGTCCGCAGACAAAGCGAACACAACAAGAATGTCTACCACATGAAAAAACACAACTTTCAATCTATCTCATACTCTCCCACCCTCCCCAAACACTCCTACACACCAACACACTCTACTAAATACAAATTTTGAACCGTGGGATAGCGGGCGCCACTGAAAATCTGACACGCTTCACGCTCAACACTGTCCAATCAGCGAACACGTTGCATGTCCGTGGAAATGACGTAAGCCGATCGGCAAATCAGGACACTGTCCGCGGAGCGAACAGGGAAGTGTGTCCGCGGACCGAATACAGATATCACTATTTTTTTTTACCCACTTTTTGGTCATTTTAAATCAAACGACTGGACGGATTTTCACCAAAGCTGCAAAAGCACGCTTTTGGGACCAAGCCGCTTCTCCTAGGCCAAATTTGGTGAAAATACATCAAGCGGTTTGGGCTGTAGGCACGAGCAAAGTTTTTTTCCCATTCAGTCTATGGTAAAAAAATAAATTTTGGGACCCCCCCTATAACTTTTTCCCCCCTGGACGAATCCTCACCAAACTTTGCAAAACATTTCAGAGTGGGCCATATACGTTTTTTTTGCAAAGTTTGGTGAGGATTCGTCCAGGGGGAGCGAAGTTATAAGCCACCCAAAAAGTGCTCTTCCTATGGAAACACCAACATAACCATAACTACATGGCCACTACCGTGGCCATGTAATTGTTGTATCCTGCATCTGGCTTTAAATGGTAGCTGCCTACCAAATACGGGCTGTTGGCTGCGCAGGCGCTGGAGCCAGTGCCGATGGAGTGCCTTGCTCTATAATTGTCTGGGGCACCGACTGTGCAGGGACTGGAGCCTGTGTCAATTCTGTGCTGTCTGACAGAGGCAGGGCAGATGTGCCCTCAGCATTCCCCTTGTCCTTTTAGCTACTTATATCTTCTTCATAGTGCTTCCAAAACCTGAATATGCTCTGTCTCTTCTTAAATAGTTTCCCTTTATATTTGGTGAGTAAAACATGTGGGTTATTATATTCTTGTCATGAGTGCCCTCAAGTGGCCAAGCTGTGAGCATCTTCCCTTCTTTTCCTACTGCCGATTCCTCACAATACTTCCTTAATTTCTCTTTATACATGGGAAATTCTCCAGATAAATGTTCTAAAGCAGTTCTGATCGTTGGTCTCTTTCTACAATAAACCATCCCACTGAATTATTTTCTTTTATATACCACAGCGCAGTAATTATAAGTCTTTGCAATCTTGGAATCACTAGAACGCCTGCGGTACACTAATACTTTCAACAATTTTACAAGTGCTTCCCCTTTTGGTGCACTTGTTACCTATTGTGGGAATCTCTAAATACAAAACTCTAATGCAAAATCACCACCAAAAGCAAAAACCTCAATCACAAGGCTACCAAGATACACCCACCTCACATAATTCACTATCCACCCCAATCGTACCCCACATTCAAAGTTTTCAACACCAATTTTCAATCTGCATTCAACACTATGTAGAGAATATGCAATGCAAATAAAAGGATACAGCATCATAGTTCTAACAATGTTCTACTGATACCTGCCTCACACCTTTAACCATAGGTGAAGGGTATGGTCCTTGCCCACTACTGCAGGACCTCCCATTTCTTACTTCTAAAGCAGTACTTCCCCTCCATTCTCTTTGCCAAGGGATGTGTACACTTCACTTGCCAATCATTTTTTGTGGCGCCACAGCTCACCACTACAGGAGCTCACTTTTTTTCCTACCAACATAAGGACGCAATGAAAAAACCTGTACAGAATGAAGCATGTGACACACACCAGCATTCTCTGTATATCCCCCAATTATACTCACTCTCTTGCTGCAGTCCTTGCATCAGGTTCACTGGCTCACTGGGGTCATCTGAAGTTTTCCAGACTGTTTCTCCCCTCAAGTAGGCCTGCACTCATGGGGTGCAAGCCGTGGGCATAGAGTGGCCAGGCAGGCTTTCTGCCAACATGGGCACCTGCACTCTCCTCTCAAGTACGGTGCAGTCTCCTGCCCTCGACAGGTGGGCTTTGCTTGTGTCCAAAGTATCACGGAAGAGCCATCAGATTTGCTCAGAGGACCTGGAGTTCCCTGTATGGGACAACCAACATGTATGAGAGTCTCTTTTGATGCCAATAAAATTATTAAATAATAGCCAAAAATGAGATGCATCAGATACAGGAGCAAAAAGTTGAATTAAAATAAATTACCAGGGTATTACAATTCTAATAGAGTGAGTAAATACATATATCATATTCTGAAAAGTAAAAGCATTACATTTGTAGCAGTTCACACTCCTCTGATTGTCTTGTAAGCATTTGCACTATGCATAAATTAAAGTTTGTTGGGTTATTCTAAACATGTGGCAGGCTAGTTAGCTCATTGCATGGTGATGTCACCAGATTTACTTCATTCTGCATGAGTTCATTGGCCCTGGGTGCGTGGGTGTGTGACCTTAGTCTCTGTTTTTCACAATCAATTTACCTTTTAGCCATAGTGCTACTAGTCATCTACAGAAATGTTGAATGTTGTTAGAGGCTGCATTCAATATTATCTGTTGGTAATGTGCCTCAGGTAATTCTAATGTGAGGCTGAGGTTCTCATGTGAGTTCTTAGCAGATCCCTATTTTTCTTATAATAGATCAATTCTAAATTGTTTAGTGAATATTCAATCTCAAGCACAAGGGACATCATAAATGTCATCCATCCTGTTGGAGGCACTGAAGTGTTTTGTCTGCCCTAACTCTGTGATCATCTTGCTTTGCAAGGTGTCATTTACCTATGAAATGTTATAATGAGTGTAGCTGCAGCTTGTGAGAACTCGGCATCCCATGTGCCATCTTTGGTTTAAACATGCACACTGCACACTGTATTGTCCTTGCCTATGGGTCTTCTGGAACTCTCTTTTAAGTTACATTGATATTGCTCATTGCTGGAAGCTAAACCCATCAGAAAAGGCTGTGTTATTTCATCATCGTCACGCTGTCAATTTCTGTGTGACATTCGCTTGTTGACGCTGCTATATTGCAAACTGCAAAATGCAACTTTCAATGGAGGCCATGATTGCTGCATTTTAGTGGGAACTGATGAAGGAGAAGAGAGAATGGTTTCTTACATTCCTTTTCTTTGCTTCTCTATGTGCAGCATTCAGCTTAAAGTGAAATACTGGCAACATGTATTTAACGATTTTCCTAACTACAGCAATATGATGTTGACGTGTCTACAAACCATAAGATTATGGGGGTCATTACGAGTTTGGAGGCAGCCATGGCGCTAAAAGCACCATGGCTGCCTCCAAACTCGTGTCTGGGTCTGCGTAGTCGGAATGGGGACTTACCGGGTCATTCCAACCTTGGTGGTCCCGGTAAGTCCCCATTCCGAAAACCATTCCCCATTCCAATTCGAGCCCCCATAGGGCTCAATGGGAATGGGGAAGGAGCTAATAACGGGCCCGCAAATAGTGGTCCCAATATAAGCTCCCTTAGCGGCTCCCGCTAAGGGCGGCTGGTAAAACCAGCCGGCCTTAGTGGGACCCGCTAAGTGACCTCAGAATGTGGCAGCAGGGGGTTAACGGCACCAGGATCCATACCGGTGCCGTTAACCCCTTACCGCTGCACTCGTATTGAGGCCCTATGTCTTATTTGTAATATATAATGTGTGTGTGTTTCCATATGTACCTACCTATCAATGTATGCTCACGAGTGGGGGAGGGTTCTCTCAGAGAGAGAGAGGCTGACTAAATCTCGAGTTTTCATGTAATGTGTTTAGCTAATGCAAACTGACGGGACTCCAGTATTCTATCATTCTGAAAACCTCTTCTACATTTCTTAAGCTGATGCAAACTACAGCAGGTTTGTAGGTTAACAGTACATGGGCACTTGCCTAAAAAACGTATTTGCTAGGCGATGTTAGGCCTACATGCAATGGTTTAACCTTAAAGGGCTGTTTTGCTTTATGGCTGTGGGTGTATTGTGGGCTATTTGAAGCATGAACTGTGATGCTTCATTGTGAATTCCGCGATTTGTTTGTTCTTGCAGGTTTGGACTGCTGGATAAATGTACCCATAATTAAACACTGCTCTACAATCTCATGACAAATAAACACACATAGTAATTCTGTAATATCATAGAAAACACAGTATAATTAAACAATGAACTCTGTTGCTCCAAACCATTTATAAGGACATTTTGTTACAATTACCATTTTGTATTATCACAACACGATGGTGCACTCAGTTATAGCAACTAAGCATAATATAGTTGCACCATACAATTCTAAGAATCACAATTCGTATTTTGTTTCATCACAGAAATCTGCAACCAAAATCTTCGAATATTCATCACAATAATATGGCATACCCAGTACAAACACTGAATATACATTACTGTTTTAAACTAATTGTAAGGCTTGTTCACTGCAACTAGTATTTTGTTTCATCACAAAAAAAAATGACACCCTCATTTACAGCCACTAAATATAGTACACTGTTTTCAATCAAATCTTATTTTTTCTGCATCCTTACATTTGTCTCATGATCAATCTTCAACAATATTATTTTCTCTCATCATCGAACAAAATTGGCGCACTCCATACAAGTGATTGATCTCTTCATCCTCCAAACAACTGTAAAGATGTTTCATTTTGACTACTATTCTATCTCAGCAGACAAATATGCACAGTTAGAGCCACTAGATGTGATCCCTACCTCTAAATCAAATGTCAATTTTGCAACTTTTATTATATCTTTTGAAAACTAGTATTTTCACCTGTATATCACAAAAATATGGCAAACGTAGAATAACAGGTACTGAGTCTACTGCTCGACACTAACTGGTTCTCCCTCCAGTTGCTCATCATTAACTGGTTTCCAGTTTGGACTGATATACCTTTCGGACAGATCAACCTGTGATACTGCTTGAACTCTTAGTGATGAGCAGATGCCAATATCTACAAGATCAAGTGGAGGCAGGGGTGGCAGGGCATCATGAGAATACATGGGTGGGAATATGCATGGAAGTTGGGAAGGAGGCTGATTTGAGAGAGAGTGGAGGCAATGTATGATGGGGTAAGCTTGTAATTGGGGAGGGATTGGGTGAGTTGGGGTGGTGGAATGTGTGATGGTGGTATGGATATAGTGTGGAGTGGGTGTGGTGGTGGGGCAGGGATAACTAACAGGGGGAAGTGAAACAGAGGTAGAGGGTGTGGTACAACAGAAGGGATGTGAGTTGTGGATTCTGGGTGAAGCAATAGGAGAAGAAAGGGTTCATGAGGGACCCCCCTTAAGGAAGGCAACAAAGAGGATATAGGGGAGATCGAAAAAGGTATAACGGGAGATGTAGGGATTTGTATCAGTTGGTAGAGATATGCAGCTGCATTTGTCATCCACCTGGGGCTGAGCAATATGAAACTGCTCATGCAGAAAAATAAGGGGAAAGCAGTTGGTGTGGCAAGATATTTTGGTTGACCAGAACAAAATTCGACCACCTGATTGTCTATATTGAGACATAAAACCATACAACCACAAATGTTACCAAACAGCCACCAAACAATTGTAAGGAATTTTTGTCAGAAGTACAATTTAGTTTTCCAAACAACTGTAAAGATTTATTTCACAGCTACTATTTAGCATTGTCACAAACACATATCAGACTCAGTTACAGCCACACAATAAACTTCTCCTGGCTTCAAACAATTCTAATATTTCATAAATATTCATTGACAATATTTGCTCACATCAAGCACAAAATGTTTCTACACCCACTACAACCAATACAACCAATTTACTCCACTGCATTCAAGAAAAATACAGATTTTTCTTTGACCCTACTATTGTGTCACAACATAAATCATTGCATACCTGATTTTCTATTGTCCTTCACAAAATGTTGCCACACCATGCACAGACATTGGATATACTCTATTGCCACTAAATAATTGTCAATATTTATATGCACAGCATCTATCACAAAAAAATGGCAGACGCAGTTGAAACCATCAACATTACTCCCCTGACTATCAACAACTCTATGTCCTGATTAGAGTTTTGCTGCTGTTATTGGTGGAAGACTAGCAAAACTGCCTGACTGTCTCTGGCGCCTGATATCCCGTTATAACCAGTATATTACGGGCGGCGGAGGCCAGAGTAAGTTCCCATTCCATGGAGTGCCATTGGACTCCAAGGGATGGGATTACCTGAATCACCGGCATCAGTATTTCCGTAGCAGTGATTGGGCATTGTGTTGATGACAGGGGCCTGATCTACCATCAGGCCAGGCCTTCTGGGAGATCCATGCCCTCCACAGGCAAACTTGTGTTTTGACGGTCCAGAAAAATACTGGTGCCTGAATTACCGAAATCTTTTCCAGACTGGCAAACCCGTAATGAGGCCCTAAGGCTTGTTTGTTGTGAGTACTGGTTGGTCCAATCACAACATTTTAAGACTAGTATATTCTCCTTCAAAAACATTCTGCTGATTTTTGTTCATAAACACAAAGAGTTGGCACATTCAGGTACGGCAAATTAATGCATTCTCCTTCGACCAAATATTCTAAGAATGTTTCTTTTATTTTCTCACTTATATTTTTATTAACATTTTCTAAATACAAACTATTATTTTGCCTCATCGTAAAAAATAGCATACTCAGTTAAATCCACTGAATGTAATCTCAAGTCTACTGAAAATGAACGCCCCATGGGTGTTTGTCATTGAATTTGGTTAATATTATTCTATAGTCCTCAATAGTGACACATAATTACATATCGTATTTCACTTTCTACCTCTCCATCAACTGGTGCCTATGTAAATTGTTAGGCGGAAACCTGTGCAGTTCCCTCTGGGACCACTGCAAAAGATTTAGGACTACAGGTGTTGCGATGAACCCACTTGGTAGCAGTCTGTACCACACAGATTCAATTGGTAGCTGTGGCTGAGCAGTCAGACTTCTCTCAAGAAAAGTTGGTCAGTATAGGGAGCATACAAGATAGGGTAATTCTTCGCAGCAAAACGAGTAAACACGCAACCAGGCTTTAGTATAAAGATAGTAAGTTATTTATTAATAACAGAATGTCTACGAAAAATACTAAAGTGAACCACGGCAAACAAATCAAAATACAATTACTCTGCAGGATGGAATAAAGCTCAACCCCCCGAGACACAATATCGACAACTCTAGGTTTTTACGGCACCACTTATTTGCAGACAGAGGTGTATACCCCAACCTGGATGACACTCGAATATTTTTGTGAGGAAGGGAGAGGAGAGAAAGGCAGGTAATGAAGTCAACACGGTTCGTACTGAAGCGGGTACAAATGCAAGGCAAGAAGGCATTAATCACACCAGATCATACAGTTCGGCGGCCAGGCCCACTCGGTGAGAGGCAAGGCACGATGTCCTGGAAAGTCTCTACGGATGACGCACTCAAGTCTTTGTTAGCAAATTGTCTAGCGACAGGTTGAACCAGTTCAGAACAAAGAATGAATAAAGCTTGGAGGCAACCCAACGGAACGGAGAGGAATCAGATACCTCACACGAACCGATCGAAAAGGGAAGCCAGGCGGTTACGGTACCTTGTTGTGGAAGACAGCTCCGACGGGGGCAGTTGTTCCTGGTGGTGGATGCACGTCGGGTCTTGGCCAAGAGAAGAGACGCTCTCGTCGTCGAAGAGAAGATGTCCGGTGCACCACCAGGGCAGAAACCAGCCGCGGAGTGCTTCGTCACAAGGCACCACCTTTCGATCACGGTGCAGGAGTAGTGGCTATCCGGTTGCCGGGTGCTCTGCACGGGCAATTCGACCACTGCGTCCTGGGCGACCAAAAAGCACAAAGAAGAAGAAGAAGACTGGTTGTCCCCACCAGCCAGGGAAAGAGCCTCTCCGCCAGGGAGATCTCTTCTGTCGTCGGGAGATTGTGAGACGATTCCGCAGGGCTTCACCGGAGGTGTTGTCGTGCAGGTCGGCTCAGCGTTACCCTCGTCGGATTCTTTAGGTCCAGTGGCGACTTCCTGAAGATCCAGTCCCAAGGCCCTGCTTTTATGCAGACGTCCCCCATTCATTCAGCCTAGCTTGTCAATCAACACATGCTAAGTGGTGAGCGGGAAGGCTCACCACCTGGGCCAATCACTTCAGAGTGCGACCTGAGTTGGCAAGGCAACTCGGTCCAGGGTGTCTAAACCCCCTCCCACACCACTGAGGTAACCCAGACAGAATGGCGCCACTTTGGAGGGTCTCTGTCCAGAGGCCCGCCAAAAGTGGAACAAAGGGCTCAACCTTTGGTTTAGGAGTCACAGAGAAAAACACAGACGCCATTTTACAACCCGAGTTCTGGCAGAAAATACCACTCGATAAACCTATTTAAGATAAGTAGATCGGTGGTACGTTGGAGATTAACGGAAAACAGTATTAATCTTCAACAATGGGACGGATCCCATAGGGTTATGCCCGGGGTCGAACATAACAAGTAGTTTCCACTGCCACCAGCCAAAACTCGACGAGGAGGGACGGGACAGTGCCCCCTCGGTTAACAGATCCAGGAGAAATCGAATTACCCCTACTAGTACGTCCACGATAAGATGGTTGGTACTTAGTTCTGTTAGCAAATTTAGGTCTAGTAAAGCCAATGGTGACTTTACATGCCCGGGGAGACGGTAGTCAGTCCCCGGGTATGGAGTCTATGGTGGGGGGACCAGCCAGGGTGCCCCCGTGTCACGACACGTAGGGTGCGGAGTGACACACATAGAAAAACTTATGAGACCCTATGGAGTAAAAGACCCCATAGCCCATCGAACACATCGCCCATTCAAAGGAATTCCACACATACATGTCCAAGAGTGAGAGAAAAAGGGTCACACCCTTGGCAGGATGGGAAAAACAAACTCCAGCAATCCAGCAAAGCTGCTGGGGGACTCACTAGGTTAGGAAATTCAGCCTAAACAGAGAATTCTCCCTAACATAAATCTTCAAGCTGTACCATAACCAAATCCTATTATAATTGTCCATTCCTACCCCATCTACATTTCCCTCTACTGAATCATGTGTTATTTGCTACTTCTCCTGCAACTAAAGTTTATTGTAATGTTCAAGCCCTCCCACAACTGCTCAAGCAGCCTTCTGTCTCTGCCTACAAGACTGATCACGAATTAGGTTTTGAAAAGCTTGATCAGACAAAAACAACCGACGATATTAAGGTGATCTATAATATCCCCAAATATTTTATCTGTGGATTTAACAGCACAAGTTATGTATTGAGGAAAAGGTGATTTGTTTGGATAATACGTGATCTGTGTCTTTGATGTAGGTGGTATCACTATGTGTGGTATATTGTGTGACAAAATCAGTTGCAGCAAATTACAAGTTTTCCTTGTTTCTTCGAAATGTTTTAGGGTAAACAGTACATTTTTGTCAGGAAGATTATAAAAAATGTTTAATCTAATCAATACCACCCTAAGATAAAGTTACACTTCTTTGAATGTTTCTAGTGGTGAAATATAGAAGCAAGCATCAGCTTTAGTACAAGATGTCAGAAAGGTGTCCTAGAGCACAGGTATGGAAGGCTGGCACCTTATCATTCACGTGTCCCAATAGACAGAATAAAGTACACACCCCACTAGGGAATGAGACCAGGAGAGTAGTTGCAACATTTATATAAGTAAAATATTGTAAGCAAAGAACTCTGCTGCCCGAGAGTGCCCCGCCAACAAATACATGAGCAGCACATTAAGAAGGCACTGATCGTCATGAATGACATCATACATAAGAGATAGTCTAACGAACAAGATTGGCTAGGTGCGTATACTACTCCCAGTTCCATAGCGAAAGCCTGGGTCCCATTGGTTGCTGTCTCTCCATCAGTCACAGTACACGTGGTCAGCTGGGCTAATCCTTGCAGGGTGAAGGTCAGGCAAAGTTATTAAGCGATGATGTAGAGCTATCTGACTAACCTAAATAACAGGGCTTGGCATGCAAGAAATAATAACTGGTATAAACTATCATATGAAAAGGGGCTATTGGTGTGAAATAGGTACATTCTAACACATGTTTATATGGGAGTATGGGTCATGGGTCATTCCTTCAGGTTCCTTATCAGAAGAGGTGATCTCTGATTTATGGTCTCTGGAGCTCAAGTTCTTAAAACACATTGAGGATAGATGTTTGTGTTACCAGAATATATAACCACTCTGGATTAGGTATATGGTGGGTGATTTGAAGGAGGTCCAGAGGAAGGATCTGGTGACCAGATGCATTCAAAGGGAATCAGAGGCATGGGTTCAGAGGGCCGTGGCTTGGTAGGGAGTGGGTAGAGAGAGCATTAGTCAGTCAGCATAGATCGATGGGGCACTGAGGCTAGGTCAGGCTTGGTCTCACAGTCTTGGATGAGCAAATTATGTAAGTGCTTGATACTTGCTAACGGCAACAATAAACAACTGCGTTTCCGTGAGAACAAGAGTCGCGCTGAGCTGGCAGAGGGTGGAGGTGAAGGGGGCTGGCTGTGCGCGGTGCTGGGAGAGGGAGAGTGGACATTTTGCCAGAGAGCCTGGAAAAAGATGGCGATTGGAAAGACACATAATGGAGTACAGACTATAGGCATTAACATGGCGTTTATGCACTTCTATCACAAATTGGAGATGCAAATAAGTACAGGAAGGGTGGAGATATATCCCCCTTAGCTCACACAACATTTACCTGGTGCGGGAATGGTGCAGGGGGATGGGATATACCGCCTCACCCCCAACATTACACCTCCCAACTTAAAAAAAAAAACAAGCAGACATCCTCACCAAACAGTACAAATTCCAAACAAGAATCTAACACGTAATCTAGCACCGGTAAAATAGCTCAACGGGTTAAGCGCTCGTTGCTGCAATATGAGCGTGATCTGCAGGTTTGAATCTCGGCAAGGCCAACTCAGCCTTTCATCCTTCCGAGGTCAATAAATAAATTATTTTGTATGTAAACATGTGCTCTGTAAAGCGCTTTGGATTTAGGTGCTATATAAATAACACATCATTATCATTAAACCATTCACAAAAAATCCAGATAAAGAAAACCATAGTAATTAATGTGTCACTGGTAAATTTGATATAACATGTTACAAAGGAATATTTCCTTTGCTCTTATGTACAACAGCCCTAATTTTAAAGGATGGAGTCTATTAATACCACTTTCCATGAAAATTACAACTTCTGATGTGCAATGATACCTTAGAGCCTAGAATGGCTAATGAGACATTTATAAAGTGTTTTGACACAGGAGTGTCTTTAATAAACATAATATAAATTCTGAATTAGATTGATTATTTTCACAAATCAATGTTACATTATTATTGTGTATACTGTTACCTTGAATAACTTAATAAAAGAGCTTCTAATTGCTTCATAATAATTAAACCCACAGACAGACATCAGCATTAATTATTCTTGACAACATGATTACAATTCTCATAATGTTAAGCAGTTTTACAATGCGTTGATGTATATCAAATCGGATGTGGAACTCCTTATCAAATGAATCGCACACCAAGCAAAAAGAATGAGTGGACACTTTTCATGACTGGGCATTAATTACTAAGGAACAAAGATCCTATAACACTGCCATTCTATTCTTTAGCAGAAAATTGATGAATCACTATACCATCTTCCAGAAAGACTAACTAATCTACTTTTTAGAATACTGTGATCCTACTTCTGATACATTATGTACAATTGATGCAACTAGTCTATATAGCCCAATCACTCAAGATAAAGGTCTATATGCAGTTTATTTCATCATTAAACAGGTGCTAATGAGTTATTTGTGTAAACTCTACCTGATTTTATTTAATCAATAACTTTATAATGGTTGGGCATCAGTATGTTGCCCAAATTATGGAACTAAAACCATGATCTGGTGACTCAGCACTCGGCTGAACATGCATGTTACTCTGGTCTTGTGAGTTCTTATAGAAGGGGTATATTTCCCTGTACATTCTGTCAACAATGTACCAGTTTAGTCAACAATGTACCAGTTTGATAGGAAGAGGTACAGGAAAAAAGTTTAAGGTTTTTGCTATTTTTGTATAACATATTATGTTGAAATTACTGCAAAGTGTGGGACAAAGCATTGCCCAGAACAGGTATCTAATATTAGAACGTATTAATCATAATCACAATCGCAATACATTTCACAGAGTATCAACACACGGCTGCCCAACTTCAGTTTGTGATATCAGAGGCACTAAACATTCCTAGAAGATGTCATGATGTGCAAGGAATGCTGCCTCAATTTGAATGGATGTAGATTGCTAGATTATCATGTGTGGCTTCTAAATATATGAATGGGGATGTTGATTCAAGTACTTTCAAATAATCTACCTCATTTAATTTTGTAAAAGTGTGCCAACATTTGACCAAACAGACATCAAACGGGTATTAATTTGCTCAGTCTGATCAATATGTATAATGATGTTATGGAGAAGGTGGTTCTTCACATTTGACTTTGCCATCATACAATATACCTATAACAGCTACGTATTAGTCTGTTAAATAGCTATTAATGTAATTATTAGTCTATTAAATATACATGTTAGACTTATTTGTGAATAGAAATACATAATCCATTACAAGTCTTCTTCTTCTTCTTCTTCTTCTTCTTCTTCTTCTTCTTCTTCTTCTTCTTCTTCTTCTTCTTCTTCTTCTTCTTCTTCTTCCTCTTCTTCTGGGAAGGACACAGTGAAGGAAGCAAATCGTAAGGAAACAATACAAGTGAGCAGTGAGATAAAAATGGGGTAGTGGGTAGGTGGGCAACTTGTTAGCAAGTGATTTACAAGAGGTCACAAAAGATAAGACAGTGGAGCAGACTGTCCAGACTTCCGGTTAGGCTGGGAGAGGGTCGGATGTAGACCTAAGCATTAATGTGGAGCCACTCCTTAGAGAGGATGGGCTTTAAACAGAAGCAAGGAGGCAAGTCTGGTATTGACGGGCTTCTGTCTGTATGCCCATGTCAGGTGTTTAATAATTGATCCTTGTACTTTTACTCATCAACCTAGTAATACTTTACCTCATTATAGGCCTTCATGCCAACAATGTTATGTCAACAGTTTTCCATTGCTTGTAACAGCATTTGAATGAAGCGATATGTATTCACTACTCATTCGTCATCCGCATTAAAAAGGTTATTGTAGTAAAATGCCATGAAACTCATTCCATTGCAAGTATTATAGAATTGCAAAATCCCAACAGTCACACGGCTATAAAAACATAAAAGACAAAAGAAAGAATTCACCGGCAAATAATTGCATTGATTTAAACACTGTTTAAAAGTGACCCGGCACCCATGCCACATCCGGATCAGATATTAGTTTGAGGTGTAGAAGTGATTCACTGCAAAGTCGAAATCTGCATGACCTCGAAAGTGGTAAGAGGGTGGTAGACTGAATGTGTGCATATTTTGGGCATGTAAGTAAAACACGTATCTGATTCTTCCCAGGCTGGCAAATAGGTATGATTTCACTTTTATGTTTGCACATAGCCAATGATCTGCCAGAAAGGAGAGCTTTGATGGCTTCTGTAACCCATAATAGGTAATCATCTATCTGAGCATAAGTTCGGATAGCAAAATATAAGCTATTTTCTCTTTTTGCCAGCTCACCCGGTTCTCTCATGGCTTGTTTTTTTTTTGTATAAGAATGTCATTCATCTTTCATTCATTTTTCTGCCACTTCTAACAATCAACTTGGGTTGGGAAAAAAGTGCAGTACTTTGCACTGATGGCAACGCCTGATGGACATAGGGAGGCAGTCTATTCGATTTCGCTGGTGAAGTCATCTCCTAATATCTTTCTTGAAAGTGTTTAGTGCACACACAAAGGCAGAAATGAGTTGCTTGTAATTGTATGTATTTATGAACACATTGTTGTTTAAAACAGAGTTGACTAACAAAGTAAACAATAACGCAGAGCAAAGGAAATCCTAGTTTAGGATGCCTTTACATAATATTGTTATTATATTGAATGACGTATGCCAGGAGGTGAAATGTTAAGGATAGCAACATATACCAGATACATTTGTCATTGAATGCCTGAGTCCAGTATTTAGATATTTGCACATTACATAGACTAGCCTGAGGGCAGAATGCAGGAGTGGTGGTTTGAATGGTTAATTTGGATAGGAGAGTGGAGTTGGTTGGTGTGCTCCTTCCATTGTTAGAAGGAGTGTGATCCTTGTATTAGAACATGTCAATGAAGATATGGCTTCATGGCCGGGTGACAGCATCCCAGTGGGACAATGGAAAGTATTATGATGCAGGGGAATAGGGCACTGATAGGTTGTGAAAAGTCAAGGAGAGAAGATCGGGGCAGGGAGACAACCACAAGTTGCATTCATTTAGGTAATGGGGTCATGGACATGGATGCTTTTATAGGTGAGAAGCAGGCATTTAAAGAGAGGCATTTTGCAGCTGTTACGCTCACCTGGTCTCTGTGGAGGCATTGGGGTACGGTTGCAGCCCTCCCTGGTGTTAGATCTTCCGTTTCTGGCTTCGTCCCCTGCGGATCAGCTGTGGGTGGCGACAATTGGCGGCACTGCTCCTGCGTGGATATGGGAAAACGTGAATGCGCTGGTAGGTGACTGTGGTATCTCCCAACCCCTTCTACCCAAGGTTTGATTTCTGTGGGCACGTAACAGCCCATAAGGCTGACCTGATTAATGTTAATGTTCGTCCTGCTACTTCTGGCAGGGGCGCTTGTTGGTGTAATCTAGTTCCTTCACTGATTCCCGAGTATTAGTCCAGTCCGGATGCGACTAAGTTCCTCTTTCTGCTTTCTCTCAATATCTTTTGTCTTTTCGCCTCTTTCTGCTTCCTTTCAATGTCTTTGCCTTTTCCCTTCTTTATGCTTCCTTTAAATGTCTTGGTGTTATTGCTCTCAATTTGGTTGTTTTGCACTGAATAACCTTTCTCACTGTTTTCTCCCCAATAGGTTGAAAATGCGGCCTAACAATGGCTGTGGAGGCCGCGGAGCGTGGCAGAGCAGACGAGGGATGGGACTGCGATGTCCAACAGCAGGTGAGTGATGGTATTAAGAATGTGCAAGGTTTTAATGGCAGAGTGCCCTTAATGTAATGTGTGTTAAGTGTCTAACTTTGTCTTTTGCCTTTCTTTTGCAGGTGTGGCGAGTTTGGATGGATTCCGTCGTGCCGCGGTGCCTAGATGTTGCTGTCTGCATTCCGGGGTGTTTGCTGGTGAGCCGTGTTGTCCGGAAGAAGATATCTGCGCTCCAAGATGTTTGCAGGTGAGCCGAGGTGCAAGGAAAAAGATGTCTGCCCTCCGAGATGTTTGTAGGTGAGTCGCTGTGCCAAGAAGAAGATGTCTGCGCTCCGAGATGTTGCAGGTGAGCCGCGGTGCCAAGAAGAAGCATACAGGTAAGAGCAGGGTTTTCCAGTGAAAAGCACAGGTGAAGATGGCAGGAAAGCTCCAGGTAAAATGAGTCCCAGGCGACGGTGAGCGTTATACTGCAGGTAGGTGCAGAATAACGCAAAGCGTTTGCCTTGGGGTTGGGCTGGCTTTTATAGCTGAGCTCTTAAGGCCACACCCCTTAGCAAAGTTCTGCATGCCACACCCTGCCACTCCTAGAAGTCAGAAGATGCACGTGCAGATGCAGATGAAGATGGAGACCACACTAGGACTATTACACAAATGAGAGTTCTTAAGAGTATTCTTGCTCATAACAAAAAAGTTCCTGATTATTCTTAGCACTTCTGCTGTCCATAATGGAAATGTCCTGTTTAAATCCTTCCATGAACTTGGCGACAAAGGCACCTGGACTGTGTCCAACCAGGCCATCCATGTATAAATGTCCCAAAGGGACGTGCGTGACCCATGATGCCCCCTGCTCCCCCCACCTGATGGTACCATTCTTGTTATCCTGGGCAAGTGGCCATGACAGCAGTATGGTGATGGTAGGAAGAGGTGGGGAAGGATATGAGTAGGTTGAAAAGGTTGTGTACGTCACAGAGTTGAGGACTTTGTTGAGGGGAGCAAGAGAATGGAGGTGTAGATCAAGAACTGGGCATGCACAATAGCCTATTTTGATGTACACAATATTAGTGATCTGATTTTTCGTTAGGGGTATATGAGTTGTGGGAACATTTTTCTAATGTTTCGCTGATTGAGTGTGGCTGCAGTGGCAGTGACTATGACCAACTAGTCTGGGTTTATTATAAGCCAAAATAAACTTTGGTCAGTCTGATATGGATAACACGTTGCAATGATTTTTAATGTCAAAGCTGGTAGGGCAAGTAAATGCTTGGTGCCATTTTTTCCAGGTTTAAAATCCCACAAAATGTAGGTTGTGTTTCATTTTATTAGACTAACTAGAGTAACTGAAGGTTTTATGCATAGATGGAACAATGTATTATCTTTCAAGGTCCCATAGAATTCTTCAGCAGAAGCTGCAGATTGAAATGACTGGTACGGGAAAACCCAAAAGACAGTTTACTCTCAAAGTACAACATTGCATGTGTAACTTTATTGATTGAAAGATTACTATCCAAGGAATGCATGTCTGGAATTGCTGTCTTAATTAAACAACCATAAAACTTGTGAAACATTGAACACATATCACAATTACCGCAATCCACAAGTGTTTGCTATCATTCGATGTTGTAGTAATGTCTAGTGTCTTCCAGACTTTGAGCCTGTGAGCCTTCTTTGGCTAATTGCAGGAAGTTTTATAATGAGTGAAGCTTACGGTAATCACTGCTGCGTCCCTCAGACATGTGCTGTAAGTGCATAAAAGATGTTGTTTTGGCAATCTTAAATTAGGGGGGGACCTATTTCCATATACTATGTTTTAATAAGTTTCCTCTCATCAATACTCTTGATGTTGATTTGTCATTTTGGAAGATGTAAACAATAATATCATATGATTATTGCATAAGACATAAAGCAGAAGCTGTGGGGAGTAGCAAAACTAGGGTGCGCTTGGTCTTCGATAATAACAGATGGTTAGCCGCAGGAGAAGCAACATACAAGGTACCCCTAGGCCTCTGATCATGAATACAATAGAAAATGAGTGTATGTTGGTTAAGAGTTTTACAATGGAAGATCAACAGGATTCACAAATCCACAAAAGGGTTCAATATTCTTCCAGTCAAGTCAAAGTGTTTTATTTGTTGTTCACAGCCGACACGTGTTTCGACCTATAAGTCGTCCTCAAGGCTGTTGCAAGCAGTCAGAATTATATTAGTGAAAAAGTGGGTATGATTTCCATATATTGATTCATATAGGTTATGTCAAAACATCATATCCAGACAATACGTAGTTCAAAACTGATCAAAACAAATACAAAATAAGAACCAAAGAAGGATAATAGCCAGATATTAACATACCATGATATAAGGCAGTAGCAGGCAGGATGGATAGGAGTAGAGGAATGGTAGAACAAGAATCTTGAGTGTCAATTTGTTCACAAAAATAGCATTCTAAACATCATGCCAATATTGTGGTTGATGATTCAAATAGTGTGGTTACTTGTCAAAGCCAATTGCATGCTTATTACTCAATGCAAATCCTCATAGGTTGAGTAGTTATGTGCCCAAATGCATTGTCCACAGAGTTGTGAAATCAATGAAGGAATTGCCAGTGAGAGTCCCGGGGGTCTAGTAAGTTCCGTGAAAAATGTGCTAGTGTGAATTCCAGGGGGTCTAATAGGTCCCTGTCAATGATCAAACCACGTGGAATAAGGTATATAAGGGAGAAATCCCAATTAGCCCTACTATAGTCTGTGAAGCCTCTAGCACAGTGTAGTTAAAGGACCAAACAAATGGTTGTGAACTCACTAACTGATCCATTACCTGGCTTAGATCATTCCTAGAGGGCCGCCAGTCACGTGTGCACTGGGGCGATAGTGCGTCCGACTCACATATCATAAAATGTGGAGTGCCACAGGGGGCGTGTCTTTCCCCCTTGTTATCCCCTTGTTATCTACATCCTCCCTCTATGTGGCGATCTAGGACTACATCAAATTTTTTTTGTAATTATGCTGATGATTTCAAGCTGGTTCTAGATATTACTGGTGATCATGAGAAGGATCAACAGATGATAATCGTGATATACCATAAGATAAAATGTTGGATGTCCACTAATTGGCTCTGTTTGAATGCGGCCAAGACCAAGTTTATGCTTTTTGGCCCTTGGCAGAAATTTTTTTTTAGATCAGAGATATGCCAACATTATTATTGATGGCAGCCAAATCAAGGTTGTACAAAAGGTGAAGACATTGGGGACATACATGGAAGCAAATTTAGATTGCAAAGCCCACGTATCAGCTATTACTACTAGTACTAACTATCACGTTAAAGTACTTAGACAGATAGCACCACTGATTTCAATAGAAAATCATACCAAACGTGTGAGTGCAGTGTTCCTCCCACGTGTTGATTATTGCAACCGACTCCTAGAGGTGCAAGTAAGGCTGAAGTCCAACAGTTGCAAAAAATCCAAAATGCAGCCATACGTATCATCTTTCAGATGAAAAGATCAGAGCCAATGACCACAGCAAGGAAAAAGTTACATTGGCTCCTAGTAGCAGCTAGAATTCAGTTTAAATTGTATCTATATGGCATAAGTGCATTGTTGGCAATGCTCCAGCATACCTGAATGATAAGGTTAATCTTTACCAACCTAAGAAATATCTACGATCAGCTGAGGGCTCCCTACTGGAACAACATCGGGCAAATAGAGCTCGAGGCTTTGCGCGGGCATGCCATGATGGAGGGGCCAAGGAATGGAATGCCCTGCCCTTACAGCTACTTAAAATGAAGAATCATCTCACTTTTCAAACAATTGTCTTTAACTAGCGTAAATGTTCCTGAACTTCTCCTTCGGCACCCTTTATATCTTGGCGCCTGGATGCCCACTAGCTTTGCGCGGAATAAGCTCAATAACATAATGTCGGGGGGAAATTCTCCCGGGGTCTGCTGGCCGTCCGCGGACCCCCGGGCAGGGAGGCCCCAGCTCCTCCCGCGTATCCCAAAAATGAGTATGAGGCACACGCAAGAAGCAAGGTGGTTCTGCTGTTTATTAAAAAAAACGGCAGGGATGGGTCAAGGATCGTACGCGTCCGTCCTGACTTTCTCTCAAAATTCGTGGGGCTCGCAGGCCCTTTTTACCTCAGTATGACGCGCTACTTGCGTCACCTGGGAAAGTTAGCAAAAACCTATCGCCACTCTGGATTGGTTCCTCGAGTGGTAGGGTTAGTATAGCATATGTATAGAGAGCGCTGTTAGTGGTCGAGGGTCAGTCAGGTGGTATACTTGGGTTGTCCCTTCTATTAGATACATGAAAATTGTTACATGAAGACCCCTGAGGATTGGCTAATGTTAATGGCGACAGTGATAAGTGCCCCATGTTCTGATTGGTCCACTCGCGAGCCCCCCAGCCTGGGACCATCGTTGTTCCTAGCTCGCGGTGCACCTGTCATTTGCAACAATGTATAACTATGGGTATGTGCAGACAATGCGTGGATTTGTTCATATGCTGGAGAGCAGACTACTCCCACCGCCGCAGATGTCAATTGAGTCGCTTCATTGTTGCTGCCTGTGTCTCAAAACGTGGGATCCAGGCGCCTCCTTCCTCCTGGGTCTGGCACCCTGTCAGGTTCGGCTTGGTCACGTGAGGAGAGACCGTGGTTGAGGCAGAATTCTACACATTTAATATTGCATTTTCCACTTTGTGTCTGGCTTAGTTTGCAGTTGTGACCTTGGCTTCGGCTTGTGGCATGCGAGTTTGCAACATTGTTCCCTTGGCTGTCTGTTCTCGCCGGGCTCATTCTGCAGGGTCAGCAATTGTACTCTGGCTCGTTCAATGTTCGTGGAGGCTCTTGCTTGCGGCCTACTTGGGCCTGGTGCATAGGTGGGCATGTTTGATGCACGGCACTTTAAGTTACGTTGTCATATTGCTTTATCCCCAGTATCATGTCTTCGTTATATTTCTCATTGCAATGCATGGGTTAGGAGAAGCGTCATCAAGCATTTTAGATGAGTTTGTTGTGCGTCTTGCGTTTCTGCATTTTTAAAAACCTATGTGAAAAATAATAAAGATGCGCGTCAGTGGGTGTGTCTGTCACCTACGTCATAGCACTGAATATGTTCTTCGTGTGGATTGGTGTGGGAGTGTCCAGTGTGCATGTTTGCACAGGTGTTCTGACCGTTGGCTAGGTCATCATGGCATCTCTAACGATGTGTTTATTTACTGTTGAATGGTTCAGTCGAGTTCATCCATGCCGCAGGTGTCGGTTTGGGCAGGGCAGGCTGGTGGGCAGGCTGGTGGGCACATCCGTATGTTCCTGTACCAGGGTATTTGGTCGTCTGGTAGATAGGCAAACTCCTCTCGTGGCGGGTGTCTGGGCCGCGATCCTCTAGGCCAGGGGCGTGAGGGGATTGGTGGGAGTCTTTTGTTCCATTCTCCCACTTCAATCCCCCCTCTGGTCGACTTGTCGACCACAAACATATCTTTTTCCTTATCTCCTCTTACTCTCCATATTTTAGTTACTCCTCCCAAGTGTCCATAGTAGTTGACATGGTCTTCAAATGACCAATACATATATACACATGTTCCTCCAGGTGTGCAGTATACCCATTTCCCTATGTAGCTCCTTGGGTTTCTTGGGTTTTCGAGCTTCACAGATGGTGGGTCCAGGCGGTTGGTGATGATCTGTTTGTGCAGTTTTTCTCTTTCTTTTATTATTGTGTCTGTGTGCTGACCATCATCTGCCGGCATCAAGGGGTGCATACCGACCATTTCGATCATTTCGTTTGTAGTGCGTGCCTTCCGGGCCTTCCAAAATCTTATTATGATCAGTGCAGCTCCAGCCAGTATTATGCATCCAACTATGATCTTCAGTCCGTCCGACAGCCAAGATGGCATCCATGACCATAACATTGAAAACCAGCGGTCATCCTTCTTCACTCCTTTACTTTCTTCCATCATTTTGGAGTGCATCTCGGCCAGTTGTGATACTGCTTCTGTCAGTGTACCATTGTCAGCATCGTTAGCAGGAATAAATGTGCAGCATGATTGTCCTATCTTTGCGCAAACTCCTCCTTCCATTGCTGTAAGGAGATCTAATACATATCTGTTCTGTAGTGCTACCATCCTCACTGCTCGCAGTTCCTCTTTTATTGCGTTGAATCCATTTACTGTAGAATTAATTGTCATCATTAGCTCCCATCGAGTTATCTGGAGCCATTTTGCGTTTGCCTAAGCTTGTAGTCCCGGATGTATTATTGACGAGAAGAACATTGCTGCTCTGTCGAATAGTCTGTGTTCTGGTGGGATTGAAGTGAGTGCTGTTTCCGACCTTCCCCATAGGTAATTTCCTGTCAGAGGTTCTCCTTGTCTCTTCTTTCTATTCAGGACATTGTTGTTGTTGTTGTTTTCGTTCTCTGACCCCTTCTGAGGTTTTACAGATCTTTTCTTCCTCTTGTTTCCTTCATCCATTTTAGGGAAATTCGCCATGTTCACATGTTTCTGGGGCACCACTAGTGATGGTACATTAACGTGTACCATTGTGCATATACCATTCCACAGAGGGGGCAGTGTGTGGTATGCCTTGTTTCTGCAGGCCCAGTAATGGTCCATTAATACTGCTGTTCCTCATCCCCCCTCAGGTAACTCCATCACGCTTGCACAGTTGGTGTTGTATCCCACGTCCACTTCTCCTCTATGTTGGTAGCATACCTTAGGTGCAGACAGCGGCAGTATGCTTATTGGGTCTTCATCCTTCTCCATCCATGTCAGCATGGGTACGTACTTGCCCCAAATCGTCCAACATCTGTTATTGTGTTCATCAATAGTTGTAATATTTTCTCTTGTTACCATGTTGCTGCCAATCACTCCTATGTCCCATTTGTTGTCCATGTACACCTTCATTGTTATTGTTACCAGTGGTCTTTCCCAACATCCTTCTTTACCAGGAACTTCAATGGCGTACCAGTCACATGGTAGGTATTGTAGTGTTACTTTCTTTGTTTCTCCCTTTTCAGGACCATTTGTTATGTATCTGAATGCCTCAGCATGCAAACTGCTTTTGTGGTAACTCAAATAAGTCTTGAGGAAGTTGTTTTCGTATGGATACGTGTCTCGCGTTTTCCACACCAATTTCACCACCGTCCCTTGAAATCTCCCTTTCGTTTGGAACAGTGCCAGGTATATTATACACCGTGCTGTCTTTTCATCTATTTCCGTGGCAACGAATGTTCGAGAAGCGCTCATGGCGTATGGGATCAATGAGCAGACGTAGCAGCTGTCTTCTGTTGTCTGCTTACCTATTTGGGTCATGTGTTGGTACCACATGTTGTTCGAAACGTGTGCTGAATCTGTTATGTAATTATCAATACCTTTATTATCTGAGTATGTGCTACGTTTAACTCTATTTCCCGTATGTGGAGGCTTGCTAGTACCACCTGACGTAACACCTGTTGCAGCCGTGGGTGGGGGTAAATTAGGTTTGGGTACAGCCAAAATATTGATAGCATAACTTTTCTGCCATACAGAGGCAGCCAAAAACCCGGTGATCATCAAAATCCCTATCATTTTTATTACAGAAGCTAGTCTCACCGGCATTTTGCTCTTACCTTTCTGCAGTCCGGCAGCTTATTCTTGCGACGTTAAAGTTGCCCGCCTGTAAATTCTCAATAGGCTTGTTAATAGTGTTAGTTGTTGTTTTTCAAGCTCTCCCTATCAAGTAGTCGTTCAGTGCCCAGGCTAAGAGCTGTTCCCACGCCAATCTAAGCGTTCTGTCTCTTAGGGCAGGCAAGTGTTGGTGAAGATGGGGCATTGATTGTTCTATGGCCAAGATAAATGCTGTGTAGTAGACACGTACCCTCTTTCTTTTTAGGTACTTTGGCCTTTTTATGTGATAGACAAATTGGTGTGATAGGGCTTCAGGGTAGTTATCGTCTGAGGGTAGCATCTACTCCTGGGCAATGAACTTTATTAGTTATCTGTTTTCTTAGCAATACAATAATACGCGGTACCTGCATGTGCGAGAAAGAAAAAAAAAAGAGAACATTCAAGTGTTTACATGTGTATATGTGCAAGAAAATGTCCTTCAATTGGGTGGTTACTGTAGTGGGTAGGAGGTCGATGGGCAGGGGGTTTGGGGTTCAACTGGCGGAAGTCTCTTTACTCTTTGATCATGTGACCATGGGGTGGGCGGTATGGGAATTACCAGTTTCTATTTCAGTAGTTGTCTCTGGGGAATCTGGGGGGTGGCAGGGTATGGAGACACTTAGGTCGTCAGCTGTGGTAGAAGTCTCTTCCTCCGTGGGTGACGCTGTCGCTGTTCTTCCAATGGCCCTGTCGGTGACGCTAGGGCGGGTCTGGAGTTTGCAGATCTTTACGTCATGTGGGTGATTCCAAGCACGCTTATCCTGCAACTTTACTGCTCTCGTAGATACCTCCTCTACAAGGTGGGGACCAGTGAAGCGTGGGCTGTTCCACTTTCTATTGAAATTGCGGAGTAGCACGTGGTCACCTTTAACAATTTTGCACAGTTTTTCCTTTTCCGATCCTTGGTCCTCGTCTTCTTGTTGATAACTCTTAGACCCGCCCCGCGTGCGCTCGAGCTGTTGAGACACAAACATTAAACAAGTAATCAAATAAGACACATATTGGTACATTTCATCACCAAGAACAGTTGCAGTGTTTTTTCTGTGAATGCCCTTGATGTTGGCGTTAGAGGAAGGCGCATTTGACGTCCGGTCACCACCTCATGAGGAGTGAGGTGGTGGTCGGAGCCTGGTCTATTCCTCAGCTCAAATAGAGCTAGCGGAAGGCAATACAAACAAATCTTCTTTGTTGTTTGCTGTATCTTTGCAATTGCCTCCTTCAGAAGGCCATTCAGGCGTTCGCATAAACTGTTGGACTGTGGGTGATATGCACATGCAAATTTATGCTTGATGTTCAGTAAGGATGTGATGTGCTGGAACATTTCATTAGCGAAATGTGGGCCATTATCCGACCGCAGTACCTTGCACACTCCCCACCTGGGGAAAACCTCCCTCACTAGAAATGTAGCTGCTCTAAATGCATCTGGATGTGAGCAGGGTCCTGCCTCAATCCACCTGGAGAATGGGCATACTACTACAATCATATACCAATTTCCTTGACATACGTTGATCATATCAACGTAGTCAATATGGATGTGCAGGAAGGGTCCCTCTGGCCGGGGTATAGTACCTTTTATCACTTTCAGCGTGTGACCGGCCGTAAACTGTTGACATGTGGGACAATTGCTGATAAAATTTGTCACATGGGAATTTAACTTGGGACAGAACCAATCTTCCCTAATTCGTGCTGCAATAACTTCCTTGCCTGTGTGGGCTGGGTGGTGGAGTTGGCTCAGGGCGGTGTTCAATGTGCCAATGGCATTACCATCTTTCCAGTTTTACCCTGGCGCCATAGTGCGTCAGTTGGCGACATTGTACATCCTCTTTTTACCCATATTTCTTTTTCTGCCATTGGTGCAGCCGCTTGTAACTCCATTATCTGTGTGGCTGGGAGATGGGTGTACCCTTCTCTTATCAACATCTCTTTAGCTATCCCCCTCCCTCTCCCTCTCTCTGACTCTGGGGCGTTCCATATCTCACCAAAATATGCAGCATATTTCACATGTGCGTCTGCTGCTGCATTTCCTTTTGAGATATGATCTTCTCCATTAGTGTGTGCGGTACATTTGACCAAAGCTAATTCTTGGGGGTCATTTATTACTTCAATTAATTCAGCTAATAAGAGAGCATGTTGCACTGGGGTGCCGTCAGCTCTCCTAAACCCTCTTCTCCTCCATTTTGACAATCCTGAGTGGACAGTAGACGTGACATATGCGCTGTCAGAATATATAGTCACTCTTTTGTCAAAGCTTTCCTTCAAAGCCAAGATTAGTGCAACCAATTCTGCTGCTTGAGCAGAGTAATGTTGTGGTAATTGTACGCATTTCACCACCACACACACCAATTCCTCTGTCATTTTTACCACTGCTGCCCCAGTTCTCCTTATCCCATCACTTTGGTCTATTGTTGATGATCCATCAATGAACAAGAGCTCTCCTCCATTTAGCGCGTCCTCTTCAACTTTTCTAGTACATGAGTACATTTCGGTAGTCTGCGTACAATCATGTGCATAGTCTCCTTCCTCAATTACTTCCGCTATAAACCTTGCAGGATTAACTGTGCTGCATCTAACAATTGATAATTCTGGTCTAGATAAGATGATCTCATAACCCGACGCCCTCTGCGTGGTTAGTGTGGACTTAGGCTTGTTCAATATTGCAAATAGTGCATGTTCCACAAATAGTGTGGTTGGGCACCCCATTGTAATTGATGATGCTTTCTCTACCGTGAAAGCAGCTGCGGCGAGACCTTGTTCGCAAGGGAAATGTCCTAACATTACAGGATCCAAGTGACCGCTGTAAAATGCTACTGGTTTGTAACCCATGCTTGTTTTTTGAGCCAACACTGCTTTCATTACTGCTGAGTCGCAATGTGAAAATATAAAGAATTGTCGTTCATAATCTGGGGTGGCCAGTACCGGAGCAGTTGATATTGCATCTTTCAGTTCATCAAAGGCCTTTTTCATTTCCATTGTCCACCCCAATTTTTTCTCCCCTTTGTTAGCTTCTCTTAATGCCTCAAGTAGGGGTCCTATGTATGAGCTGTAATCAAATACCCATGCTCTACAGTAGTTGCACAGTCCCAGGAACTGCTGCAGTTCCCTCACTGTTTGTGGCAACAGCGTTTTTGATATGGCCTGTGCTCTCTGTGGTGCAATCTTTCTTCCGTATTGGGATATGAGCTGACCAATGTATAGTACCTGTTCCTGACAGTACTGTAACTTTTCTTTGTCTACCTTGTAACCCTTTTCAGCCAATATTGTCAGCATCTTCAATGAGTCCTCTCTGCATTTTTTTTCACTTGTGCTGCAAATGATTATATCGTCAACATACTGCAACACCGTGCTTTCCAATTCAATGTTTCCCAAGTCCATCTGTATTACTCTGTTGAAAACTGAGGGTGACTCGCAGTACCCTTGTGGCAATCTGGTGTGTTTCCATTTTGTGTTTCTGTCCGTGAAGCTTGTTAGATCTTGTTAGTCTGGATGCAGGGGCATTGAGAAAAAGGCATTTTTGAGGTCAATCACTGTAAATCGTGATGCCTCTGCTGGAATGCCACACAATATTGTGGACGGGTTTGCTGCTATGGGGTATTCTGCTTCCACTATGTTGTTCAAGGGCCTGAGGTCCTGGATGAAACGCCAAGACCCTCCTTTAGCTTTGCACACTGGATATACGGCTGTGTTACATGGTGATTCTGATGGTACCAATATTCCATTATTTATAAGGGTCGTTATTGTTTCATATATGCCCTCATCTGCCTCTTTTGATAGTGGGTATTGCTTCACTCTAGGGAGTATTGCACCTTTTTTCAATTTTATTCTTACTCCCCCTATACTCTTTATGCACCCCACGTCATAGGGACTAGTAGTCCATAATGATGTTGGGACTTTTGCCATATCCTCCTCAAAAAAGGGAACTGGGGTGGATGTGGGTGTTTCAAGTGCCATTGCAATTTTCTGTGCCACTTGTTTGTGTGTCACTCTTAGCCATATTTCTACACTCATCATAAATACCATTTCACCTTCTTCCTTTTCTTCTGAAAAGAGCTCCTCGTCTGACACCTGGGTGAGCCTGCATCCCTCAGCTAAGGCTATCACTGCCCTCCATGCTCTTCCTTCTCTGTCTTGGGCATGTACTGCGATATAATCAGCAGTTGCTATAATGCTCTCCATGCTCACTGAAATCACCTTTCCTTCTGGTTCATTGGCTGGTGTTTCTGGTCTAAACAAATAGGCTGTTGGCCTCCTCCAGATCTTTCCTTCTATTCCTGGCATCCATGCGAATGCCATGTCTGTTCCGTACTGGAACAGTTCGCCATCTACTGGCTCAGCCCTAATCACTGTCTGTCCACAGTATGCTTGCATAATTTGTCGTGCAGTGAGCATGTTTATTCCTGGAGTGGAGCAAATTATGCCGTCCTCCGTAAAGGAGATCGTCATATTCAACCTGCTCATTATGTCTCTCCCAAGTATGTTTACTGGTGAGGCCCTAGAATATAAAAGCGGGACGGACATGTCATAATCCCCTATTGATAAGGGAATGTTATCAGTAAAGGGAACCAACCCCCTAGCCCCAAAGAATCCTTGGGTGTTCATGGCCTCACCTGAAATCTTAAATTTACCTTCCCTTATGCAAGACCGGGTCGCCCCGGTGTCAACAAGGAATGATAATTTTTTGTCACCTATCGTTACCTCTATGCGTGGTTCCTCCACGCTATTAGGTGTTACCGACAGGATGGGACACACCAAGGCTGTCTGTGGGCTGTCCTATTGAGGGTATAATGATTGACCACTTCCTGTGTAAGGGTTGTGTCCCAGGACCGTCACCCTTCCCAGTTGTGTTTGCTGTAGTTGTGTATTGGTAGAGGTTATTTTATGGTCTTGAATTTGGGCAGGTTGCTGTACTTGCTGCACTTGGGGTTGTTGTGTTATCGCTACCTGTTGTTGTGGTAGTGAATATGTCTGTGGCTGTTGTTGTGTTACTAGTTGTTGCTGCACATTTTCCGGTTGCAGTGCCTGCTGTTGCTGGATGCCCTGCTGTTCCCTTGTAGGCCCTTGTTGTCCCTGTTCTCCCCATGATGGTGTGCCTGTTCTCATTCTACATGTGCGTGACATGTGCCCTAGTAATCCACAAATCCAACATACCGGTGGTTCCCTGATCTGCCATGGAAAGCTCCCTGAATTGTCCTGGTATACTGGTTGCCCGGTGGGGTAGAAAATTCTGAATCCTCCCCCTTGCTGTTGTGTGTTATAGCCGTATCCCCTCCCCCTCATCATTCCTCCCCTTCCCCTGTTATAATTATAATATCTAGCTCCTGGCGTTGAGTATCCTCCTCCCATGTTAGTCGTGTATGGTTGGGGTGGTGGCAGCTGTTGTGCTACAATCTGTGATGATTGTATTTGGGAGGGATCTTGTGCAGCCACTACTTCTGTGGGGTTTTGAGTCATTGTTGCAGGTGTAGTTATTAGTGCACCTTCCATCGTGTATTTAGTAAGTTTTTTCTGTACCAATTTAGCCTCTTCCGCTTTTCTATCCTCTTCCTTTTGTTTCATCTTTTCTTGCCATGTCCTACAATGATGTACTATCGTCAGTTGTATTTCTGGCCATGCTTTTGCTTCCATCCCCACTACCTTCTTCAGTTGTTTCTGAACTGCTTCTGGGAGCCCTTGTATTAGTATATGATAGAATATTGCTGGTGTTTTGTCCCATTGTTCTCTAGTTTCCATACGCCTCTTCTCTTGAATTTCCTGGATATAATCAACAGGATCTTCGTTCTCACGCATCTTGCGTGATGTAATTGCTCCTATGTCTGATGTGTCTCGGTACTGTACCCTCAGCGCTCGCCATAATGCATGTCTGCAGTTTGCGAATGGTGCCCCATCGTGTGATGTGTTTGTTATTTGGACCCCTGGGAAGCCTGCTCTCTTCCAGATGTCATCTGCTGCATCTCCCAATATTGATATTAGAAGGCCCTTTACATCCCCTACTGCCAGTTTCTGTCCTGCGGTGTGTTTTTCCATTTCATATATCCATTTTCCCGCACCTCCACTTAATGATGGGAGCCTGCACTTTATATTTTCCTTGTCTGCATGCTTCCAAGGGACGTATTGTGGTCTAACCCCTCCCCTCTCCAGAAGTGGCATTAAGTTGTGTCCTGTTTGACCCCCTCGGTTCCCCCAAGTCGAGTCCGTGTACCCCTCCTCTTCTTCCGTGTCGTCTACATCGTCAATTGTGTCCATATTTCCCCTGCTCGTAACTGTTTCTCCTCCATCTCTTCCCCTTCTTTTATCATTTCCTTTATTTGATGTGGGCGTGTGTATTCTTCTTCCTGCCTTCGTCCAGGGAGATCCCTAAGCCTTCCTGCATAGGGTCTCAGTTTGTGAGGGGCGGGTGTAGGTGGGCATGTTGCTCGGGATGAGTGTGGGGTGGTGGAGCATGTTGGACGGGATGATGAGGGTGTAGCTGCACGTGTCTGCCTTCCCGCCATTCCTCGCTCTTCCCCCTCACTTCCCTCCAGTTCTTCCATTCTCCTGCAGGCCCATGGTGATTCTCTATTTGTCCGGGTGATGTATAATTTATCTAGGCTTTCCCTTTCACTATTTCTTCCTTCCTTCTCCATTCCTTCTTCTTCCTCACTACAAAAGCCATCCAGGAGTGACAACCCCCAATCTGTCTTTTTCCCTCCGATCGTTACTGTTTTTAAGTCTATTAGATCCGTTCCTCCCGTTTCTTCTTTGCCAATTGCTCCCCTTTGTGCTGATGTTGTTGCTACTTCTGTGTCTCTGCGTACATACCTCCTTACTTCACTCTCCCCTCTCCTATCTTCTTTTTCCCCTTCTTTTTTCTCCTCTATTTCTCTACCAATTTCCTCTCTTCTCTTTATTAATTCCTCCATTACTTCACTACTCGTCTGTTCCAATATCCTTTCTTCTTCTCTCTTCCTTTCCCATCTCGCTCTTTCCCGCTCTAATATACTCTCTATCATCCTCCCTTCTTCGTATTTCTTTGTCGTTTCTGATAGTAATCTCCTCTTCCATATTTCCATTTCTTTTTCTTTCTCTTCTTCCTCTCTTTTCTTGTCACGCAGTGCTGCTCTGGATACCCTTTCTGCTACTGCCTTTACCCTTTCGGCTTCTCTCTTTTGCTCCTCAGTTTGTTCCCTCATTTTTTCCAACTCATTCTTACTTTCTTTCCTTTCCCGTGCTCTCTCTTTTTCCTCTCTCTCAAGCTGCTTGATCGGCGCATTCTGCTCATCCCTTAATTCTGCTAATCGTTCCTCCAAAATCTCTTCCATTTGTCGTAACAGCTCTTCCTCTTTTCTTTTCCCCTCTTCCCCTTTCATTTCACTCTTCCTGGTATTATCCTCGTCCATTTTCCTTACTACCTCCTTCTCTTCTCCTGTTAATGAACCTCGTAATTTTAATAATACCTGCGCAGCTACCCACTTATCATGTCCTATTCCTGCGATCTGTTCTTCGCCAATCCTCCCCTCCCCTGCGGGCATCTTCGTACGAGCTGATCCCGTCGTACTTGTCTGCTCTCCTCCCGTGTGGCCACCTGTAGCTGTATATGGTGGCGGGCTGTATGCCGGGTTCGAGTACCCCTCAGCCGCCCTTAATTGTTCTTTTACTATTTCTCGTAGTTCTGTCAAAGGATATAACCCCCCTTCCTCCGTTTTCACTACCTTCGCTAGGGGCATATCGTCGCTCTGTTCCTTTTTTATTTCCTTTTCGTTTAGGTTGTTACTCTTTTCTCCTCCCTCTTGTCCGTTCCCCGTGTTCTGTGTGCCTTCACTCTCTTTTTCCCCATTCTCTCCTTCCTCCTTAATCTTCTTCTCTTCCGTTGTTTCCCCCATAGTGAACATTCCGTTTGGTCCTGGTTGGGACCCTTGGAACATCCTCCATAAGTTAAACACCTCCACGTGGTGTGTCAACTTCTTCCCCTTGTATGTGTTATGCAGATGGGTTAATAGTGAATGTTGGGTATATGGATCGAAACTGCCATTAGGCGGCCATGGTGTCGTCATTTTGTTGTCCGTCCCCTGTGTCCATTCTATGCTGTATTTGATCAGTTTCTCCCTATGGGTTGACAGTGTTTTACATATGTGCTGTAGCGGGGTAGTGAGGGTGTTCCCCCACCCTCCCGATCCTGTCCCGTATGACATAGTAGCACTTCACTTGTTATCCTACCCCTATTTGGTAGCGGCTATCTTGCTAATACTGTATGCTATACAATCTTAGATCTTTACCTGGCCCCGTAATTTTGGGGACTTGCGATTGTCCGCTAAGGAAAAATAGTAAAATATAGCATTTGCATTTGTATATTCTTTTCTTTCTTTTCTTCCTTTACCGAACACCTTTACGGCCCCCTACGGCCGAGGCGCACGTAGCCCCCTGCGGCTGCGTGCCCCGTGTGACGTTCTTATACAGCCGTCCCACTTTGTTTTACCCCTCCTCCTCTTTCTTCACTTGTCGTGGCCGGCGTTCTCCGTGCGCGGCCACGTCCCCCTTTTCACCTTGCCCCGATCTACTCGTTACCGTTTATCTCCGTCTCCACTCCCTTACCATTATTCTCTTCCCCACCACTCTCCGAAAAATGCCTTGTGTTCGAGATATTCTATGAAGGCCCTACTGGTGACGTCACGATCTCTTCCAAAACTACTGATAAGTTCTTTACATGTTTTTTAAAGTTCGAATTACGCTTGCAATCTACCCCCGTTAACCCCTCAGCTGTCCTCTTGTCACGCCTGGAACAAGGTAATCAACAATATAATCAGACTGCGCACTCTGCATCGCCTCGCGTGTGATACGCCCCTCGACAGGAGGGCTTAACCAGCCAATTATCTTCCGTATTAGGCAACCAGCTAGCTACCGCCTACAGGGAAACGTCATCTATCTATCGAGTTTTCTGCTCGATCAATAGGGATCCTCATCTACTCATTGATCAATAATCACCAAATCGTAGGAAACCGCACACACACACACCCTTACACGTGGTCGCGACCTAGGCCAATCAGTGTCTATGAGCGGCCGCACGTGATGTTTTCGTGCTCCGCCCCCTCCTCTTCCGTAACATAGCGGACTGCTCTCGCACTTGTCCAGCTACCATTCACTTCACCGTCAACACTAATTTATCAAACCTTCGCCGCGCACCTGTGTAACACCTCCCACCTCCCGTATTCTATTCCCTCCCCCTCCCTCACAATTTCACATTGCTTGTTGGGCGTGGCATACTCACCAAGTTCTCTTGATGCGGGGCCGCTCGACTGCGTGCACCCCTCCAAGCGGCTCGCCACCTCCCCTCATCTGGACCACGTCTGGACACTCGCCAACCGCGGGCGGGATACTTCTCAACCGGCTCCCGAAGGCCAATATACGGATTGCGCTGTCCGGTCTTCTCGCAGTTCCGTGATGGTCCTGTAGTCCTCAAAAAGGGGGCAGCGGCAGAGGGGGCCGCGCCGCCGGGCCTCCTCGCAACGAGAGCACTCGGAAAAATAAAATAAAAGCAGATCTTAAACAGATCTCAGCAGTGCCTCCAACTTGTCGGGGGGAAATTCTCCCAGGGTCTGCTGGCCGTCTGCGGACCCCCGGGCAGGGAGGCCCCAACTCCTCCCGCGTATCCCAAAAATGAGTATGAGGCACACGGGAGAAGCAAGGTGGTTCTGCTGTTTATTAAAAAAACGGCAGGGATGGGTCAAGGATCGTACGCGTCCGTCCTGACTCTCTCTCAAAATTCGTGGGGCTCGCAGGCCCTTTTTACCTCAGTATGACGCGCTACTTGCGTCACCTGGGAAAGTTAGCAAAAAACCTATCGCCACTCTGGATTGGTTCCTCGAGTGGTAGGGTTAGTATAGCATACGTATAGAGAGCGCTGTTAGTGGTCGAGGGTCAGTCAGGTGGTATACTTGGGTTGTCCCTTCTATTAGATACATGAAAATTGTTACATGAAGACCCCTGGGGATTGGCTAATGTTAATGGCGTCAGTGATAAGTGCCCCATGATCTGATTGGTCCACTCGCGAGCCCCCCAGCCTGGGACCATCGTTGTTCCCAGCTCGCGGTGCACCTGTCATTTGCAACAATGTATAACTATGGGTATGTGCAGACAATGCATGGATTTGTTCATATGCTGGAGAGCAGACTACTCCCACCGCCGCAGATGTCCATTGAGTCGCTTCATTGTTGCTGCCTGTGTCGAAAAACGTGGGATCCTGGCGCCTCCTCCCTCCTGGGTCTGGCACCCTGTCAGGTTCGGCTTGGTCACGTGAGGAGAGACCGTGGTTGAGGCAGAATTCTGCACATTTAATATTGCATTTTCCACTGTGTGTCTGGCTTAGTTTGCAGGTGTGACCTTGGCTTCGGCTTGTGGCATGCGAGTTTGCAACATTGTTCCCTTGGCTGTCTGTTCTCGCCGGGCTCATTCTGCAGGGTCAGCAATTGTACTCTGGCTCGTTCAATGTTCGTGGAGGCTCTTGCTTGCGGCCTACTTGGGCCTGGTGCATAGGTGGGGATGTTTGATGCACGGCGCTTTAAGTTACGGTGTCATATTGCTTTATCCCCAGTATCATGTCTTCATTATATTTCTCATTGCAATGCATGGGTTAGGAGAAGCGTCAGCAAGCATTTTAGATGAGTTTGTTGTGCGTCTTGCGTTTCTGCATTTTGAAAAACCTATGTGAAAAATAATAAAGATGCGCGTCAGTGGGTGTGTCTGTCACCTACGTCATAGCACTGAATATGTTCTTTGTGTGGATTGGTGTGGGAGTGTCCAGTGTGCATGTTTGCACAGGTGTTCTGTCCGTTGGCTAGGTCGTCATGGCATCTCTAACAATGTGTTTATTTACTGTTGAATGGTTCAGTCGAGTTCATCCATGCCGCAGGTGTCGGTTTGGGCAGGGCAGGCTGGTGGGCAGGCTGGTGGGCACATCCGTATGTTCCTGTACCAGGGTATTTGGCCGTCTGGGCGATAGGCAAACTCCTCTCGTGGCGGGTGTCTGGGCAGCAATCCTCTAGGCCAGGGGTGTGAGGGGATTGGTGGGAGTCTTTTGTTCCATTCTCCCACTTCAATAACATAACATAACATAACTATGTAATATGGGGCTTCAATTCCAGATTTGACCCATTTTGATGTATAATTCTTGGTTAGGACAGATCAGGGGCAAAGTAACAACAATGATGTCACTTACAGTTGTTAGTGCTAAAATAAGGACAAAAAAATGCCAAATGAACATCTGCATAACATGATTATCCTCCGTAGGAGTCAGTTTCAGCCTATGTCTAAGACCAACCAGGGAAGAATCATGCAGACTTTCTCAGCTAACATAGGGTATCTATGACCATGCTAAATGTCATACTTACGTTGACTATTCAACACAGGAACACTTGGGCGGTTGGTTACCTGTTAGCCCAAAAACAGAAACAAGATAATATCATTTCTTTGATGAATCCAAAGTCAGAAACCAGGCATGTTGTATTAAAACATGCTTACAATATAGTCAATATATATGTCAGAAAGGTGTTGGCCTGTTTAGGTTTTTCACTGTTAGATGAGCACTCAAGGAGCTTGATACATGTTTAAAGGTGACTGGATAATTATTTCCTATTGTTTTAAACTGCTTTGACTCCCAGCTGAGTGTTTCATTTTTTTTTTCAACTACTAAAACATGTATCGAGGCAGTCATTATTAGCACTGATCCATATTTAATGATTATTGCAAAGCTGAGAAGCACTTGAACATTTTAAGCAGCAAATAAGAAAGTGGAGTGGGGGAGTGCATGTCTATTTTCTTCAACAGTATTTAAAAAGACTCAAGGAGAATCTTGGTCTTGGTCCAACTCAGTGTGAGGTTATTTATCCCCAGACCATCACCTTTCATCCTTCACAGTGTGTGATCTAGTCAATTTCTTCATCATAGGAATTTAATTGGATACAATCAAAGATGATGTCTTCTTGGTGTCAATCCTGCAACTGAACTTGACTTTCTCAGTGCATTGTGTCACCGGACTGGATGAAAACTGAGATCCAGCCACTGCTGTGACATTTTGTTGAAGAGGAAGGCCTATCCGTGTTGCCAGATCTTGGTCAATGTAGTTTCCTACTGCCCCACTGTCAATGTATGCCTCCAAGGCATGTATTTTTGATGGCTGTTTGTGACAGTATTTGAATGAAGCAATATTTATTCACTATTCATTCATCATCACCATTAAAAACGTTAGTGCAGTAAAATGCCATAAAACTCATTCCATTGCAAGTATTAGAGAATTGCAAAACCCCAACAGTCACAAGGTTATAAAAACATAAAAGACAAAAGAAAGAATTAACCAGCAAATAATTGCATTGATATAAACACTGTTCAAAAGTGACCAGGCACCCATGCCACATCCGGATCAGATATTAGTTTGAGGTGTAGACGTGATTCACTGCAAAGTCAAAATCTGCATGACCTCGAAAGTGGTTAGAGGGTTGAAGACCGAATCTGTGCATATTTTGGGCATGTACGTAAAACACGTATCTGATTCTTCCCAGGCTGGCAAATAGGTATGATTTCACTTTTATGTTTCCACATAGCCAATGATCTGCCAGAAAGGAGAGCTTTGATGGCTTCTGTAACCCATAATAGATAATCATCTATCTAAGCATAAGTACGGATAGCAAAATATAAGCTATTTTCTCGCCCGGTTCTCTCATGGCTTGTTTTTTTTTTTGTTTTTTTTTTGTAGAAGGGTGTCATTCATTTTTCATTCATTTTTTTGCCACTTCTAACAATCAACTTGGGTTGGGAAAAGAGTGCAGTACTTTGAACTGATGGCAACGCCTGATGGACATAGGGAGGCAGTCTATTCTATTTCGCTGGTGCAGTCATCTCCTAATATCTTTCTTGAAAGTGTTTCGTGCACACACAAAGGCAGACATGTTTTTTTTATATTTGTATGCATTCATGAACACATTGCTGTTTAGAACAGAGTTCGCTAACAAAACAAACAATAACATAGAGCAAAGGAAATCCTAGTTTAAGATGCCTTTACATAACATTGTTATTATATTGAATGACGTATGCCAGGAGGTGAAATGGTAAGGATAGGAACATACACCAGATACATTTGTCATTGAATGCCTGAGTCCAGTATTTAGATATTTGCACATTACATAGAGTAGCCTGAGGGCAGAATGCAGGAGTGGTGGTTTGAATGGATAGTTTGGATAGGAGCGTGGAGTTGGTTGGTGTGCTCCTTCCATTGTTAGAAGAAGGAGTGTGATCCTTGTATTAAAACATGTCAATGAAGAGATGGCTTCAAGGGTGAGTGACAGCATTCTAGTGGGACAATGGAAAGTATTGTGATGCAGGGGAATAGGGCACTGAAATGTTGTGAAAAGTTAAGGAGAGAAGAGCATGGCAGGCAGACAACCGCAAGTTGCATACATTTAGGTAATGGGGTCATGGACATGGATGCATTTATAGGTGAGAAGCAGACATTTAAAGAGAGGCATTTTGCAGCTGTTACGCTCACCTGGTCTCTGCGGAGACTGGTCTCTGAGGAGACTTTGGGGCTCAGTTGCAGCCCTCCCTGGTGCTAGATCTTCCCTTTCTGGTTTTGTCCCCTGCGGATCTGCGATGGGCGGCGACAATTGGTGGCACTGCTCCTGCATGGATATAGGAAAACGTGAATGCGCTATTATGTGACTGTGGTATCTCGCAACCCCTTCTAACCAAGGTGCGATTTCTGTGGGCACGTACCGGCCCATAACGCTCACCTGATTAATGTTAATGATGAGCTCTCTGTGCTGCTACTTCTGGCAGGGGCGCTTGTTGGTGGAATCTAACTCCTTCACTGATTCCCGAGTATTAGTCCAGTCCGGCTATGACTAAGTTCTTCCTTCTGCTTTCTCTCAATGTCTTTTTTTTCTTTTCCCCTCTTTCTGTTTCCTTTCAATGTCTTTGCCTTTTCCCTTCTTCCTGCTTTCTTTGAATCTCTTGCTTTTATTGCTCTCAATGTGGTTGTTTTGCACTGAATAACCTTCCTCTCTGTTTTCTCCCAAATAGGTGGAAATGCAGCCTAACAACGGCTGTGGAGGCGCGGAGCGTGGCTGAGCGGAAGAGGGATGCAACCACGATGTCCAGCAGCAGGTGAGTGATGGTATTAGGAAGGCTCAAGATTTTAATGGCAACAAGCCCTTAAGGTAATGTCTGTTAAGTGCCTAACCTTGTCTTTTGCCTTTATTTTGCATGTGCGGCGAGTTCGGTTGCAGTCCGTTATGCGGTGGTGCCTAGATGATGCTGTCTGCGTTCTGGGGTGTTTGCCAGTGAGCCACGTTGTCAGGAAGAAGATGACTGCGCTCCAAGATGTTTGCAGGTGAGCTGCTGGTGCCAGGAAGAAGATGTCTGCACTCCAAGTTGTTTGCAGGTGAGTCGCGGTGCCAAGAAGAAGATGTCTGCGCTCTGAGTTGTTGAAGGTGAGCCGCGGTGCCAAAGGTAAGAGCAGGGTTCTCCAGTGACAAGCACGGATGAAGATGGCAGAATAGATCCAGGTAAGATGAGTCCCAGGGGACGGTGAGCGTTATTTTGAACAGAGGTGCAGAATAACTCGAAGCGTGTGCCTTGGGGTTGGGCCGGCTTTTATAGCTGAGTTCTTAAGGCCACGCCCCCTTAGCAAAGTTCTGCATGCCACACCCTGCCATTCCTAGAAATTAGAAGATGCATGTGCAGATGCAGATGAAGATGGAGACAACACCCAGACTTTTACACAAATGAGAGTTCTTAAGAGTATAATTGCTCATATAAAAAGTTCCTGTTTATTCTAAGCACTTCTGCTGTCCATAATGGATATGTCCTGCTTAAATCCTTCCATGAGCCTGACGCCAAAGGCACCACGACTGTGTCCAACCAGGCCCTCCATGTATAAATGTCCCAAAGGGACGTGCCTGACCCATGATGCCCCCTGCTCCCTCCACTTGTAGGTACCATTCTTGTGATCCCGGGCAAGTGGCCATGACAGCACTCCCCCTCAAGGCCCCCTTCAAGGGCGATCCTCCTCCCGGCCCTGGCTTGGTGGGGTTATTACGATGGAATTGCCTGACCAAACGAGGGTAATGAACATATTCGTTGGGTTCCCAGGTTCGGTTTTGGGGTACGTATCCTTTCCAGTCTGATAGTATAGGGGCCCAGATACCTGGGGCGGAAAGCCTGTGGTCCTTTCAAAGATATGTGTCTGGATGCTAACTAGACTTTATATCCAATCTGGTCATTGGGAGCTTTTTTTTTTATGACAATCAGCAAACAGTTTTTGTCTTTCTTTGGCCTTGATCAATTGTTCTGTTGCTTCTTCAAGAACTTGAATGATGGATTTGTTTAAGGTTTTTATTGCTGGCATTTCCAATGTGTTGCATGGATCAAACACTGATGTCTGTGGGTATCTCTCGTGTAGAGTATAGAATGGGGTTTGTCCAGTGCTTGTATGAACCAAATTATTGTAGGCATACCCGGCTGTCCAAAGTATGTCTTTCCAGGAGTTTTCGGAGTGCTGAAGCATACACCTTAAATATTGTTCTAGTGTTTGATTGGTGCACTCGGTTTGTCCATTGGTTTGAGGGTGGTGGCTAGTGGACAACTGGAGTTTGATTTTGGCAATCGCACAACACCTTCTCCAAAAGGCGGAAACAAATTGTGTCCCACGATCCGATATCAAGATTGATGGAAATCCATGTAACCGGACAATTTGTTTCAAAAACACAGTGGCAAGGGTGGATGCAGTTGGAAGTCTTTTCAGAGGGATGAAATGGGCGATCTTTGAGAATAAATCTATGATGACTAAGATGGTGTTGTAACCATTGCAGGGTGGAAGGTCCATGATAAAGTCCATTGATAGTGTATGCCAAGGTGCTGGTGGAACCATTAACGGATGTCGTAACCCAGCAGGGTTTTGCTTCTGAGATTTGGGCTGTGCACAAAAACCACAGATTGTAACACATTAGGCAACGTCTTTCCTCCAAGTGGGCCACCAATAGTTTTGTTTTACCTTCGCCTGTGTCTTGGCTATTCCAGGGTGTCTTTCCACTAAGGAATCATGGTAGTTTGCAATGATTTGAGTTTGCGGTTTCTAGTCCTGGATATATAACCGACCTTGGAAATATGGTAAATTGTTCTCCATGGTGTACCGTCTCCCTTTAAAAGTCATTCCTGTTGTTTTACTTGAGTCATCTGTGACTATAAACTGGTTTTTAAGTCATCTACACACATGGTAACAGTGATCGTGGTTTGAAGTAATACTTCAGGAATGATGGCCACAAGATCAGATGCTGTAAAGGCCTCTTCTTCCTCACTCATGCGTGATGATGCATCTGCTTTTCCATTTCGCACTCCAGGTCTGTAGGTAATGATAAAATCGTATTCTGTGAAAAAGAGCGCCCAATGAAGGTGGCGCGTGGATTGCGCTTTGGCAGTCTTTAAATATTGTAATTTACGATGATCTGTGATGACGGTGATGGTGAGTCGTGCCCCAAGGAGATAATGGGCCTCACTATAAGGTTGGCGGAATGGGTTTACCGGCACCGGTAAAGGTGCCGGTGCCGGTAAACCCGTTCCGCCCTATTACGAGGTTGCCTCGCGGGACCCGCAATGGGCGCCTGGTAAAACCAGGCGTCCTTACCGGGTCCCGTGAGGGGACCAGGGAGCTAACAACAGGCCCGTCATTAACCGGCCCGTTGTTAGCTCCATCCCCATTCCCATTGAGCCCTATTGGGGCTCGAATAGGAATGGGGATGGACCGGGTCCGGGTTCCTCGGACAGGGAATTACCGGGTCCGGCAAGGTTGCGATGGCCCAGTAATTCCTCATTCGAGGAACCCGGGCCCGGATTGCGGTATGGAGGCAATCATGCTGCAAAAAGCGGCATGGTTACCTCCAACCTTCTAATGAGGCCCAATATCTCCATGCCTTAAACGCAGCATTGATTGCCAACAGTTCCTTATGATTGCGTAGTTCAGTTTAGGAGACGAGAATATGCGGGAGCAGAATGCAACGGGATGTAACTGTCCTGTTTCCGTGTCTCTTTGAGATAACACCGCTCCCATGGCTATGTTTGAAGCATCGGTTTCTACTATGTATTGTAGGTCTGGAGATAGGTGTTGAAGAACCGGTGCTGTGGCAAACGCTCAATTCAATTTCTGGAAGGCTTCTTCAGCTTCTATGGACCAATGGAATTTCTTGTTCTTCATCGCAATGAAGTGATTGGGTGAACAATTTGCGAAAACCCAGGAATGAATCAACAGTAGAAATTAGCGAAGCCAAGCACACTTTGCACTCCTTTTGTGGAAGTTGGTGAGGGCAACTGGAGGATTACGTCTACTTTCCGTGTGTCCGTATGCACTCACTGCGGTGTGAGTATGAAACCAAGAAATTCCACTTCGGTCACATGGAAGAAACATTTGTCCAGCTTGGCATATAATTGGTGCTGTCGAAACTTTTAAAGAACTGCTCAGACATGACCGACATGTTCTTCCTTGGAATTGGAGTAGATGAGAATGTCATCTATGTAGACAAGGACGCAAATGTCCAATAACTCACGGAGTATATCATTCATAAAGAAATGAAACGCAGCAGAGGTGTTGCATAGTCCAAAAGGCATGACTTGGTATTCGAAGAGGCCATGCTTTGTGCAAAACGCTGTCTTCCATTCACCTCCTTTTTTTACGCTTACAAGGTGGTAGGCCCCTCGCAAAACCAACTTAGTGTAAATCTGAGCGTGTTTCACTTGATCCAGGAGCTTGGGTATAAGTGGCAAGGGATAGCATTTTTTTACAGTAATCTGGTTGATTGCTCTTTAATCAATACAGGTCCTCAAGTCCCCCTCCTTCTTGGGCACTAAGAAGAGGGACAAGGAGGTAGGAGACTTGGATGGGCGGATAAAACCATTTGCCAGATACAGATCCAGGTAAGTTTTAAGGTGTTGGTTTTCTTGCTCTGTTAAGGTGTAAATCTGGCTGCAGGGAATTTGGGCTCCAGATACGAGGTCCATTTGGCAATCATAGGGTCTGTGCGGGGGCAAGATGTTAGTTTGTTCCTTTTGGAAAACATCCTTGTAACAGTGATCTTCAGGTGGTAAGGTGCCAGTAAGGCCCAGCACAATACTGTTCTTGGGTCTTTGGTTTATGACGTCTTTGGTGTAGCAGGTGTCGGCGCAATCTTGAGGAAAGGTCAGAACTCATTTTTGCCAGTCGATCTTTGGATTATGGGTCTTGAGCCAGGGCATTCCCAATATCATCTGGAACTGAGGAGCACCTATGAGATCAAAGATGATGTCTTCTTGGTGTCCATCCTGCAACAGAAGCTTGACTTTCTCGGTGTACTGTGTCACCGGGCCGGATGATAACTGAGATCCATCCACTGCCATGACATTTTTCGATTTCTGCTTTTGTTGAAGAGGAAGGCCTATACGTGTTGCCAGATCTTGGTCAATGTAGTTTCCTACTGCCCCACTGTCAATGTATGCCTCCAAGGCATGTATTTTTGACAGCTGTTTGTGATTTACCAAAAGTACCAAAAGTTCCACTAATGTGAGGTCTGTGCATATTCCTTTTTCTCGCTCGAAAAGTGGACCCCTATGCTTGCCGGGCATTGGAGTTTCCTGAGTCTGGTATTTCTTTATCTTCGTTGTTGTTTTTATCGGTTGCCCCAATCATTTTCTTGGGAGGTTTCACTGGGCAATCTCAGAGGAAATGGCCTGCTTTCCCACAATATAGACAACGTTGTTGTTGTCTTCTTTTTTGCCTTTCTGCCTTGGTTAGCGAACTGCGTAACTCACCAATTTGAAATGGTTCAGAGTGTTCATGTGTTTTAGTGTGGGTCTCGCAATGTTGCTAAAAAACGGTCCTCCGTTCTGATCTGGCGCGATCCATTTTCCTATTCTGCAACCTATGGTCAAGTTGCACTGTGAGATCTATGTAGTCTGCACACCCCTCAGGTGGGTTCACAACTTGCGCCAACATATCCTTAAGTTCCCCACGTAGCCCTCGACAAAAGAGTGTAGTTCTTTTCTCTTCTGGCCAGTTGATTTGAGCTACAAGACAATTGAAAGATGCAATGTAGGTAATAGATCTTGATTTCCCTGTCTGAGTGACAGTAGTTTGTTGTCCAGAGCTTGTCCCTGAGCATGTCGGGCAAAAAATTTCTCGATTTCGTGTTGGAAACCCCCAAAGTTGCGAAGCAGAGGATCATCTTGGGTTACTAATGGTATTGACCAGTCCACCGCATTACTCCCTAGATATGAACGTACAAATGACACTTTGGTTTGATCATTGGTGAAGGCTTCCGGTCTGCATAAGAAAAGTAGACAACACTGGTTCATGAAGATGGCAGACTTGTATGGATCGCAGGTGAAGTGTTCAGGTGGGGCTAAGGGCACTGCTCCTGGAAGGACTACCTGAACCGGGATGTATTGTGGCAGAGCAGCGTGGCGTATCCCAGGCAAGGGAACCTGTCATGTTTGTGCCTGCAGCACCTGCCTTGCTATATCATCAGTCTTCTCCCGAGTTACGATAAGATCCTGCCTTAATGCACTGGTTTCTTGTCGTGAGGCATGTACTTCAGCCCGTAATTCCTGTAGTAGTTGGGCCAACAGATCTGTCTCACATGTTTCCATAACGCCCCGGCAGAGAGGTGTTCAGGCTTCGTGTTCTGTTACGCTCACCTGGTCTCTGCGGAGTCATTGGGGCATGGTTGCAGCCCTCCCTGGTGTTAGATCTTCCTTTTCTGGCTTCGTCCCCTGAGGATCAGCTATGAACGGCGACAATTGGTGCCACTGCTCCTGCGTGGACATGGGAAAATCTGAATGCGCTGGTAGGTGACTGTGGTCTCCCAGCCCCTTCTACCTAAGGTGCGATTTCTGTGGGCATGTACCGGCCCATATGGCTCACCTGATTAATGTTAATGATGAGCTCTACATCATGCTACTTCTGGCATGGGCGCTTGTTGGTGGAATCTAGTTCCTTCACTGATTCCTGAGTATTAGTCCATTCCGGCTGTGACTAAGTTCCTCTTTCTGCTTTCTCTCAATGTCTTGTGTCTTTTCCCCTCTTTCTGCTTCCTTTCAATGTCTTTGCCTTTACCCTTCTTTCTGTGTTCATTCAATGTCTTGATGTTATTGCTCTCAATGTGATTGTTTTCACTGAATAACCTTTCTCTCTGTTTTCCCCCAAATAGGTGGAAATGCGGCCTAACAAAGGCTGTGGAGGCGCAGAGCGCGGCTGAGTGGAAGAAGGATGCAACTTTGATGTCCAGCAGCAGGTGAGTGATGGTATTAGGAAGGCGCAAGGTTTTAATGGAAGCAAGCCCTTAACGTAATGTCTAACCTTGTCTTTTGCCTTTCTTTTGCAGGTGCTGCGAGTTCGGAGTGTGTTGTGCTGTGGTGCCTAGATGAAGCTGTCTGCATTCCGGGTTGTTTGCCGGTGAGCCGCGTTGTCAGGAAAAAGATGTCTGCGCTCCGAGATGTTTGCAGGTTAGCCGCGGTGCCAGGAAGAAGATGTCTGCACTCCGATATATTGCAGCTGAGCCGCAGTGCCAAGAAGAAGCGTACGGGTAAGAGGAGGGTTCTCCAGTGACAAGCACGGATGAAGATGGCAGAATAGCTCCAGGTAAGATGAGTCACAGGCAACAGTGAGCATTACACGGCACGGAGGTGCAGAATAACGTGAAACGTGTGCCTTGGGGTTGGGGTGGCTTTTATAGCTGAGCTCTTAAGGCCACGCCCCCTTAGCAAAGTTCTGCATGCCACACCCTGCCACTGCTAGAAGTTAGAAGATGCACATGCAGATGCAGATGAAGATGGAGACGACACCCGGACTAGTTACACAAATGAGAATTCTTAAGAGTATTCTTGCTCATAAAAAAAGTTCCAATTTATTCTAAGCACTTCTGCTGTCCATAATGGAAATGTCCTGTTGTAATCCTTCCATGAGCCTGGCACCAAAGGTGCCAGGACTGTGTCCAACCAGGCCCTCCAGTATAAATATCCCAAAGAGACGAGCGTGACCCATGATGACCCCTGCTACCTCCACTTGATGGTCCAATTCTTGTTATCCAGGGCAAGTGGCCATGACAGCAGCTTGGTGATGGTAGGAAGAGGTGGGGAAGGATATGAGTAGGTTGAAAAGGTTGTCTATGTCACAGAGTTGAGGACTTTGTTGAGGGGAGCAAGAGAATGGAGATGTAGATCAAGAACTGGGCATGCACAGTAGCCTATTTTGATGTACACAATATTAGTGATATGATTTTTCGTTAGGGGTATCTGAGTTGTGGGAACATTTTTCTAATGTTTCGCTGATTGAGTGTGGCTGCAGTATCAGTGACTATGACCAACTAGTCTGGGTTTATTATAAGCCAAAATATACTTTGGTCAGTCTGATATGGATGAAACGTTGCAATGATTTTTAATGTAAAAGCTGGTAGGGCAAGAAAATGCTTGGTGCTATTTTTGCCCACGTTTAAAATCCCACAAAATGTAGGTTGTGTTTCATTTTATTAGACTAACCAGACTAACTGAAGGTTTTATGCAGAGATGGAACAATGCATTATCTTTCAAGGTCCCATAGACCTTTTCAGCAGATGCTGCAGAGTGAAATGACTGGTAAGGGAAAACCCAAAAGACAGTTTACTCTCAAAGTACAACATTGCATTTGTAACTTTATTGATTGAAAGAATACTGTCCAAGGAATACATGTCTGGAATTACTGTCTTAATTAAACAACAATAAAACTTGTGAAACATTGAAAACATATCACAATTACCGCAATCCACAAGTGTTTGCTATCATTCGATTTTGTAGTAATGTCTAGTGTCTTCCAGACGTTGAGCCTTTGGGCCTTCTTTGGCTAATTGCAGGAAGTACCATAATGAGTGAAGATTACGGTAATCACTGCTCCGTCCCTCGAGCATGTGCTCTTAGTGCATAAAAGATGTTGTTTTGGCAATCCTAAATTAGGGGGGGACCTATTTCCATATAATATGCACTAATAAGTTTCCTCTCATCAATACTCTTGATGTTGATTTGTCATTTTGGAAGATGTAACCAATTATATCATATGATTATTGCATAAGACATAAAGCAGAAGCTGTGAGGAGTAAAAAAAAAATTAGGGTGCGCTTGGATTTCGATAATAATAGATGGTTAGCCACAGCAGAAGCAACATACAAGGTACCCCTAGGCCTCTGAACATGAATACAATAGAAAATGAGTGTATGTTGCGAAACAGCACAGCAGATTCTTCAGATAATAGTTCTACAATGGAAACTCAACAGTATTCACACATCCACAAAAGGGTTCAATATTCTTCCAGTCAGGTCAAAGTGTTTTATTTGTTGTTCACAGCCGACACGTGTTTCGACCTATCAGTTGTCCTCAAGGCTGTTGCAAGCAGTCAGAATTACATTAATGAAAAAGTGGGTATGATTACCATATATTGATTCATATAGGTTATGTAAAAAAATCATATCCAGACTATAAGTAGTTCAAAACTGATCAAAACAAATACAAAATAAGAACCACCTTTACATACCATGATATAAGGCAGTAGCAGGTAGGATGGACAGGAGCAGAGGAATGGTATAACAAGCATATTGGGTGTCAATTTGTTCACAAAAATAGCATTCTAAACATCATGCCAATATTGTGGTTGATGATTCAAATGGCGTGGTTTCTTGTCAAAGCCAATTGCATGTTTATTACCCAATGCAAATCTTCATAGGTTGAGTAGTTATGTGTCCAAATGCATTGTCCACAGAGTTGTGAATTCAATGGAGGAAGTGCCAGTGAGAGGCCTGCCGGTCTAGTAAGTTCAGTGAAAAATGTGCTAGTGTGAATTCCAGGGGGTCTAATAGGTCCCTGTCAATGATCAAACCATGTGGAATGAGGTATATAAGGGAGAAATCCCAATCAGCCCTACTATAGTCTGTGAAGCCTCTAGCACAGTGTTAAAGGACCAAACAAATGGTTGTGAACTCACTAACTGATCCATTACCTGGCTTAGATCATTCCTAGAGGGCCGCCAGTCACGTGTGCACTGGGGCGATAGTGTGTCCGACTCACACATCATAAAATGTGGAGTGACACAGGTGGCGTTTCCTTCCCCCTTGTTATTCCCCTTGTTATCTACATCCTCCCTCTATGTGGCGATCTAGGACTACATCAAATATTTTTTGCAATTATGCTGATGGTTTCCAACTGGTTCTAGATATTACTGGTGATTGTGAGAAGGATCAACAGATGTTGAATGTGGTATACCATATGATAAATTGTTGGATGTCCACTAATTGCCTCTGTTTGAAAGACTGAGCTTATGCTTTTTGGCCCTCGGCAGACAAACCAATTTGGATCAGAGATATGCCAACTTTATTATCGATGGCAGCCAAATCAAGCTTGTACAGAAGGTGAAGACATTGGGCACATGCATGGAAACAAAGATAGTTGGCAGCACACCAATCTTGAATGGCAGTTAGGAACACAATGCTTGGGGCTTAACGGTATTTATGAGGAATCCTACCCGGCCCACCATGTCACTGCGACCTGATGAAGGCCATGCACGAGACCCCAAGAGAAGGGCCAGCTGGGCGTGCGCAGCCACCTAAAAAGGGGCGGAACAAGTGAAATGAGGAAGAACAAGTGAAAAGGTGGGTGTTTCGAGGGACATACCACAGTCGAACAATCACGTTGTGCATATGCGCGCAAAACAAACATATTCATGGAATTGAACCGGGAACAGGGAACGCTGGTGCGCAAAAACACCTATTCCATGTGATAGCATGCATAAACATCAATGAGCACACTAACAAATGCATAAAAAGTGTGATCAACAAACATAGATATAGCCATGATGAATGCACCATTTGTTACAACAATCATCCAGGGACACCGCAGGAGGAGGATGGCCAGGGCCCGGATCTTCCACCTAAGGACCATCCTTTTTGGGATGCCTGACGACCAGGTCTATGGCAGTTATAAACCCCCCCCATATCATCCGCGACCTGGTCACGTGGTGGGAAGATGACCTCACATCAACCACTATGTGCTCCCAAGCACTGAGCCCATAATAAGGGGCTCACATTTCGTGTTTTTCGGCCACTGGCTCATTCAAGCAGACCACCTCCATAGTAGGTGGCATCTCCCAGGCCACTCAGTCTCGCTGCTTACACCAGGTGTTGACAATCATAACTGCACATCCTTCTGTCTGCCGGCATATCTATATGCCAGAACACCGACAGAAATGCAAGCAATGGTCCAGGACTTTTATGGGATGCAGCACTTCCCAAAAGTGCTAGGTGCCACTGATTGCACCCATGTTGCTCTGCGTCCACCTCGAGCAACAGAGCACATCTGCTGCAACCAGAAACATTGGCACTCCATCAATGTTCAGGTTGTGTGTGATGCCAAAGTCATCCTTACTGAAGTGTATGGCAACTATACTGGTAGCACAAATGATAGTTACATCTTCAGGCTGTCCCTGCTACACCGGGTCCTGGAAGCTGGGAAGCATGGCTCATTGGTGAGTATGAATGGCCATGTACATTCATGCATGTTCCACACAGACCTATAGACAAGGTCAACACATGACAATGAAAACCAGTCTCACCTCTACAGGGGACAGTGACTACCCTCTGACAATATACATTATGATGCCCATATGCAACCTCAACACACCTGCCGAGGTAAGGTACAACACTGCCCATATTGCAACTCAGGGCATAGTGGAATGCACATTCGGAGTGCTCAAGTCATGTTTCTGCTCCCTTGTCCACTCTGTTGGTGTGGTGCTATATGCACCACCAGTAGTCTGAAGGATCATTGTGGCAGCATGTATCCTATACAATGTTGATACACTGCGTGGCATCCTGGTGGACATTGTGGTTCCCCATCCACACCCACAGGCACACTGCTTGCATATGGCTTGGCAAAGGGCACGTGGAGAGGCTGCACGCACCAAGCTTTTTTCACCTAAAATCCTTCCCCTGTGGAGTGCACACAATCCCACCAAATCCCAGGTGCCATTCAGTGATGACAATGGGCCAATCCACTGTGCCCACAAAACCACCCTGAGATAGTCAAAGTGCAAATTAGTGTGCATCCCTTACAAGTAAAAATACATTTCTTTTTGTGTTTCCAAAAGAAGCACATTAAAGAGGGAGGACACCACTACCCGCATTCCAACCATTTAATGAATTTAATGAAATCACCAATTTGGCACAAAAAAAATCCCATCTGACTAACTAACATACCTGTCAAATGTGTAAGCAGCAATCAATCCTGAAACATCATGTCTGAGCTGCAAGCCATACATGGCCTTAAACATAACTTGGACACAAAATACAACACGCACGAAGACATATAGCTGCACACATGTCCTAGAATGTGCATGAGGCGTACAAACATGTCTGCACTCTAGGCAGGATCATGCTTCACGCCGCATTTCACAGAGGCCAATGTCAGACTGGAAGGCTGGCCACTGAGGCAACTGCCATGGAAGACATAAGCAGATAAGACAAAGCAATGTGACACTGCAAGCAAGGATACATGCATGGTAAATGTAGGATGCAATGTAAAAGTGCAAGTGAATGCAGACTTCATTGTGACAGCATACATTTAGTGCAATTGTGCATTCAATCGAATGCAACAGTACCATGAACCCAGCTGCGGTCAACTAGAAGCTGAAAACACCATGGTGCAGCCTGCATGGGATATGCAAATGAAAACACCAACACCATAAAACGTAATGTGCTGGTACACAACATAGCATCCCAAACATGTGCATCAATTGTTCCATGGCTGTGGCTTGTAACTGGGGCTGCACACCATAATTAGGGGACAATAAGCAAAAAGGCCAAATGTGCTGTTGAACCATTACCCCACAAACATTGCAAGGGATGTGAAGTCTCACTTAGTGCACATGGTCAAAGTGCAATGAGACACACACCAGCACAACCATCAAACACCTTTCACAGGCCACAAACAGGTGTTCCTGCCACCCACTCCCAACTTCCCAAGAAAGGCCCACACAGTTGGAACTCCCACAATTTTGAATATGAAACCAGTGGCCCCACCAATCCATAGAAGCAACACCATGCCCAGACTGGTATCTAGTCTATCCATCAAATATTCTTTCATCAAATTGAAATCCAACAAAATGTATTCATTGAAAGCTATTTCCATCGAAATGTACTTTCATTGAACACATTTGATTGGATTTCAATTAAGGTTAGGGTTAGGGTTGGGTTAGAGTTAGGGGGGTGCCTTTTGGGGTTGGGGGTTTAGAGGGGAACCCCACCCAATAAACAATAAACACTAAAACGTTAATAAAATACTTTAAAGATTTCAGCACTGTACAGCTCCATGTAATGTTTTAACATGAAACATGTTTCATTGAATTCCTATATTTGATGGACATGTTTCGATGGATATGAACTTTGTAATGCAATACATAGCATTTCAAAATATTTATTTTCAGTGCTTTTAATTCAATGCATTTCTTTTTCGATGTATGTTTTTTTTCGACAGAAAGAATATAAACCGCCCAGGCTTATCACCAGAACCACACCCTGTGAAACATGCACCCATGAATTACTACTGGTGTCCCACAAGACAAGTCAATCCAAAGTGTTCACACACAGTCCAAGACTCCCAGCCAAACATGACTAAATTATCTGCAAATGCCTTTCACTCACCTGCACAGGGTACCCACTTGCCTTGCATGATGCAACCCATTGGGAGACACATCCCCTAAATGCAATGACATGCATAGGAACAAGAAAATGAGCATGCACATCCATCACAACACATGAATGGACCCTGAAAATATGCAGTGAGCACCCACTGCAGAAGCACCACAGGGTACAATAGGGTGACAGAACATAGATTGTGATCGCCCATGAGGGCAGCGTACCACAACAGAGAGAGGGAGAAAGAGTGACAGTGAGAGGCAAGGCCAAGTTAAACACATGTCAAGGAGTACACTGGCTAGATTGAGGTGACCAATGACATGCACTACGCCACAGTAGGTGCAGGAATAGATGAGTTGACCAAGGGAGGTAACACAGTGACATGAGTACCACTTAAATAACCATCCTGGCATGGTAGCATGCAAAGCACATATAAGAAATGTTACACATGCAGCAAACATGGAGACCAATGATGCATACTCAACATGCAAGGCAGTGCTCATGCTTTCCTGCTGACTGTTCCAGCATAGTGTGAATCCCACATCACCTTCACCAGGAACTGTGTCTCCAAATTAGTGACAGAAAGGCCAGTACCTGGTGGAGGGGATGGGGAGCATGTAAGTCAAAGGGTGCAGGGTGTATCCCTCAGGACAGCAGTCACCACCACATCACGGATTACTGAAACAACATGGGATTAGACATTACAACAGGCATAGTGAAGTATCATTCACACAGCACACATGTGCGAGGATACACTGTACCCACCTGCACATGTCATCCTGTGCACCACCTTGCAAACATGCAAGTTGACCTCATTATGCATGCCTGCATATCCACCACTGCAAAAGTTATGGCGTTGAGAGGTCAACTGTACAACTCAAGTTAAAAATAAAATTAATATATACATAAAACCTGGAAAAGGCCACTCAAAATTAAAATTGCAAACTTCCTGGCCTGGAGTCAACAAAAGTATCAACAATCAACAACAAAATCAAAAATGTCCATCATGGACCAAGGGGGTAGGTCCAGCCAGGAGGGGGGATGGGCAGGGTGGATGTCCAAAAAATACAAAAAAACTAAAACAAAAATCCCCTGGACTCAGAAGGTGGGAGTGGTGATGGAAGCTCACCATGCAGTGCCCTGACCTAGTCCTCAGTGGCAGCCGCCATGCATGACACTGATGAATACACCAGCAGCCTGAGCCCTTGGAGGTCACTATGCAAAACATCACATGTTGCACGGAGTTCCTCTGAGATTGTCTGCCTCAATGATAACATCTCCTGGCGGAACCATCTTCTGCTGGCTGCATCTTCCACATGGATTGCAGCTCTGTGGGCCAACAACTCACACATCAGGGCTTCCCTGTTTGCCTGACCCTCTGCATGCAGGGATGCCTGCAGACACTGCAGATCTGTCCGACCTTCAGCTGTTGCTCCACCTGTGTTGCTGGGGGGATCATGGTAGTGGCCACCCTATCCATGCCCTCAGTGAAACACTCAAAGGCAGCACCCAGCCGGTGTGCGGAACGCAACATCTGCTGCTCCCACTCGGTCTGCTCACCATGCACACATCCCTCATGTGTGCAGGGCCCACGCCTACCTGATCCAAGGGAGCATGACCCTTGCTGTGATGCCCCTGTCCCTGGCCGCAGTACTGCAAAAATCCCTTGGACATCTGTCTTAGGACCGGAAACCAATACATGGGAGCATGGCCTTGCAGCAGTAACCAACACAGACGGGCATGCCAACACTGACTGAAAGTACCTGACCCCCTGCAGATGCACAGGCTCCAACTGCTCCACCCATTGGTGCATTCACCTCCACCAGCATTGAGGACTGCACATCCAGTTCAGCATCAGAGCTACTTGAGCCCAAAGAGTCTGCAGCACAGCTCTGGATGGTCTGTAGCACCAGTGGATTCTCATGGCCTGCCACACCACACCCTCCACTGGTGGTCTGAAGCACCACAGACTATTCTTCATCCTCTTCCTCCTCCTCTACATCTGGTGCCTTCTCACCTGCACATGGACTGAAAAAGACATGTGGAGTTATGTGCACCATGTCTACAGGAAACATGTGTATCACATTGCTGTCATGCAACAAAATGCAGGGCATGCCACCATAAGAAATACAGCATCCACACACTATGGACAACAAGCTATCTGAGAAAGGCAAATGCAAACTGGCAACACAATTCCCTGCTCAGGGCCATGCTACCAGTTGACACATTGACAACCAACATTGTTGTTAAGAAGTATATTATGGGCCATGGGACTGCAAACTGTTGACTAAGTAAAATGAGCATGGACATGTGGCTCTGAGATGTGCAATTACATCACAACAGGGAGCAGGCCTCACAGCGATTTTCCTCAGGAGCCATTTCCATTGGAGCAGCAGGGATGTGCACAGTCTGCACACTCACTCAGGGCACACCATAAGGTGTGTTGTTTGTCATCTGGGATGTTCGATGTAGCATGGAAGCACCTACTTACATGTGTGAAAAGAGATTCTATACTCTGCAGGTCATGAAGTGTATCTCCTATGTTGGACACATGCACGTCTAACAGAGTAGAGTCACTGACATCAAGGATGCAGCAAACAACTGTGCACTTTGGGGTATCTGCAGATGCTGTGGGGGTATGCTAGTGGTGGATGAGTAATGTCACACAGACATGTTCAATTGATGTACAACACATGGTGTGTATCCACTCTTGAGTAAACTGGACAGGAGTCCATACACAACTTGACATGATTCACCCGGGGAAGTCGTTGCAATGCAGCCAGATGTGCACCACAATTAAACATCTTGGTGATGCTTTACTACACATACTCAGGGTGCTCAATGTTGGACACTCGCCTGATGTGTCCTAGTGTGTCCAGGCCTCCCATGCCTTGCAACTGCTCCAGTAAAATGAATTGCCTCATAGCCTCTACAAGCTCAGTCAGCTCGTCCTCCTCTGGTGACCCCCCTCCAGTTGCCAGAGCAGAGGATAGATTGCCACCCAGTTTCAATCTCGTATGATAGGTGAGATCATTCCAGCGCTTCACTACCTGTGCAGCAGTGCACTTCTCAAACCCTATGCTGTTCATCTCATCCATGAAATGCTGCCAATGCACCCTATGCTGAGCAGGTGTATGTCTGCTCTATGGTTGCTGGACCAGGTCACAGTGGTGACTGGTCACGTAGTCCATGAGGTTTTTGAAGTTCTTCTTTCTCAATGTGCCAGTGTCCTGTGCTGTGTCATGGGGTTGAGCCTGTTCCTGCTGTGCAGGCGTTGCCTTCTTGCCACAAGGTGTTGATGCCACCCCTGTGTGGCTGGGACCACTCTGGGCTCCAGAAGCTGGAACACAAGTGGCCTGGGGCATGGCATTACCCCCTGGGGCTGGTGCGGCTGCCTCTGCAGCATGTCCTTAACCCTTTCGGGCTGGGACAGCTGCTTCCGCAGCACATCCCTTACTCTTTCAGTCTGGGGCAGCTGCTTCCGCAGCATGTCCCTTAACCTTTTATGCTGGGTCAGCTGCTTCTGCAGCATGTCCCAGAACCCTTGAGGCTGGGACATCTGCTTCTGCAGCATGTCCCTGACCATGGCCATGTCTGCCCCCTTTCCCTTTTGGGGCCTTTCCATTCATGTTCCAGGTGTAACAGAAATATGGAAGGCACACCAAGTAATTGTCCTGGGCAATTTGTGTGAGGGAGCAGGCTATGTGATGGAAAAATTAGTTCTGAGGTCCAGCAAGGCTCAAATGTACCGCAGGTATCATAAACACATAGGCACCCAAAAAGAAAAAATAGATGCGTACGTGATACCAGGAAAGTTTCCGAAAATAGAAAAAAGCAATATTTGATACTTAGTGGCACCCAGCAACACAATGAATGCGTATGCCAACCCCTGAAAGCAACCAGAAAGGTAAGAATAGTGGTACGCGATACACAGGTGCACCCAGAGTTGAGAAAAATACATACGCGAATCACTGTTAGCCTTTCAAAAATCAAAAGTACATGCACATATGCGTGGAAGCAAATCCCCCACCAAAATGAGAAGTGCGAATGGTCCCTGAAGTGAACGGATTGCGTGGCACCCCAAAATATGCAGTTCTTCACTTTTTGGTCCCCTCCCGTTCACACACACATTCAAAGTTGCTTCTACAAGTACTAATGTATCCCCGAATATGATGTGCTGAATGCCTGCGCGCAACATGTGTCACGTGAGTTACGCACTGAGGGTCTTTCCTCGGATTTCACTTGTCCATGCTTTTCTCATTATTTACACGCAAAGTCATTTCACTATGCTCAAGGCTGCCATCATTGTGAGACATTGAAGACCCATGCTCCTGCCTCCTTTATATTTTACCTGCCACCACCTGGCCTGTGCTGCCTCCATCTTTGCAATCTACTGCTGCCTGCACAATGTGTGTGCCTGCTGCCCACCTGCACTGCGTTTGGAGTGCCTGCTGTCCAGCCATTGCCTATGCTCTAGCTCCGGACTTTTGACCACCTCAGCTGCTTTGTTGGACTCCCACCGTGCCATTCCACAACCACTAATCCACAGCCCAGCTCCATGACCACCTTGCCCACCCACACCTGCCTCAGGGGTTGCCATGCCTGCACCATCATCATCAGAGCAGAGTAGCAACCCCTTGGCAGCAAGGCAGAGGGCTAAAAACGTCAGCGCCAGAGAAGTTGACATCTTGGTGGCGAAGGAGGGCCTGAGTTTTCTCAGGGTGCATCTTGGGCTTCTGAGGTGAGGCACGCAATGTTGCTGGGGTGCAGTCTGGGCTTGTGAGGGAGGACCCGCATTTTTGCTGGGGTGCATTCTGGGTTTGCGAGGTGAGACATGCAATTTCGCTGGGGTGTAGCCTGGGCTTGTGAGGTGAGCCATACCTTCTCACAGGGGTACTGGATGGTGGGCCAGGTGTGGCGCAGAGGCTTGTGTCATGTTGGTCCTGATCCTTACTTGTTGGTGTGCTTGGGGGCATGTTGTGGGCATTCCTCCAGCAGCTTGTTTTTACTTGCGCGACGGCTAGTAATGCATCTTTAAATCCATGAAAAAGCGTGAACACTTAAGACGTCCCATTATGCAACTGCACCCTGGGCCTCTACATGTGTGTTATCCTATTTTATTTCCAAATGTTCTCACTGGAAAGGGGTTGGGTTTGCTCAAAATGTGCACTATGGGGCAACTTTCAACATTCTTTCCAGGGCCTCTTTTGGTTCCCAATCCACCCGTGGTTATCAACCAGGAAATGCGTTTCCTCCCTGCATGAAAAGCAACGGGGGAAAGAAAATGGTACCTGTCTAGTAAACACCACTTCAAATGGTGCTTTCAACCTCTATATGGGTGCAAAACAGGAGAGCGATTAAGGGAATGAGCCAGATGATCTATATAGTCCACGTTGCAGGAATCCACCTTGGTTTACTGATTTGGCCAGACTAGATCAAGAGAAAAGAGGCTAACAACAGAGTTTTGAGATGTGCTGTTCTAATGGTGTTGTGACTATGCACTCAACCATCTACCAACTGAAGTGGAACCAGGCAATCTAAGGATGTGGATTGGAGTTGGTGAGTATGTGTAGAGGCAGATAGTTTTTTATAATATAGTAAGAAAAACTGTAAGAATATATGCTTTAAGCAAAGTAATTTTGTGACAAACTTTGAGTTTACTGGAATGGAGGGCGAGAAGGCCTGAGTTGCAGAGACGGGGTGCCTTTTGGATAGGCTGTCAATAAAGTCAGGCTCTTTTGATTATTTGTTCCAGTAAAATACATGGAATCCATGGTAATTCTCTAATATTAGAAACTTTGAAGAGGATTGACAAAATAAACAGAGACTCTGCAGGTGTGTTAGAGACTGTAATTCACATTCTAGAGTGCAAGCGGCACTTCACTGTTATATAAAGGCAATTGTGTAGACAAAACCTTTTTTCCATATTGTGTCAATGCTGTCATTATCAAACCTAAAGAGCTTTTGTCAGTTATTGTCACAATTTTCAACCCCAAATGCATGTTACAAAATCCTGCATCTTCAACTCAATGTGTCAATGATTGTAACAATTGTTTATATAAGTTAAAAACCATTTGTGAACATTTACATACTAATGCAGTTTTTTTGCACCTTTCAAAGGCCTGTTGTCTAAGGCTGTGTGTGGTGTTGTTTTTCTTTTGCAAAGGAATTTGTTTTCCCTGTTTTAAAGGATCTAAATCCTACTGACCAAGTCAGATATTGCAATAACAGCCAGCCATCACATAACCTCTTTGGTCAAACTGATTACTGATTTTGTTATCATCACTCTGGTGCCGAAGGTGGATGAGTGAACCCTTAAAATCATATTAAAGGCATGGTCTAGTAAAAAATGTTATTGTCCCTACGGGTCGGCCATGTTTTTTTATGCCTAAGTGGCTCGATTTTAGAAAACTTTCCTATGGACCTTACCCGAGTTTTCGTCCATTAAACGCACGCGAAAACAAGCACCTAGGAGCCGCCATTTTCTGATAATCCTATCTTTTCCCCCATCGCCCTGGCTGACCTGCTTTTGCGGCACTAAATCAATTCCCCCGCCCCTGAGCCTGACATTATCAAAACATTCATATTCCCTGCCTCTCTCCATGACGTTACTGTGCTGCGTAGGCAAACGCGCCCAGTCGTCTTCTACGCGACTCCACACAGAACCCGGAAACCAACACAAACCATCTCACAACACAGCGCGCCACAATTCGGAATATGAAACTTTACTTTAAAATCAAACAGCAACACGGTACATTTGGTAAAGTACATTTATTTTACATTAAATGTTTAGAGAATATTCAGCAATTGCCATATGAACTCCGAAAGCCATCTGTATCCGCCATGGTACACAGGGTGTTGCTTTTCGTTAAAAGAAGCACTTTGGAAGCACGGTGAACCGCAAGGCTGTTCCGTCAACTAGGCACTAGTCCATCGTAAAGGTTGATATGTTGCTTCTAGCCACCAGTACAGCGTAAGGGCATGTGGGCCCTTGGCGATCGTCCCATAAAATTGTCAGTGTGCTTCAGTTGTTCACACAAAGCTGCAGGTGTCTACTGTAAAAGCCATCTGCTGGTGTCTCAAACCGATGGCAGTAGCAGAAGGGGAGCAAATACCTGTTATGAAAACAAAAAAAATTATAATTAGCCTCGCCAGCCGATGTTCATTAATATTACTTATTTTATTTATTACAGCCGATCAGAAACTATTTACTTGCAAGGATAGTTCAATCGAGTATGTTCGGCTCTAAAATCAATGCAAAAAGTAACAAAATAAATCGAAGCCAACACACAATGATAAACGACAGTTAGTCTACATGCATGAGGAATGATATGATATATGATATGGCATTTGTAACGCGCCTATACTCAAGTGTTTCTAGGCGTGATGAGGCAGGTGGGGAACAAGGGCAGACAGACAATGATCCTACTAGGCTGTACATGGTTAGTTGAATATAAATTAAATAATAGGGCCAGTTGGTGGCAAGTGCAAGGTAAATGCCGTGAAAAGGGGCCTGAAGGATACAGTGACAGTCCCGTAGTGCAGGTAGGCAGTGCAGGGAAAAGTGGCTGGGCCAAGGACCGAGATCGGTGAGTCCAGTGGACCTGCATGCCCATGTGCCCACTACGAACACGTTTTACTTGCTTTTCCTAGCTCTTCATTCATTCATTTATTCATGCATCCATTCATTAAATCTTCATTCCGGTATAAAAGCGTGTAAAGATTTATTTACATTATATTTGAAATTTCCATTGTGTCTCTTCGTAATGCAGTCTGTAAAACGGACCGTGCTCTTGACAACGATTTTTCGTATACTGAACTAAAATGAAACTCAGTCTAGTTTCTGAATTTTCTGCCTTATCGTCTCTTACGTTATTTTCGGCATGGTCCCTGTCTCAAGGTCAAAAAACAATAGACTCTTATACTTCCAGTGCGACTTGTGGGCCTCACCTGGGCGCTGTCCTTCGCATTCTTTATTTGCAACATCACGTAGTATAGGCATCTGTGAGAACTTGAAGTTTAGAATCCGTCTATGTAGTGCGCCTCAATGTGCAAATGTGAACTGGCTTCTCTCCCAAATGCCACGGCCCACTTGGCCGGCGCGTTCTAAGTGCCCCAATTTTGTCCCCGTTGTCTGCGAGCTTTGCAGCCCAAATTGAGACATTGAATTTTTGGCGGAAGGTCAGGGAAAGTATAAAGTATAAAGTACCACAGGAGTTGAGATAAAAGTGAGATTTATTGTTTGTTTGTTTGTTTTATTATTTGCAATACGCAAGCCTCCCCTCCGTTAACAGTGCACAGCATTTACATTTACATGAGATGAGACATGAGAAAAATATATACATACACATATGTGAGGTGAATAGAGAGAATTTAAAGATGACACCCAGCTTGTTTGCCACCCATGATGGTGAAGGTAGGGGTTAGGTTTAAAGGTACACTGTACAATAATATTTATTTACAAAAAGACAATCGCATTGCAATTATTTAACTCGGGATTTGTACTTCACAATCAGCTGTGCTTCGGGTGGGCATGGCATAGTCGCAATGTTCGGTGGCAATGGATCACTGCTCTGCACAGAAATGTCCAAAATTCCATATCTGTGCTTCTATAACACAGCAACAATAAGGCCTTTCACAAAGTCGAACTGCATTTCATCATAGACTGGTTTGATCACCCATTGCTTACTTCGTTTTGAAAACACCTTAGTGTAGCGAGGCATCCTTACTTTACCCCTAGTCCTCGATTGTTCACGTCCGACATTGATATTATGGGCCAAGACCGCTAGTAGAGTGCGATGTTTCATGCCCCGAAAGCTAAAATGCAAGCGCTTTGGCCTGTACTTTAGGCACATATTGTGGAACACCTCCAAATCTCCTGTGTGACAGAATTCTGTCAGTCCTCTCAAATCTCTTGATAGAGTTTTGTCGAAAACAATCTTCTCAATGGCTTTGTGTGTCGGTGAAGATGGAATCAACCACTTCTTCTTCCGTGCCTCCTCTGGGGACAAAGGGCCATGTTCACATTGGTGGAAATGTTCATTTGCTGTCCAGCGGCGAACGTTGGTACAGTGGTGCATCAGTGACTGCCATTTTTCAAGTAGTATTTCCACTGACACCTCACAAGTTTTTGAGCTCCACCAAAGATGGTTGGTGATAGAATGTGACCACTGCAAAATACTTTCAAAACCTTTTTTTTTCCCTGCAGCCCAGATTTTCTTATTGATTGATTTAGCAAAATGCCATACGTCAAATTGATGTTTAATATGTGGGAACTGCTCTCTCATTGTCTTGGCAATTGAAACGTGTCTATCCGTGGCTATGAGGTCGATGTGCATTCCCTTGATTGTAGATATTCCACTGATTTTATAAATCCTAGTTTCTCCATGGCCACTGATGATGTACATTGTGTTACCTGCACGACCACCAAACTCACAATTTTCTTACTATCCATGTCCTGAAAGTGGTAGGTGCAGTACTTGGCAGAAAATCCAGGGCTGTCGCACTGTCCATCGCCGGCTAGCCTGAATCGTTTGCCTTCGAATGTACTTGCTAGAGACAATTGTTTAATTTTCCAAGCATCACTAATGGCCGGAAACAGATAATCACGTTGGTATATGTAGTACAGCGCTTTAGAAATGAAATGAAATGAAATGGAGTCCCACAAACTGAAAGAAAGCCTCTAACTTTCTAAAAGTGGAGCCACTAATAAGTGATGCAGCTGCACACAGTAGATTGCCTGCTGGCAGTTTCCCCAGCATCGGTTGTGCAGACCATGAGAACCTATGATTTAATCTACAGGCATTTATTTTGACGTTACTTCCTTTTATTTGATGAGTCACATTAATCAATGGCTTCCCACATACTTTCCCTCTAATGGAATGCACACATTTCAGCATACTTATAATTTCCATCAAACAACTGTCGAATACAATGTATTTGCTCTCTTTCATTAGACTGTCATCCTGCGTCAACGTTGTTTCGGCCTGTGACGTTGTGGAGATTTCAACACATTGGAAAGTAATATCGCTGATATCAAGTTCTGATGCGTCTATGGATGCTGCGGCTGGTTCATTCTCTGTCATTTCAACATCTATTACTTCAACATTGATGGGAGAACACAACAATGTTGACAGGTTTTTTGGTGGCAAATTTTTGGCGGGTGTAGATTGTGTAAATTGATCTGCAACTACTTCAGAGCTATCTTCAATACATTCAATAACATCTTCTTGTGTGGTGCGGTCGCACTGTAGCTGTGGTCCAATGCAACTTTGCTGTAGTCTTCAAACACAGTTAATTCATGTTCTGGGCATTGGACATGAGCATCTCGAGCCTGAACACGCCTCGCCTCAATTAATAGTTCCTCCATAGTGTACACGGTCTGGCAAGCCACATCTCTCATTCGCTCCACTGTCTGTGTGTGTATAGTTCTGACACCCACGGGTAACTGGAGGAGAGATTGGAAAAGGGATGTTCAGTTTAAACACAAGATTGAGTGTAGTAGAATTGACTGGAAAAAAACATAAAATAGTCCCCAGCACAAACAATTTTTTAAAGTTATGAACTGTTTGTAACTAACCTTTTTTTGTTTTTTTTCTTTGCAACTTTTTTGACTCGACCTTCAACATCTGCATGCTGGAGCTCCGATTCGTTTCCGCATGTCCTCCCTTCCTCTTACGCTGCAACGACTATATTTTCTGTATCCGCATAGACAGCACGGAATGAGGCTCCATCGTCTCCCTGAAACATAGTACTTTCATTACTATGGCCCTCATTACGACCCTGGCGGAAATCGCGGTGCTAAATGCACCGCGGAGCACGGCGGAAAGCTGCCGATAGCGCCATGGAGGTTGGCGGATTTTCCGCCCCATGCCGACCTTGGCGGGGCGGTAAATCCCCATTCCCCATTTTACCCTTCCCCATTCCCATTTTTGCCCCATAGGGTATAATGGGAGTGGGGAAGGCGTTAATTGCGCCACCGCAAAATACGGTGGCGTAATTAACATCAAGGTCCCGTAGCGCCATGGATTTCTCCGCCCGGAAAAACCAGGCGGAAAACGTTCCATGGCGCTACGGGAACTCGTAGTAGGGCGGACGGGTCCGCCGCGAATAACGCTGGCGTAAACCCACTCCGCCAGGGTCGTAATGAGGGCCTATGTATCAAAATATTGTTAGCATAAAACACACGTGAGGACGAACACACAGGTACATCTCAATAGCCAAACACGATTTAAACATTGTGTGCAACAATCAAACAACAAGTATTCGACCAGTGATGATCTATTTCGATGGAACTGTCAGTATCCATACCTCTGGCTCTGCATGGACTGCCATGAATGGTTGTATTGGAGAGGAGGCATTCGCATCTCCCTGAAACACAGTACTTGCATTAGTATGCTTTTCAATATTGGAAACACAACACACACTTGGGGTCGACGGCACAGGTACATATAAAGAGATTACCACAAATAATGCATTGTCCAAAAGAATCAAGGAAAATCCAAATATGATCACATTTCATCGACTTATTTCAACAATTCCTTTACATCTGCATCATCTAAATGAGATGTTGTGATTGTGGTGGAAGCTCCGTTGTCTCCCTGAAACACAGTACTTGGATTAGTATGGTTTTCAATATTGGAAACATAACACACACTTGGGGTCGAACGCACAGGTACATATAAAGAGATAACCGCAAATAATGCATTGTCCAAAAGAATCAAGGAAAATCTAAATATGATCACATTTCATCGACTTATTTCTCTGATTTATTTACATCTGCATCATCTAAATTGGATGTTGTGATTGTAGTGGAAGCTTCGTCGTCTCCCTGAAACACAGCACTTGCATTAATAGGGAAGAAAGTATAGCAAATGTAATCACGTTATATGATCACGCATGATTCAGCTGTCATTATCCATACCTCGTGCTGCTGAACAATATCTATGGATGTTGCAAATGTAGTGCGCACTTCCGAAAGCTGTTGCGCCGATTCGTATACGCATGGTCCCGCTTCCACTTCCCCTGGATTTACTTGAATGTCAGGCTCTGTATCAAGTGCAGGGGTTGACGCTCCATCAACTGCCTGAAACATAGTACTTGCATTAGTGAGGATTACAATAGTGAAAACATAACACACACCTGGGGTCAACAGCACAGGTACATATCAACGGCTAACCACGAATGAAACATTGTGTAGAACAATCAAACAACAAGAATTCCAGCTCTTATGATGACGCTCAATGGAGCTGTCAGTATCCCTACCTCCTGCTGTTGAAGAACATCTAGAAATGTTGTAGATGTGGCGGATGCTTCAGCATCTCCCAGAAAGACAGTACTTGCATTAGGATGGATAACACTAATTATAACTGAAAACAAACACCAGTGGACGATAACTAAGGTGTATATCAATTGGAAAGCACTAACCAAACATTCGGTAAAATGATTACAGGATAAAATAAAAATATTACTTGACATGCATAAAACAAGTCTGTAGCGGATTAGCCTAGTAAGATTACCTGATACGTGCTAGAAGTGGTTGATAACTGCAACCACGTCAAGGATGTAGAATGTTCTTGCTTCAGATTCAAGGGATAGTCAAGAAGTTGTAAAGGTAAATTAATGATTGATAATGAAATGCCAATATTAAAAATAGCCATGTAAGGCGACAGAATACTTGTAAAATGCTCAATACAGCACAGTTCCCTGTTCCTATATATATACATTGCGTTTGTGGGTTATGAAATCGAAAAAGAATATATTGGTAAATGTCATTATTCAAAAAACTATACACTCATATCAATATCGAAATTATTACAAGGGATAGAACACCTACAATATCAATTAATCCGTTTGGATACCTACACACTACCGCAAGGCCTAAAGCTAAATCCGGACACTTGACTCACCGGTGGCGGAATGTGTACGAATAGCGTTTTCGAGCAATTTCCGTGTCATTCGCCGTTTATTCTTCTTTGTTACCCAAAATGTTGTGTACATGTCCAAGGAAAAGTGCCGGCTGTAGATGCGGTATCGATCACCTCTCTTGTCCTGTAAGACTTGTTGGACTCTACTTTCCAGCTCATCCAGTGGATATACGCAATGTCTGACCCATTCTCTTATTCGATCAACAGTTTTCGGGAATACATGCATTGTAGTGCCTTCAGATTTAGCATGGGTCTTCGAAGGGCAACCGCTAATCGAACAGGCAGGCATTGTTGATAAATCTGAAAAGTAAATATCGACATTATTATACAATCTTCAAAAATAAAAATTTGATACAAAAGTCAAAGAATCATACAATGATCAATGCAAGGTTTGTTTTGGTTGCAGGAACTATACCAGTTCATTATGTGCGGCTTAGTATTTGCATAAGTTGCAGAAATGTATAAATGATGTGACTAAAAACTGAACATGTGACTCATCCCTTGGATGTTCTGTATTACACGAGAAGGAAACATGCTTACATTATAGACTGGACCCCCGAAGGGTGCAATTTGATGACAATAGACACAAATGAAAATAAATAGATCTATTGATAGCATAGCAATGGAAACTCAAGTCAATAGCAATGAGACCAATGAACCTAGCACTATTGTGTACTCAACTCGCAAATAGATGGAAATTTAAAAATCTGCGAAATATGACTAGGATACATGGCCTTACCTTGACCAACAAACAGTTGGATTCAGCAAGCAGAGCAGTATGTTGCAGGAGAATAGGTGGGTGGCCACAGGTAGCACACTGATGGGTTTGCTCTAAGCGGTCACAGAAGTTCACGGATAGCACGACGACGAGCAGATTAGCGTAGAACTCAGTGGTTGCCAGGTAACACGTTCAGGAGTTGACTTGCAAAGCACAAAGATGTTCTCATGAGACATATCAAGTGGTTTATAAAGTATTAGAAACAGGGATGTGTTTGTGAATGAATGACGTATGTATGTCGTGGTCTTAGGGGGGCGGCCTGCTTCAAGGGGAGGCCTGGCTGGAGACACGGGGTCTGAGGAGGCCATGTGACTGATGGCCCCTTGGCGTGGGATACCTTTTGAAGTGCACATGTAGTTTGGCACCTTGGCCTTCGCGCCCCTGACAGCCCCCCATGCCAGCGCGCATCCACCGGCGCGAACCGCCTTTGATACAGGGGGTGGGATGGATGGGCCTGGGGCGTGCAGATAAGGCACAGGAAGACTGCTGAATGGAGACACACTTATGTGGATTGCAGGGGGGCGGCCTGCTTCAAGGGGAGGCCTGGCTGGAGACACGGGGTCTGAGGAGGCCATGTGACCGATGGCCCCTTGGCGTGGGACACCTTTTGAAGTGTACATGTAGTTTGGCACCTTGGCCTTTCGCGCTCCTGTCAGCCCCCCATGCCAGCGTGCATCCACCGGCGCGAACCGCCTTTGATACAGGGGGGTGGGATGGATGGGCCTGGGGCATGCAGATAAGTCACAGGAAGACTGCTGAATGGAGACACACTTATGTGGATTGCAGGGGGGCGGCCTGCTTCAAGGGGAGGCCTGGCTGGAGACACGGGGTCTGAGGAGGCCATGTGACCGATGGCCCCTTAGCGTGCGACACCTTTCGAAGTGTACATGTAGTTTGGCACCTTGGCCTTTCGCGCCTTTGACAGCCCCCCATGCCAGCGCGCATCCACCGGCGCAAACCGCCTTTGATAGAGGGGGGTGGGATGGATGGGCCTGGGGCGTGCATATAAGGCACAGGAAGACTGCTGAATGGAGACACACTTATGTGGATTGCAGGGGGGCAGCCTGCTTCAAGGGGAGGCCTGGCTGGAGACACGGGGTCTGAGAAGGCCATGTGACCGATGGCCCCTTGGCGTGGGACACCTTTCGAAGTGTACATGTAGTTTGGCACCTTGGCCTTTCGCGCCCCTGACAGCCCCCCATGCCAGCGCGCATCCACCGGCGCAAACCGCCTTTGATACAGGGGGGTGGGATGGATGGGCCTGGGGCATGCAGATAAGGCACAGGAAGACTGCTGAATGGAGACACACTTATGTGGATTGCAGGGGGGCAGCCTGCTTCAAGGGGAGGCCTGGCTGGAGACACGGGGTCTGAGGAAGCTATGTGACAGATGGCCCCTTGGCGTGGGACACCTTTTGAAGTGTACATATAGTTTGGCACCTTGGCCTTTCACGCCCCTGACAGCCCCCCATGCCAGCGCGCATCCACCGGCGCGAACCGCCTTTGATACAGGGGGGTGGGATGGATGGGCCTGGGGCGTGCTGATAAGGCACAGGAAGACTGCTGAATGGAGACACACTTATGTGGATTGCAGGGGGGCAGCCTGCTTCAAGGGGAGGCCTGGCTGGAGACACGGGGTCTGAGGAGGCCATGTGACCGATGGCCCCTTGGCGTGGGATACCTTTTGAAGTGTACATGTAGTTTGGCAACTTGGCCTTTCGCGCCCCTGACATCCCCCCATTCCAGTGCGCATCCACCGGCGCGAACTGCCTTTATATCAATGTATAGTATATCGTCTTTAAATCAATGATAGTATATCGTAGCTTATCAATAACAAATGCCACATACCGGAGATTCTTGTGAGCACAGACCCACACTTCAACCGGTGTATTATAGTGGTCAAGACCCAAGGCCTGTATAATCCAATGGTAATTGTTAGTATAGACATATGTGTGACTTTTATAGAGACATAACCCACCGAAAGACTTTGTACAAGTGTTATTTAGTGCATGCATTATCGAGAATATGTTATGTTAGCTTAGATAGATAGTGACCACCCTGCTTCACAGCGACCAGACCTTCACCCATTCGGAGCACAGATGTCTGACGTCCATCCTTGAATGGAGACACACTTGATTCATTTAAAAAATCGAAACAACCGTTGTTAAAATATATGTGATGTTTTATTTTGTATCTTATTTTGATGACACAATAATACAAGACTTTAAACATTGTACAGTTCAGGTTGCAGCACAGCGAGAGAAAATCCCCTGTACTGACCACTGTCACTCGGGAACGTTTCTCTAATGGCACGAAGGGCACAGGCGGGTATCACTCTTCGAACGCGGTGCCCAAGCCTCCCGTGGAGCCACCATGTAAAGGAACGATAGGCCACCAGCCTGTACCACCTGTGAAAAGGAATGAAACAAACTGTTTTTAAATGACCAAGATAAGTTTAATAAACGTTTGTTGTCAATGACAATTATTGTAACTAATGGCATTCTGCACGGACAAATGCTATCTAGACAATGCACAATATTGAACGACTTACATGCGTTACAATGATATGTAGATGTAATTTTAGATATAGTAGGAGAACATGAAATAGGAGTGGCATGACAAGCAGAGTATACTTACTCGTTACTCGGATTACGAGGACGAACAGTTGCGCGAAGTTCGTGCATAAGCACCATCATTATTCTCAACACAGCCCGTGTGATGCAGGCTGCCCTGAAGTCTGGCAGCTCGGTGATGCATTGCGGTCGTGGCTCGCCTTCCGAAATGTAGGCCAGGCATCCCAAGTTTTCTCGGCAGCAGCAGTTCTCGTCCTCAGTTGGCATTAGCTCGCACCGATTGCATGTGCACCAGGTGGAGACGCCGTCCATTCGACTAGGCCCAGGCTCTTCATCTGTTGATTCGTCCTGCCAACTGCCGTCCGAATCCCCATCGTTTTCGCGTGCTTCCCTTTCCAGTAGTTCCTCCTCGGTATACTCGGGCTCTTACATGTAGGGCATTATTGTAGCCATTTTGTGTTAAACAAACTAAAATAATTTATAGTGGTGGTACTGGTATCTGTTCACATGGGCTACAAGCGGCGAAGGTAGCTGACCAGAGCACTGAAAAGAGTCACAGAATACTCAAAGTAACACAGAGAGAGGAATGGAATCAAAAATCTGCTGCTGTGTGTTGTGAAACGGTCTGTTTATACTTATTGAGGAAAGAGGCGTCCTGCCATTTCCATGGCGACACGTCATTGGCTGAAGCGCAGCAAATGTTGACACGAGACGTGCTTTGGCGTTGGGAAAAGGGCGCTACGAGTCTGCTGATGACAGGCTCAGGGGCGGGGGAATTGATTTAGTGCCGCAAAAGCAGGTCAGCCAGGGCGATGGGGGAAAAGATAGGATTATCAGAAAATGGCGGCTCCCTGGTGCTTGTTTTCACGTGCGTTTAATGGACGAAAACTCGGGTAAGGTCCATAGGAAAGTTCTCTAAAATCGAGCCACTTAGGCTTAAAAAAACATGGCCGACCCATAGGGACAATAAAAATGTTTACTAGACCATGCCTTTAATCCCATTCGCTTATGAAAAAAACATCCTTATGTCCCACACTGCTTAGCAATTACTGCTCTATATCTGGTCTGTCCTGGACCCTAGAAAAGCTAGTTAACAAAATAAACAGATTCATTCCAACCAGGATTTTCACCCAAGATTGGGACTGAATCAGTGCCACTCTTCATTTGGGACAATATTTTGACTAATTCTGATGATGACAACGTGTCTTGGTTGATGATGCACAGCATTTGTATTCTTGTAACAAAATATTCTAATATCCAGCATAAATAGAATTCAGAATGTCTGAACAAACTGAACAAACCCTTAACTGGTTTTGAAGTTACCTTTCTGGCAGTTTCCAAATGGTGAAATGTGCATATTTTTACTTCCAAATACATCCCAGTGCCATGTGGAATTTTCGAGGGCTCTCGTTTGCCACCTTTATTCTTTAACGTCTTCATGCAGCTCTTGATTTCTGTCCTCCAGAAATGTACCCTGTAAATGTCATTGCAGTGCTGATGACAGACAGTTGTCCATCAATGACCCCAGGACTGTGGCTATTTTTCCATCTAAAGCATTGCCTTGTTAAAATACGAAAATGAATTATCTGGAACATAATTGTTCAATGGTCAAACACATGGTATAGGGGCAGAAACATCTGCTGAAGGACCCATGTTGTGCTTCTTCCTAGCCTTGCCTCATTGGTCTACCCACAACTTTTTCTAAAAAGGTCAGAAATGAGGGTTTTGTCTGGGAATCTGATCTTAGATCTTAGTTTCACATATCAAATTAATGAAGAACAGAGATCTTTTTATCAGCCTCAGCCTGCTTCTACTGCATCAGGAAGATCGTGTAGTTGTGGTTGGCGCCCTGATCAATTCCCATCTTAACCACAACAAACCTTTTCACACTGGAATAACTGGATATCTTCAGAGCCAACTTTAAGCTTCTAAATATGCAGCCATTTGGCTGATTTTTAGGGTACCTAAAAGCATGTGGATGTTTTCCTTTAGACATTGTTTACACTGGCTATTTCTTGTAATTAACATACAATGTCTAATCATCAAGTGTGTTTACACCATGGCTCCTCAGAACATATGTGCCAGATTCAATCTCATAAAACTGCTGTATTCAATCTTATCATCTTGCTAGATGCCCATGATCACAGGACCAACATCTCCTGGTCATTCCCTTGGCCCATTGTAAAACTAGAGGAGACAGACAGTTCTCAGTACTAGGACCATACTGGCAGAATAACCTCCATCTAGAACGTTATCTGACTGAGTTGCTTATTATTTTAAGGGGAACAAACAAACAATATTTATTTTTCATTAATGTATACCCTCTCTTCACTTCATCTACACCCAATTGTAGGATTTCCTGACGGGGTCCATGAGTTCTGAGTGTTTACAAATACATCACATGAAATATAAACTCAAATCAAATACAGTACACAATAGGATTTTAGACACTTTGTAGATTACTGGAGGATGTAGTTAAACGGCTGGATAATGTCAATATACAGAATTTTGCACCTTTAAACACACTGTGTATAGGCACATTACAAATATTCAATAAATAAAAATATAAATAATCCACGGTGGAGGAATTTAAACATAGGCCATTTCCAGGATACCAATGATAGGCAATGCTGCATGGGCATCCCACAAGCGAGGCAGGGTAACTGCTGTTACCATCGGCAGCTGGGAGAGGGGCAGCCCCAACCCCCCGCCCCTGCTCCTCTCCTTCCCCCCAGCTACGGAGACACGCAGTCTCGGCAGCACCAAAGCCACGGAAGGGTAAGGTACGAACAGTCATCGCACCCTTCCTCCAAACAGCAAGGTGCTAAGCGCCATAAGGAAACAACCATCAGGCAGGGCCCAGGTTCAAAGATCTGCCCCCACCAGGGGGTCAGACAGTCGGCTATCCGGCCGGGGGCTGTGACAACAGCGGCCCCCACCACATGCACAACAAAGACCCAGGGCCTCCCAGGGTCCTATAAATGAGAGCAGCATGCTCAGAGAAAACACAATCTGCTTGTGGACCCTGAACGAGGACCCAAGCAAACAGGAGGTTCACTGTTTACTCAGTGTCTCCCAAATCTTCTTGCTTCTTTACCACAGAACCCACCCACCCTACAAAAGGGGAGAAGAACAAAAAGAAGTACAAGGCACTGTACGGTGCCCACAACAAGTCGTGGGACACAAGAAGGCGGCACGGGTCCGAGGGGGTAACCTCAGGACCCGGTGCCCAAAAGTATGATAGCATCATGATATGTGATATTGTTATTGTCATAACCCATATCTGTACAATAAAATCCTACGGCCTTTTTATTGCCAACACTTGAAACAAGTTGTGAGCCTATAATTATGGGTGAGGGTTTGGGGTTCGGCCATTAATAATGCATGCATATGGGTTCAGCAGTTATGAAGAAACCATTTATATTGATGTTAATTTGAGCGAGGAACTTCATCTCGGGATCCTTTCATACTGCTAGATTTCTGATAGTTTTGGATGGTGTGTAAATAATGTAATGGGAAAGGTATACAAACATAAAGAGTCTATGAGATTTTGGGCATGAGAAATTATAGAATCTCACTTTTGGATTGGATTGGTTGGGAAGAAACCATAATTGCTTCATTCTCTACATAAATGGCCTCCATTTAAATTAAACTGCGAGTCCCATATTTTAACTAAATTACAAATTATTGGTACTATCAATTTAATATTATAAAAACAGTGTTTCAATTCACTTTCTCTTTGTGTTGGATACAAATATTTATCGTAAAATAGCTAAAACAATATGTTTAATTCATTATACAATTCCAAACAATAAAGTAATACTACACAATCAGAGATAAATGTCCTTCTTTTAAACGCCGAAATCAGATACTTCCCAAAGGAAATAAAGCCAAACTGTTCAGCATGAAGATGGATCTATAACAGTCCCTTGTCTAAGGTGTGCACTCTTGAGATAGGAAATGATATACTATGTCTAAATGCAGCCCTGGGCGGGCAAAGAGCTTTAAATGCAACAAATATGCGTGTTTGAGATACAAGTCACATAACCGATTCTCTAGGAAACCAGCATAACAGTTAGCTACAATGAATTAAGTTGTGGCCCAAGAACTATTTTTTAACAAAATGAAAGAGTGTACAATTGGGTTTGTCAGCTCAATCAATTCTCACCACATAGTAATTCTCTTTGGGGCTGTTCTTTCCAGTCCAGTATGATTTACTGTCCTTCAGTTCAAGATTGTGGAATGCATGTATTAATCATAATTTAGAAAGTTATTTCTTGATACACATTACCCAGCAATTATATGGTATGATTGGTTATTTATAACAAGCTTAATAACCAGAGGTTTTTAAGCAGACCGGGGATCAAACCTGTGTTGTTTCATGTCATCTTGCTTGCAAGGCGAGCACGTTGCCCCTGAGCTATCCTCCCGAAACTATGTTGTGCTACACACCACTGTGCAATGCATATGTTAAATTAGTTTAAAGGAGGGATTGGACCAAAACTGAACACTAATGAAGTAACAGTTTTATTTTTAGATATAGCTCATGCCCACTTCCTCGTGTAATAAGAAACAGATGTTGTTTGGGATGCATTAGAAGCTCTTCAAGAAATACATTATCAGCAATAGATAATCAAGTGATGTCTGCAAATCCCCATATACCTGCCCCAAACACTACCTACTCCACCACCTTAGACGTGTAGGCCATGACCGTACGTTGTAGAGGGTGGTTCCCTTTTTGGTTTGCCAAATGAAACAGTGTATCACCTGATTGTTTCTTTCTTGTAAACTCTCTAACTACATGGCTGTGTCATTTTAATAAAGCAATAACCAGCCTACTTATATAATCACAGTTTCTCACTTGCATGCCAGTGGGTCAGGTTTATTTTTGTATTTGCTCAAAAGATTAATGTCGACTTACCTATATTTGTTAGACCTCTAGAGTCCAACAATTCTACATGGTGCCCAATAAAAAATGTCTAAAGCTTTTCGGGTGTGAGCAAATCATAATGTATCATAAGAATGAAAGAGTCATCAAAATAAAGAGCATCACCAACACCAGCAAGGCATTCATAAACATCACTAATATTTTAATTAAGCTACCATGGTTCAAACATGTTCCCTTGTTGATCATTGCACATAGATGGAAAAGGTGAAAATTATGATATGATATGTGCCTGTACACAAGTGTTCCTAGGAACAACAAATAAATGTAGCAAAGACAGCAGGAGGACGAAAAAACAATCTTACTAGAGGACTTTTTTCTTCCTTTGTGGGCCTATGCACTTTTTTAATTTAGCTGTCCTCACAAGTTCCCAATTTTGTAATGATTGTGAGGTACACACTTGTTGGTGTTTTTCATACAATGTTATGTTTTATTCAATTAGTTGCACATTCATTATATAAACACAAATTACTTCACTTAGTGTTTTCACTTCCGTTATTTTACTTGTGCTTATGGTGACTTTTTTGGTGAAAGATGTATCATTCTCTCACCAAAAAGTCACCATAAGCACAAGTGAAGTACTTTCGTCCTCTATTCTTAAACAATAGGCTGATATGTGAATGTCGGTCTCTATGGAGTCATGCAGCAACTGACCGCTAACTAAATTGGACAGGTCAGGTATTAAGCAATAAACAGTAACAGAAAGGAATCCAAACAGACTAACCGCGGGTAGAGCACACAGACTGATACTATTCACCAAAAACAAGAAGCATTTACAACAATCTTACTAGGCCTTATGTCATTTAGATAATGTAATTGCAAATCACAAAGTGCAAGGGGAGGGAGAACAAGAAAGTGCAGCAGGAGGAGGGAAGGGGGGAGTGCCATCAGGACAGCATTGCTCTGAGTACATTCAGCCAGGGCAGCGCGGATCTGGGTAAGTGGAAGGAGGCTGAGGACTGTAGAGTAGCAGTTACAGCCCCCAACTGCACGGAGGCCCAGAGCAGTGCAGGGGCAAATGGTCATGGAGGAGCCTGGTACCCAATGATACATTGAGGGTAGCGCAGCAAACAGTCAGCACAGCAGACAGGTAGGTCAGCAGGGGAGAGAGGGAGAAAGCAAAGGTGAAGAGGAAGATCTTGAGCTGCTTCCGGAGGTTTGGGTGGTCCGGCTCAAGTTTAAAAGGGGCAGGAAGGCCATTCCAAAGGGAGGCATCTGCAGAGGAGAGAGATCTACCACCCACCCACTTCCTGGAGAAAAATCTGACACTCAGAGAGTTAGAGGAGTCTGAGCAAAGGGGTCAAGAAGGGAGGTGTTTTGGAAGAGAGAGTTGGATGTAGGGCTGGCACCGGCCCCAGAAAGCCTTGTGAATGATGCAGAGGGTCTTGAACTTGATTCGTGCAGCCACCGGGAGCCAGTAGAGAGGTTTCAGGGCTGGAGAGATACAGTCTGTGGGCTTGAGGCGAAGGACACGTCTTGCAGTCCTGTTCTGGATTGGTTGTAGAGGGCAGATATTAGAGGAAGGCAGATTAAGAAGGAGGGTGTTGCAGTAGTCCAGCCTAGAGAGAACCCGTGCTCTGGAGACAGTGAGCAACTGGGGGGAAGTGAGAAAAGGAAGAATACATCTGAGGAGGTGCAGCTGTTAGTGGGTCTTCTTGGACAGGTCTGTAATGTGAGGAGAGAAGTGAGAGTGGAGTAGTAGATGACACCAAGGTTTTTTGCATCACCGGAACGTGATGGAAGAGGGCAGGGGGTCCGGGAGGCCACAGTGAGAGAGGGAAATCAGGAGCAGGGATCCCATTGAGAAGGATCTCAGTCTTAGTGGCATTAAGGCAGAGATCATTTGAGCCGCACCAATCCTGAATTGTTGATAGACAGTCAGGAATGAGCGAGAGAGGAGAGGAGGCTCAGGGGAGCCTGAAAGAGAGCTTTTTGTCATCCAAATAACACTGAAAGTTAGAGTATAAAGTAGAGATCAAGGGGCCAAATGACCAAGCAGACATTGAAGAGCCAAGGTGAGAGGTTAGAGCCCTGGGGAACACTGGATGTGGAGAGAGAAGTGGTAGAGAGAAAGGACCCAAGTTGGACCTTAGAGGGTTGCTCCACGAGGATGGAGGTCACCATTCCAGGTCCTGATCCATTATGCCCAAGGAGTGATAGATATTGGGTGATAGTTTTCTGGAAAGGTAGGATCGGAGGGGGTGCACAAGGGAGTGCTTGAGGCAAGAGGAGACGTTCCAGTGGCAAAAGAGTGATCGCAGAGATCGGCCAAGGCTGGAACAAGGGTGTCAATGTGGTCCTTGATGGTTCTGGAGGAGCTGCGGATCACCTGTTTGGACAACACTTTCATAGATCAGACTTGTCAAGAACCTCATCAGGAGTAGTCGGGGAGACAGAGGAGAAGGGAGGAGGAGAGGGAGAGGTGGCCAGAGGGGGCAGAGGGTGGCTGAGAGAGGTAGAGGGTGAGGAAGAGGAGAGAGAGGACAGGATGTTGTGAGTTGTAGTGGTGAAGTGAGAAGCCAGAGCCATACATAGTGCCTAGGAGGGAGCAGGAGAGGTGGACACTGCAGAAGGATTGGCCAGCTCCATGCAGATTTTAAAGAGTGTTGCCACATTATTAAAGGCTGCAGAGATGCAATCCTGGATACAGGCTCCTGTCTTTGCCAGGACAGAGAGTCTGTATTGTCAGAAGATACGCCTGATAGCCTCCACTTCCTCTCAGCCTCCCTACACTTGCATTTCAGGGGGCACTGTCAGAGTGGTACCAAGAGTTGCACTTGGAGGTAGACTTCAGGCAGATTCTCATGAAGGGCTTCCAGAGTGTTAGATGTAGAAAGGTGCAGTTTAGAGAGGGATGTGTCAGAGTGTGACTCAGCCGCAGGTGTAGTAGGAGTAGAAAAAGTAGCAGCAAGGGCACCAACTGACAAACCCTTCATGGGCTGAATGAATGAGAAGGTTGGTGGTAGTACTGGGGTGGGAAGAGGAGAGGTCAACCCACTCTAAGAGGAAGACCAGGTGGCCTGTAGATGGTGGCCACAGTCAGAGAGAGTCCTGGAGAAATAGAGAGCCTGCAGACAAGACATTCAAAGAAGAAGTAGGTCTGCATAGGAATGAAGCAGGGACATACTCTGAAAAGATCAGAGCTACTGGGCTCAGCAAGGATTTTGTAGCCTTCAGGGAGGAGAGTGTGTCAGAGCTGGCTGTGAACCATGTCTCGGTTAGAGCGAGGACATACAATTCAAGTTCTTCTAGGAGGTGGCAGATGTCAGAAGAGTGTTTGACTGCAGAGAGCGATTTGAGAGTAGCGACATGTAGCAGTTTGCCACATTTTAAAGACTCCCATGGTGGGGTACAGGCTTGAGGTGCACTGTAAGAGTATTTAGCATTATTTTTTATGCAGCACCACTGCATGGGTTTTGTGCATTGCTATAATGCGGTACAGCAAGGCATGTGTTGCCAGTGTGACATGGACATGTAAATGAAAAACAGGCTATTCAGTCAAAAACGATTTCTACATTTAAAATGCAAATAATTGTTTTTCACAGTTAAAATCATATTTATTTTTCTCCACCTGAAATTCCTCTGTTGCAGCAGACACATTTGAGGATTAATGAACTAACCTTATTAACAATACTAATGATTCTAACTCATTAATAATATAATGTGTTCTCCAGTGCAAAATGAAATGGAAAATGACAGGCTCTGAAAGTCATTTTAAAAGCGCATCCAGATTTTTTTTTCTTTGCTTCTATCTGCGCTCTGTCCACAGTATTTGTAGGAAGCAAAGACTCGAATAAGCAGGAAATCAGTTTGGTTACAACTGTATAAGCCAAGCCATTGTTAATGAGAAGGAGGGTAGAACATGATAGAATTTCATTCGTTAAACTCGTTTGGCAGGCTGTAACAGAGCTTTGCTAATGAATCTCGGGAAAAAGGAGAAGAGAAAACTTTTTACACAGCTGGGAGAAAGACCTGGCTGGTGGCTGGGTATTTTCCTTATTGAAAAAGCAGATCCCAGTGCACTGCTCCAGAGACTGGGAATTCCAGTCAATAAGCCCCGGTTTGAGTGACAGCAGATGCTCGTCCTTGCTGGGGTGATTTAAGAAGAATTCATTGAACCACTTCCAGAAGGCGACCAGCCGACGAACTTCACATGCTGGTTAGGCCTGGTAATTATATTACAGAGTGTGGGGGCAGTGTGTATGTGTGCGAAACTATTCAGTCAGCGTGGAAGAGGGAACTCCAGTGTTTTATCAACAGGTTTAATGTTGCGAATTGAAAATGTTCTTGCCGCTCTCTTTTCATTTTGTTACAGATAAGGTTGTTACTGTGCAATTTCCATTTATTTCTGTAAAAAGAGTAAGATCGTGTTGAAATGCAATTTTTATAATACAAAATAAAATATCTGAAAGCAGACGGATATTGTGTTTTATTTTTCTCTTTTATTTGTGCATCTACCATTACAGTACTGATAATATGGGGAGAGGTTTAGACAGTGCAATTGTCATTTTTAAGCTAGCTAAAAATAAGACTTAGCGGTAGCTGTGTGCATGATTCCATTCAGTGTATAAGTGTATGTTTTCTGAACGGAACATAATAATAATATAATGAAATAGACTACTGCTGGAGGTACATGAGTCATCAGAAAGAGAGGCCCTGGACATAGTTCACCGATATAGATAAGTTGGTGATAAATACAGCATGTTAGCTCGCTGCCATAGATAAGACAGCGAGGACAGCCCATGTTGGCACTCCAATTGAAAATGTGGTGTTCCTGAAATGTAAGCCTGAGGCCTCTCTAGTGATCACACGAACCAACTAAGCAAAAATAAGGGGTTCTGGATATTGGGGCCACATATAAAACAAAGGAATTATGCTCACCAGAAATACCAACAATAACGCATACCAACATAATGTATACCACTAAATGTATCAGTGTGCTGAAATAATGTATGTATACTGTAGTACTATATACCAAATCTAATCTGAATGCAAAGAGTGATTATTACTGAATTATTTCATTTTGGCGGTAAGAAAATACCGCTAGGCCCCAAGTCTATACAAAATACCCTACAGCACCCTGCAAAAGTTGTGAAGGGGTCAGAGAGTCAGAAGAGGTGGTAGAAGGAGGTGGAATAGTTGTCAGAGATAAGGAGGAGTGTGCCAGAGTGGTGCTGGAGGAAGGAGGTGGTGGAGGAGTCAGGGAGGTGCTAGTGGGGGTAGCAGGAGAAGCAAAGAAGTTGATAAGACATGGAGACAGATAATGAGGAGGAGATTGGGCTGACCCTGGACTAAAACGGTGCCATTCAGGTACACATTAATGATGGTCTTGGAGGAGTGGAAGGAGGCCAGGTGGACCTCCCATTATTCACCATTAGGACCATACATGAAAATATATTTCCTCATTCAATTTGATTTCTTTAAATATGTTCAAGATAGAGAAAGGCAAGCTTTTCTATAGAAGCATTTCCTATAACAAGGAGCTGTTAACACAATGTAAGACAATCAAAAGAGCCATGCATGACATGGAAGCCACAGAAAAGGGGACATGCACAAGCATTTATGAACCAGCAATCAAAGAAAAAATTCAGCACCTGCTCGACTCCACCCTGCCCTTTGTCTAATGGAAATCCTAGACAGGGTACAATTATTTAGAACAGTCCTCAATGTTCTCAAATATCAGTCTACCAAATCCAAACTTTCTTGAGACAAAATCTAATAAAAAGATTTTACAATATGATTTTGAATTTCCTTGATTGCAAGATCACAATGGATCTCTTCCAACTCACCTGTACATTCATCTGATTACATATAGTATTAGCAACCATTTTCAAAATAATGACCCAAAAACAAACATCACATTTCTAAACAGCTGCTATACAGTGTGAAGGACTGGGGGTTCCATTAGATATTACATCACATCAATTATCTCATGTGGCTCCTGCTGGTGCTCCATTGACTGGACCACACAATGACGCAAAATTTGCCTCCCAAACACTCCCATGAATACAGATCAGTGCATTCTGAAGAAAATAGTCATCAGCCAGACTGTTTGAATCCAAAGACAGGAATCTGCAGCATTTGGCATTTTACACACTCTTTCTTTTCTCTATAAAATATGAATTTAGTACATTTATGCTCTGTTAGTTAAGGCCCATTGGGTGGCAAGGATTGCCCTGTCCACTTATGGACCCTTGTAGTCACAGACATATTACACAGAGCCAATCTATCAACTGGATATAAGCAGCTACAGCCCACAAGAACACAGTTTTTCAATTAAAAGTTTTAAATGAGATGCATATATTTTTTACATAAGAAAAGCATGCCAATCCAATTTTACAGACTGGCTGCCATTTTGCCGACTATAAGGATAAGTTAGTAAAATGAACAAATTAGCATTTATAAAATATTAGCAAAATAAATCCCAACATTTAAATAGTAAATAGCATAGTTCTGCCTGTTTGCCAGTTTCAATGTGCACACCTAAATCTCATCCACAGAATGTGTAGACAAAATTGCGTTGCATGGACTAATGTGCATTTTAGAACAAAACACACCAACCTTGCAAATAGCATCACTTCATTTTTCAATTTGAACCCTAAGGGACTCATTCACGTTGAAAATGCATGGGGCGTAGGGGTGATTAATCGAAAACAGGATGATTGCTGGAAGAATTGACAAGTACCTTCGCTTAATTGCAGAACTGAAGCAGTGGAATATTTATTGTGCAAAGGAAGAATGGAGTATGTCTGTCATCGAGGAAGTATCGCTCAGGGGCAACACGTTTGTCTTGGAAGCAAGAGTGCATCACAGGTTTGAGTCCCGATCTCGCGCTTAGAATCCACTCGCTGGTAGTAAGCGCGTTATAAATGAACAATTATTAATGTTTCCTTTCTTTGTTACCAGTGTTGTACAGCAGTGAAAAACTGCTTTTTAACACAATAAAAACAAACACAGTCAACTCATAAAAACAGTCAGTAAAATGGTGGTCCAAGAAGACCAATAAAATCACAAATAAACAAGTTAATGACTGGCACCAGAAGAAAAGGTCTCCAACATACATACAACCTTTTTCTAAAAGATAGTGAAAAACACAATGCAGGGTTGCCCAGTTCCAAAAAAAAATCAACAGGTGCACGCGCGGTAGTTGAGACAGCCTCTTTAGAAGGAGGAATTCGAGTCTTCCCACCCCCTTCTCGTTCCTATGGCACCAAACACGATTATAGAGCTGCCTTAGCCATGTATAGCTGAGACAAAATACCATGTGAATAACCGCCACCAGAACAAGCTATTTTTCAGACTTCCTGGAAGCACCTCAGTTTAACTTGGGTGAAATGGAAATCGCCACAGAGGCCCTCATCAAAGGAGATTCCAAGGTATTGGTAAACATTTACCACCTCCAGACGGCTCCCTTCTAGGTGCCAAGGAACCGTGGTTTTGGGACAGCCAGGAGGATGGAATACCATGATCTTAGTCTTTTTGATAATGACCACAAGATACAGGGAATCCAAGTATCTCCTCAGAGCATCAATGGAGGCATGGAGACCTGCGGGAGTACGGTCAAGCAAGATTATATTGTCTGCATAGCATAGCCCAGCCATTGGAGGGGAAGACCCCCCAATTTGATAAGAATAGAGATGGGGCTAACCAAGGCCGGGCCCATGTCTGCTAAGTATAGAATAAACAGAAGGGGGCAAGCATACAGCCCTGCTTGAGACCGCAGGATGTCGGGATCTAGGTGGAAGCTGTGCCGGACTGGTCTAGCTGGACCTTTGTCCTGGTTTCGGTATGGAGAGATATAATCATTGATCGAATGTTCCATGATGAAAGCTTCTGCCAGACCTTGTTATGATTGACAGAATCGAAAGATGCACTATAGTAAATAAATGGGGTGTAAACAGAGCACTGCTGAGTAAACCAAGCCTGTTAGATAATTGACTGGAGGGCGAGACAGGTGGTAGTCGTGCTCAGGCCCCACTGGAAACCATTCTGGTTAAAGGGAATACGCTTGGACTCTGCATCCCAAGACCAGAAGTCAGAGAGCAGCATCCAAGAGAATATTCTGGCGAGGAGACGATAGTTTCCGGGTAGAAATCAATCGCCTTTTTTCCAAATGAGGACGATGATACTGTCTCTCCATGAGGGTGGAAGCAATTGAGACTCTCCGATCCAGTGGAAAAAGCAGTTTAATGCGGAGCCCCAGCAAGCAAGGTCTTTTTTAGGACGTCACTGCAGAAGCTATCATGGCCAGGGGTTTGCAATGACTTACTGCTTACAATAATCTTGGTGATGTCCGCATGCTAGTGAATGTAGGACCAGCTGCTCAGGTTACAAGCACAGGCATTCACGGTGCAGGGGTCTCCCCCAACATTTCAGTCATGTGCTCAACCCATAACAACTCGGTGACACCCAGCATGTCATTTTCATGGTGTTCGCCCGACGCCAAGTTCCAGAATTGGCAAGTGTCATTTACATGGGCAGCATAGACCAATCTGTGCCAGCATGAGCATTCCTGGCCATACCAGTGTCACGTGAGCCATTTCTGGCGAAGAAGCTTGGCCCTGTTCAGATGAAAGGTGCAAACCTGAGGGTCTGGTTTGGTGCCTGCACTGATTCAGAGTTCCCTAAGTAGATTATTTTTCCTAGATAAGATGATCCTATCATAGGAGTGCCGGTGAGCATGCAGTAGGAAAGTGGGGCGCTGGTGGCGAGACACTTCACATCTGAAAATAGAGGTGGCTAAGGACAAAAGTCATGAATCAGCTTGAGCGAGCAGACATTAAAGGCACCCAAAGCCTCAAGGGTAGAATGATTAACACAAGAGACCAAAGAAGCACATAGAGGGGATGCCTCTTCCAGTCTTTGCTCATTTCATGAAATACGATTTAAAGTTGAATTAACCCTTAATACCCCAGTCGGTTCAAGAGCCAGCCGTGGCTCAACCAGGTTCAGGGACATCACAAGGGAGGAGTGGACTTTCTCAGAGCACGGAGAGACTACCATGTCGACCACCAAAGAGGGGTCATTGGCAATGAACCCGCAGTCCAAGATGCCACTAGAGTCGATACCAAATTGAGTACAGTTCCAGGGTTTTTCCGCTGAGGTTGCTCCGTTGATCATGGAGAAGCTGATGCAATACAATAAGGTAGCCCATTACAGGCCCCTTTTACAGGAGCAGGCAAGTGGGCTGTCCTCCACTGGATGAGAGGAAGGGGGTCCAAGAGCAGAAGCCGGGTTAGCAGGTCCTTGGATCCAAGAATTGAAATCCATGCAGATGATGCAAGGGGGGCAAGAGCTTAGGTCACTTATCAAACTCTCAGTTTCAGCTAGAACGTCAGCATGTGGAAGTCCGTTAGGAGGATCATACATGTTGATGATCACATTCCCTGCAATACCCGTTAAGAGGCACTGTAATCCCAGCTATTAGAATTTTTGGGGAACTTGTCAGTAAGAAAGTTCTTAGTGCCCAGCAATAACCCACCCTTAGGACGTCCCCTAGGGCCATGGGTGGCTAACCTATTAATACAGTGCCATCCATCCACCACCACTGGTTCAGTCAGCCAAGTCTCCTGTAGAGCCAAAATGGAATACTGTGACAGGTTGTCCAAAAGGCTGCCTACCTTGAAGAGGTTGCTAGAGCCACAAGTATTCCAGATGACCAGTTGAGCAAAACAAGTGGAGGGAGCATCTAGAGGCACTTGGAACCCCTCTGAGTGGCCAGCCCGGAATGCAGGGAGGAGCCTGAGCGGCCATACAGCCTTCAAACTGCTCCACTGGACCGTATCTCAGGCCATACATAGATCCAGTCGGAGTACACTCATAACTAAAATGGTTACACTTAAATAAAAAAATGTTTTAATACATATAGCCTCACAGGGCTTTGTACAAAAACAAGGACAACATACGACTCATGTTTTAATACATCAACATCAGAAAGGAAGAAGAGAAAGGTAATCGGTCTTATAAAAACTTACAGGCTAAACGTTTTCTACCAACATATGTTATTTTTCACCTGTCGTTACTCTGATAGTATTTTAAACCACATATCTATCAGTGAGAAGTCATAGAACTTATTTCAGTATGCTCGCAATGTGTTCATTCTCAAGGTTAAATGAAGTGCCGTGTTCCAAGAAGTAAGCCAGGGTCTCCCCGTAGTGAAAATAGATCACTGCGGTAGCACAATCAAAAGATTCACAAATGTCAACTGTTTTAATGTCATTGCTATCTAAGAAGCACAGAGGAATAATGCAATGGAAAAGGGCAAGCAATCGGGAGCGGTTTAAGAACTGCTCCTTAATTTTGTCAAAGATGCATTGTATCAAAAGAGCCTTGCTGACAGCTTTAAAGGGTGATCAGCATTGCTTAGGTCCTTGAATGGAAGTTGCCTGAGCCTGTGGTCAAAAAGAAGGGGTAGCCTTACAACCCAGGAGGAGGGTGACTGGGGCCACAGGTCCAAGAGATCCCTCGGTTTGGGCGGAGGAGTTTGCAGTGGTCCTCTCCTCTACACTGGGGGTGAGACAATGGTAACTGCCACGGTAGTCAAATAACCCCCCCTGCACAGTGTTGAATAGAGGACTGCCCTTTGCATCAAAAGGCAGAGTCAATATGTGGACCAAGGTGAAATGCAGGATTATCATAATGAATCAATGCTAAGTCATCATTGTCCTTGGCAGAGGTCACTCAATTAGAGTTGGCACTGGATACATCCGGTTTCAAGTGGGAGGTAAAAATTGGAAAAGGGAGAGGGAGAAGTCCCTCCGGAGAGACTGCTGTTGAGCCAGGCAGACTAATGGCAACAGTGCCCAGTCTCTTTTTTCTTGCAGCAAGAGATTCAAACATGGATGCTTGGCGGACAACCAACCCTGTAAGACTACTTCACAGGGGGAGGACCCTTGGCCAGCTTTGTAGGGGATAAGGAGGCAGTGTTGGGAACCGAGGAGGTGGAAGAGACAGGAAACACTGCACAGCTAGTGGAAGAGTTGGTAAAGTAATGAAGAAGAGCCAGCTGGTGTGTGCAAATAGTTGACCAGTGATTATCATGATGTGCAGATGCTTGGATAAGGGACTCAACAAGATTCAAGGTTTTTGCAGCCCGGAAATCTTGGCCGTATAGTTAGAAATTACAGGTAAGGTATCAGGAGAACGACAGGAGTGAACCAAATAGGTAGATTTCCCCACTGATTTATCTTGAAATGGAGAAGCTTTCGGCAGGAAAAACGAAACAAGTGGTCGCCGGCCTGGTGTAAGATTGGGTTTGAGTCAGGTATTGTAGAATATAGGTCAGAAACAGCAGAAGTGGATGGAAAAGCAGTTAGAATGGTAGTTAAGGAAGCCTCAGATGGGCATGCCGGTGACAAAAGAAACACTTTTGTAACTTTTTTGATGGTTATGTAGCCCAAACATTGAAGAGGAGTAGATAGTTCGGAGGTAATGTCCTCAGAAAGTTCCTTACTCGAGAAGAAGACATCAGTGTGTGGAAGGTCAAAGGGAAATGGCAGAAATCGGCAAATACTCAAACAGAGCTCACCAGATAATTATGTTGCCTAGGAAATTGCAGCCATACCTTGAGTGGTGTAAAGGTGTATCTCAGCGTTTATATCTAAGTTGCCTATGGTTTACTTTTCTTCTTTTGAATTTTCTATTTGGGGAATGGCCTGGCTAGGAATTGATTCTCAAACCTGCAGATAATGTATGCAAACTTGACCAAGAAACCAAGACATATAACCTAGCCATGTCTTCAGTTTTACAAAGAAATGTATGAAGACATGCCAACATTGTAACATTATTTTGAAGATAAAATTATGTTAAAGTGTAGTCATGCCAAGATTTCAAATAATAAGTAGACAGTAACAATATTTGTGAAAGTAAAGGTATTAACACTTACCAGAAGCTACCATAAAAACCTAACAAATGTCATCATGTCCATGCTTCTTGTGAAATATGTGTGTGTCCTTTATTTGGCCATGTGCACACATGAAAAGTTGATAATGGCATTTCAAAAAGTAAACATCATATTTGAAATGTTAACAAACTGGAAATTGTAATTTAAATGTTTATTTGCACAAATAGTTGAGTGCAGTGTGGAATACTTTTTTTAATGAAATCAAACTTCATTTGAAGAATATAATAATTATCTCTACATTGCCATTAGAATACTTCTTTTTTAATTGGTGTGCAACCTTTTTTGGCCACGTACACACTTAACAAGCCTATGGAACTTTTGTATAATCTACTATAAAAAAAAAATGTTCATGGTGTAATGACAGTGCAGTGCCCAATCTTTCTGAAATCTTCTACACTGCAAATAGAGGATCTTTAAACATTGAACAAACTAACACTTAAAGTAAGCTATTTTAATTTTTTTATTGAATTGGATTACATTTTTAAAATAATGTGTGTGCCCTTATTTTGGCCACCTACACACAAGTAAGACATAATATATCTAAATCCTTCCCTAAAACTCTTATTAGTAGTTAGATGTCATTTATTTTACAAACATTCACTTTATTGTTTTTCCATTTACATCCTACTGTTGAACTGTTTCATATCTAAACAGTCATGACCTTCTACATTCCCTAATACTCAAAAAAATGTACATGGAACCATTTATATAGTGTAGTACTTATAGGGAACACTTGTACATATTACATATACATATTACAATACACACTGTTTTACACACAAAAACAGATGTGGAAGATTGCAGAATGTTTTTTCCCTTCTAATGTATGTAATCTTCAGAATGTTAACTCCACGTGTCTGTTGTACTGGTTTTAAAATATATCCTCTACTTTACATAAAACACTTATGCTATTCTTCCATTTCAAACTTTTATTTAGCATGTTTATATTCACAAAGAATATAAAACATAGTTTACATCTTTTCTTCAACAATATTAAGTTAGCATTCTTTAAACCCTTCAGCAATTTAGCTTGGAGTGCAACTATAGAGTCATTACAAACAAGCCAATCAACCTCTGTATGCACCCATGTTGTGAAATGTACACAGTGAATGGATACCCCTCATGAAAAATAATTTGTGTCTTAAAAGTAGTCTTACTAATAGAAACTTCACTATTTACAAAATGTATTACTGACATGTTAATGTTCCTACCATCTACACTGTATCTTTGATATGTAATCAATACATAGGTATTAAAAAACTAGATTGTACAATGTACATGTACACGTCCTGGAATGCTTTAGTTAGAAAATTAGACAAATGTACACTTTTCTGATCAGGAATAGGAACATATAACAATCTTTCAGAAATATCCTGAGTAGTGTAATCATTGTTACATTGTTATTCCACTCGTAACTAATCCAACATATCTATCTACTCAAGCAGTGTGCTGCAGTAATACATCAAAGACAGTCATTAAACGTTCTTGACTATCTTCCTGTGTATTTTGAGAAAAGTATTGATTTCCACTTATAACAGCTAATATATTTCAGATTGATATTGCTGAATGTGTACTTTGTGGCTTTTCATCTACAGATATGTTAAGAAATGAGACTTGTACACAACAGAGCTGTTCGTCTGATGTGGAAGAAATTTCTTGCATCAATGGTGTAATTTGAAAAACATACACAAAGCAGCATTACAATAGCATTCAATTCGTGTTTCATTACTAAATCTGCAATGAGAGTAGTTCATAGTTGAATGACTTTCCAACTCTGGCAGATTCTGTTGTTTTTTTTGTCTTAAAAAAAGGAATGATTTTATTTGAATGTAGTTTCACTGACTACTTATGCTTCCTGGCTAAGTGCTTTGTAGGTACAGGTGAACAGTTCAGGTGAGGAGCATACAGCATACAGTACAAATAACTATATGCTTCAATGCAAGATATTTCAGCTGTCACTTTTCTTTCATAAAAGTTTATTAAAAATAAACTTTCAATATTTTTCACATGGGACATATCTATATAAGACATTCTTTCTTTAAACACTGTATGGCCATTGTCAATAGGTGTTGCTTCTAAAGTCATCCCTTGTGATATCCCTTGTGATATATAATATATGATATATGAATCACACATGAATAGTAATTGCAACGTATCCTTAAAAGGCATGAAATGTGCAGACGTCTGAGAAATCAATTGCGTTTCTTCTACATAATCAAACTTTACTTCAACATGTTCGATATGTGTACTGCGAGGATAAGTGTGAAATGCAATCACTCTTCCAATCGCTCCATTGACTAAGGCAATTGCTACATTCAAGTTCCTCTTTAACATTACTTGTGCACAATTTTAAAACTGCTTCTAGACCTGCTGTTTTAGAAATTGAGTTCTCTAGTTGAGCTAATCGAGAATTTGCACTCTTATACAACTCTAATGCCATAACATGGCATTTGAATAAATCACACAATTTTACCTACAAAATGTTTTGCTTCTCTGACAGTGTGCAGATCAAAGCAACTCAAGAAATGTTTCTTTCCTGAAGAGTCAACATGAAAATCAGATGGACTGCAATCTGCATGAAACATGTTAGAAATCAGTCTTCCCTTTAAGACTGCTTTCACATTCTGCTCAAGAACACCTGTACAACTCTTATTAAGCATGTGTGCATACTCTAAGTCTGCAGATTGAATCATATTAATGGTAAGCTCCTGTCATTCAAAACAATTCCAAAGGTTAAAATTGCAATTTTTTGACTATCCTTAGAATGCAGCATTTTGAAAACTGGTTGACCTTTCACAGCAGTTAATTGTAAGAAGTATCCGCAAACACGTACAATTTACATCCAAACAAAATATTGTAGTCAGTCTTCAAAACCCCTTGCATTCACAAATCAATGAAAACTAGCATCACGTTAGACACCATGCTTACTTCATCGACATTCAAAGTATTTAATTTTCTAGGGACCTTTCCTACTTCTTGTGCTGCACTTGATGCAAGTTTTTTCTACTCTAGTTTGTTGTCATGCTCCACTGGTAGTGTCAATAGTCGATGTAAAGTAGCACCTACTACATTGAATGGTGCTACACCTGTTGGAGCAGTTACAAAACATGACAAAGAACAATCTGTTACATTTTGGATCATAGCTCTTATTGCCTGATTTAAAAAAATATTTACCTGTTCCTGCTTGTCCACTAACATACAACAATACAGGTTTGTATTGGACACAAAAACATTCATGCTTGCCATGCTGTAAACCATGCAAAAACCTATCTTTGATTTTATAATAAACTTCTTTTTGCTCTAAATGAAGTTTGCAATTCCATTATAATTTGCATCTGCAACTTTAGTTTATTGCAATGCACTTTCTACTTCGATATGCTCAACAACAGTTTTAATAATGGGCCAACCAAGTTATTCCTGCTGCAGAATCTTGACTTCCCTCAGGAGTCTCTTTTGCCAATTAAGCTGCCAAAAGTTATTCCTGATGCAGTTCTATTTCCAGTAACTCCAAATACCGCTCACATGTTGCATAAGTAGTTAAACTTTTTTTTAGCAAAAACTACTCTTCAAAAGTTTCAGAACATCTAAGCAAATCACTCTCGGCACTTCATTGGAAGAAGACAAAAATGAAATAATTCCTTTTTATCTGCAGTTTAGCAAGACAGTTTCATGTCGGTTGATGAGACTTCCCTTCTCATGTCTCACTAGACAACCAGTACATCCATGTACTTTAAACTGCCTCTGTCACTGTTTGCATAAATATTTCGATATGAGTAGGGTTCTGCTACTTCATATAAACAAAGATCCTCCAACTCTACAGATTGATTTGGATAATAGGTATCAATGAAGTTGGCTTTCAGAATCTCTGTACTGTCAGGTACTCTTTCAGCTAACTGCTGAATTTCACTCAAATACTTCAGTACCCGATTGCTTGTACAAGCTGGGAATAGACTTAACCAAAGTCCATTAATGCTACGTCTATACAGCGGCAAACTAGATAGCAGATCTGCTGCTTCGTAGCTAGCACACTCTCTATGTAAAAGCAGCTTCAGACCAAAGCTTAGAAGTTTATGACTAAGACTTTGATCTGCTGATAAGTCTGCCCATACCTCAGCTGCATTGCTCTTTTCAGATTTTGTCATGTATGCTGTAACATAACGGGCAACAGCTGTTATATCATCAGCAATATCATGCACTTGCAATTTCTCAATGCCACTGGGCCTAGTAAGATCATTGTTTTTTTGCTCCCTTGTACTTCTCCCTTGCCTCGTTGCGCCCTGAAACACATGTGTATGGCCACAATATAAATAAACTATCATAACAAATCATATCATATATCAGTATTTGCATTCCAAAGCTGCACAATGACTTTACTTGGTTTTAATCATTAATGAATTGCCATTCCTTATCTCTTTTTAAATGATAGGTATTTCTTGGTGACTTACCAGTAACATGGTGTTGAACAGATGACATCAAACTAAAACTCAACCAACTGGTGTCACAGGCCTTGGAAAGCCAAATCTGCACAGATGTAGTACTTGTCTTTACTTCTCGAATTCCTCTGAGAGTATTTTTCACATGAATGCCTTTGAAATCTTTCTGCCATGTTCCATAGTTAAGCATTCAAATGCAGAGTAAGAATGGAACACGTAAATAATTTTCTATGAACTCCATCACATAGCCACCACTTTATTTACTAAATTAAGCATATGTACATAAGTTGCACTACTAAAAACCTATGAAATTCAGTAAAAACACTTTGTTAAATGAATGTTATGGTCCCAAGTAAAACCAAAAAAAACCCTGAAATTCGCCAGTTATGGTAAGCTAAGCAACCATAACTCACGCCACCACCGCACATTGCTAATACTAACACCCAGGACATCAAATATGATATCATAAATGTCATTGATGACATCACTGATGACATCACATGTGCATGTACTTTTCATGAAACGTCTGTACAAGGGATTCTTATTATAATGTTGACAACAAAAAGTGTCAAGGATCATTGGAATAGATGTCATAAGATATGTAGTGCATTAAGCTGTCCTCGGAGCGCACCCCTGCAATCCTATAAAAGGCCACACCCCAGAGCTCATCCTCATTGTGCTTCTGGCTCAGACAGCATTGTCTATATTAGCTTTTGCTAATCTTCCTGATGTTGCTGCTCTTGCTGCTTCCCATCAGACCTGATGGCATCTATGTTTGCTGCTGTTCCAGCTGGTGCAACTAGCCTCAGCACCACCCCTACCCCCTCCACCACCAACACCTCCCCTAGGACCTGCAGAGGGGACAGGCATGAGGATGTAGAGGAGGAGGATAAAGAGGATGAGGTAGTGGAAGTCCCTACTACCAGCAGTCACCTTGAGTCTTGGGTGTGGTGGTTGTTTACCATTCATGGTGACGTACCAAAAGCACATGCGAACAAGGTCATCTGCAATCAGTGAAAAATGGTGCTGAGTCGTGGGAGGCCTGGTTCGTATAGCTTTGGTACGACATCCAAGAAGCGACACCTAAGGTTATTCCACGGTGTGGCCGTTCGCAATGTTGTACCTTGTGATAAACGTAGTAGGTTGAGTTCCTCTACAACATCCTCTGTTTCCTCTCCTGTCACCACAAGAGACACTCCTGTGGGACAGTGCATCCCTCCAGCTGCCTCACAGGCCATCCATGATGCTGTTACCTTTCGAGGGTCACAATATTGTGTATGTACTGCAACGCAGTACTCTGCAGGGGGGAGAGTCTTCGGAGTGCTTTCGAGGCTGCGGTCACAGAGCATAAGAAGGTCTGCTACCTACCTAAATAAGGCCCACCCTACATCTTCTGCTCTCCACCTGACCTTTCTTATCCCCGTGGTTGGTGTCCCTTCCTTAACCTCCTTTCCCCTCCTCTCCTAGTGTATTGTTTGTAAAAAAAAACATATAAAACAACAAATCCCTCCCCCAAAAAACAGGCTCTTTTCAGAGCCACCTTTCCCAGTTTAAAAATGGAAGTGGCAAATAAATGGAGCAGGGCCCTCTGCATTTTGTAGAAGTCCGCAGAAAGTTTGTGGACATCTAAAATTTTGGGGTGCTGCCCTATCATAACCATTGCAATTTTCTCTGGGAGGAAGTGGTGGCTCTGAAAAGAGCCTTTTAGTGGTGTTTGTTTGTGTTTGAAAAACTTCAAATGGTCAACTCCTACTGCAAAATGGATGGCTGTAATTCCAAAAATGGTTGCAATGAATTAGTACATTTCTCATAAAAATTGGATTGCCAGCATAAGTAAGATGGACTCCATCTCTGCAAAACATGTATGTGTTACAAAACGTAATATTTTCATTGTGAAAAGAGGACATGCCAACATCTCTTAAAAAGGCACAAACAGCCTTATTGACATTGCGCCACACTTTCTCCATTTTTTGACCAAATGAAGAAGAACGCAGCCCCATCTGTATCTGCACAATACGAGAAAAAATAACCTGAGAATTTGGAAACATGTCCATGACCTTCCTAAATCCTTCTTTCATTGCAAATTGCAAAGAAATTCCAGACACATGTCCTAAACTTTTCCCTCCACAATGAATTATAATTATGTCTGGATGATGCTGTGCCTCCAAAGTAGCAGAAAGAGCTACCAAGTGCAGCCACTTCATTCCACGCACTCCATGCCAATGCACTTCCACATAAGGGAATACAACATCTGCAGCTACTCCACAATGTTCTGCATGCACCTCCAACCAATGTACCCATGAGTCTCCCAACATAGAGATAATCTGCTTTCTGAAACACACAGCCATAGCTATCTGTTCTTCTCTGAGAAAAAAGACTTTCTGACAAACTCTCTCCTTACACAACACACCCAGTAAACTCATTGACCAATCCCTTGCTATACTCATTCGCATACCTCTCCACCCCAAAATCCGTCAATGTGATATGAGATGTCTGCGGACTACCACCATGTCCGCGAACATATCAAAATTCTGAGCGTGGTTAATGTAAATTTAAATCGTCTGCCCGATTTCCCCTTTGAGGTTTGCTCTGAAAAGCGCATTTTTTTTGTTTTTTTGCAGGTGCTTGACAGACACCTGTTATTTTGTATATTTTTCTTTTTTTCTTACTTTACTCCTAAAATCTTCACAGAACCTTATCCAAAGCAACCCTTAAATTCCAGAACAGCATGGCATTTCCCATAAAAGATAAAGAAATGCCATCTTCTTCAAAATAAACGACATTACTGGAATCAATATACTCATTATTACAGAAGAACATACAAGCTCTAAGCATGAAAGCACACATGCCTCGGTTGATTGCACACAAAACAGAACTATTGTCCCATATTACCCTAGGTACTAATCCAGAAAAAATAAGTTTGGCATTTGGAAGGATGTTCATTACTGCTTGAACCAAGTGTTCCAAATCTGCCAACAAAGTAGGGGCATTGACATAGCCCAAATGGAAAGCACCACAGTGCAAAACTACTACATGGGGACTGTTCATCCTGCCCATATCTTCACAAACTTGTACAATTCCCTGTACATTGCAATCACGCACAGTGCTCCACACCATCTCCACTCCTTTAACATCAAAATTGTTTGCCACATGCCAGCATTGAGCATACTGATGTAAACCATGCACAAACATATATCCAAGCACCAACACCCTGACTTTCTCCACCTCTGCCATCTTCACTACACACCATCTCTTTCAACACAAATCCACAACGTCAACACTTGATTGGGTAATCACTACAGTCCCCTTTCCATGCTGGATTTGCTGGAAAACCCTGGATGTGGCACACCCTGTCCACGGACAGCCGCTGTGTCCGCGGACTGCGTAACTCTTAGACAGCTCTTCTACCCTTTCGACTTGACTCTGTGCCATTCCCTCATTGGATACAGCTAAGCAGTCACACAACCATCCACCAATCACATCCAAGACCTCTACATCTAAATCCATCATCAGAGTTCAGCACTTCAAATATAATGTTGATCACTCTGAGTACAAGTCTCATATCATTGGAAAGCACCTACTACAAAAACTACTGTACAAGTCTCCAAGATGTCTGCTTGCAGCTGCATGCATATCCATATGCATGAATACAAACTACAGGTATGCATATTTTATGCACAGTACATGTACAACTCTTATAGATGCATATACACAGAGTAACTGCCACTTAACCTGTATAACCTATAAAATGAACTTACTATTATTTTTCCCATCTGCTATAATGAACTGTCACTTCCAAACCTGTCTACTATCTAAATTCTTTTTTACACACACAACTATCTAAAATATTATAGTATTATAACAGTATAATTGTAGAAAAACACTTAGTAGTGTATTATAAAATTACAAACAGCCAGGATAAGTTCATTCAACTTTATACACTCAAACAGATAGACACTATCATTGAAAAGCGCACAGCTGAACTAACACCACTCCGTGTACATCACATCCTTCTGCTGTATTACTCACATCTTCACAAACGCATACATGCAATGCTTTTCTATACACTTTCTGCCATTTACCTTACAAAAGTTGCAAAACAAGTACATCATTATTATCTCCTAACATGCAATAACACAGCCCTAAGAAACAAGTGAGTTTCATATACTTAGTATTCTACTCATTTGCAAACCATGTTGAACTAACATATTGTAAGTAAAATATAAATGCTGCACAAAGTCAAAGGAAATTGCATGCACACACTATGTTCAGTTATCAAACAAGAATACTACTACAAAAACATAAAAATCAATGTCTAAATTAGTATCAGTGCTATAAACACACAAAATTACTAACTTCTTTCTTTTACAATTGCAGTGAAGACCACTTTCCTAAAAAGCAGCAGCATCTGAAGTACAAACAACAACTCAGAAGAAACCTGCTCATTCCAAACCAAAAAAGTAAGTACAATACTACCATAATATTCTCTCTGTTACTCAAACACACTGTGGGGTTGATACACGGAATTTGTGCACCAAAAAACAGAGATTTGTGCACCATTCTGCCCACAAGTTCCCATTTGTTAAACAGGGATTTGCGGCAGAATGGTGCACAAATCCCTGTTTTTCCGGCACACAAATGACATAACTCAGCCCCTAGAATGTTAGTATTGCAGAAAAAAGAACTGTTTTAATTCTATACCATTAGATTTACTATTATTTCTTCTCCTCATCACTAGCTCAGTTTCTAGTGTCATCTGAACCCCAGAATACTAACATACAAATACAGGAATAGCCTTCCCAACTAGTTGTAGCTGTCCAATGCACAATGACACACCATCACATACATCCTTAACATCATACCCAGACACTCATGCACACAGCACACATACATTGCAGAACAGCCCAAACCATACCTTCTTTTTTTTTTAACAGACCCCGAAGAATGCCTAGCAAAAAGCAAGTCTGTTGAAAGCAACGAAGAAGTAGAACAAATGAAAATAAAAGTGTCCAAAATAAGCATCCATCTCTGGCAGAATTTGTACAAAAAGTTCAAACAAAATATCTAACAGAGTCATTAAGCGAAACAAAACAAGCTTCCAGTACAAAAACTTTCCCTCCTCTTTCAAAATGTAAAACGAAACAGAAAGTGATTAACAAGATTTCAGCTACCACTACTGCTAACACTGCTCCTATAAATCTTGATGTAGTGGCAAGTAACCATACCAAAAAAAGTATTTTAGAAAAAATGTTCCGCCACAGAGTCCTTCAGAATGTTATAAAAACAGGAGAGAAATCATGCACAACCCTTAAATCCTACCATAGAAAATTAATCTTAGAAGCTCTCATAGACAGTGCAATCCTTCTCAAAAGTAAGTTATATATTTTAGTGTTAAACAGAATGAAACCACTACTCAATAAACGGATTGTCCACAAAAATAACTTCTTAAATATCTGTGGAGGTGAATGGAGTCACACCACGAGAAAAGAACCATATTTCTATGAAGAAGTATACAAACAAAAGCAAACAAACACAATTGCCATACATAGCAGTGGACGAGGGTATGAAAAACTGCCATAAATACTGCTTACAAAAATATCTCCAGAAAACTCAGTATCACCTCTCCATTTGACTGAGCCAGAACATCCAGTATACAAATGGCCGTGCACGTCAATGTGTAACATTGCCAAAACATCTTTCAAATCTTTACGCCAGTTCCTCAATCAGTATGTGAAAGGCAAAGACAAAATGAAAATGAAACTACTACAAAATTTAGATACCTGTCCAGTGCGCAAATACACAGGACTACAAGGACATTCATATGCCTGCATTTCAGGACCTATTTGCAAAAGCACCTTAAATGATATCAACACATCATTCAACTATAAGTAACCTGGTCTATAAACTGTACTATGCTAAAAGTCCTGCTTTAGCACTAGCCAATTTAAATAACAATCTTCTACTTGGTATAGCCAAAGACCTACTCGAAGAAATAGAGCATATCCAGAGAAAATATTTTGGAAGTGAACGCCACTTACAAAATGCAATAGCTTTACAACAGACTAGCAACAATTGTACAGGTTGCAACCTTCTACTACACACATACAAAAAAGAAATACTAACATTTAAAAGTACATCCGCTGAATTACCAAACCATGTGTGTGTGTGTTGCCGCAGAACTTTTTATAAAAGTAACACAAAAACTATAGACGTAACATACAAAATAGAAGACAATGAAGATTCCAAATGGTTTGAATTAGCTCTACCTTATAGCAGAAAACAAATAAGAAATAACAGACCCCTTAATACTTTCCACTTACTGCACTACAAAACTTGACAAACAACCAAACACCTTCACGTGCTAGCACAAATAACTTGGAATTATTCCCACTACCAAAACACCTGCAACAACTCAATGGCCCTCATTACGACCCTGGCGGAAAGTGACTGACCGGACCGCAACAGCGTAAATAGCGTTTCCGCCATTGCACGAAGGAGCAAAGTGCGGCTAATTACGACCCATCGGGCACGAGCATTACGCCATGGCGGAATCCGAAAGGCTGCGATGGCGGAAATGACCCCAAAACGGCCCTTACCGCCGCCGTACGCTGCACCAGGTGCAATACCGCCACCCATCTTAGCGGTCACCGTAATGAGCGGTCACCGCAATGAGCGGGCACCGCAAATTACGGGCACCGTAAATATACGGAAACGGAAGTAAAAGCATGTGGCCGAAACGGGAAACAGCACGCCGCACAACTATAAAATCCGAATCCCAACACAACCATTAAAAATCCGACCCTGACACACATCCCAACCCGTTAGCAACCCCTGTTAAAAAAATAAATATGGGAAAGGTAGCCAAGAAAGCGTGTGATCGCAAGCGGCAGGTCCACTTCTCCCGAGAGGAACTGACCGTGCTCACCGAGACCCTCCAGGAAAATGCCGCCGTCGTCTTCTCCAGTCAAATGACCAGGACGGCCCTTGCCAACAAGAAGGCCATATGGGCCCTGGTGGCACAGCGCGTAAGTGCGGTGGGGACAACACCCCGCACGCCACAGCAATGTCGCAAGCGGTGGGACGACCTGCGGATCCGCGTACGCAGCATACTTTCTGCGAACAGGAACATCGCCACAGCTACCGGGGGGGGATCAGAGTCGCCCATCAAGTTGACCCCCTGGGAGGATATCTGCGCCTCCACCATAGGAATGGAGAGCATAGAGGGAGTCGGAGGGATGGAGAAAGGAGTGCCGACATCCGGAGAATCAGGTAGGTTGGCCAAGAGAAACAATGCGAAATCCACAAAGCACGAACATGTGCAGTACCATGTGACCCCATAGTGCAATACATACTTTGCCCTGACAGCGCCCTCTAAAAGTCAGAATGAATAAACAAATTAATCAAGATGCCATAAACAACCCCTACATGTGCAGCATGCACCCCCTAACTGCAGGCAGCCAAATGAATGCATCCTCAATCCACACGAAAATGAGACCACCTCCAAGGCCCAGTCCCAAATCAGCCTCATGTACCACCCCAATGCATTTGATACGTTGCCATTCCAAATCCCACAGACCCATAACTAACGCTCGCCCCTCTTTACTCCACCACAGGGTCCGATACCAACGACGAGCTGCAGGACACCCCTACCAGCACGCCTGCAAAGAGGGCCAGGACCAACGTCCCAAGAGCCTCCACCTCAGGTGCAAGGATCAAGACACGGCAGCAGCAGGAATCAAGTGGCAGCACACTGGAGGGGACTGCAACAGGCACCCCAGCAGCCAGCAAGTCCACAACCCCAGCACCACAGGTCCCCCCAAAGAACGTATCTGATGGCACTGCCTCTGGTGGTAGCAGCACCATAGGTGACACAGCTGTCATGCCAGCATGCTCCGACACGGAAAACAGTGCTGGCGACGTAGGTACCATCCATGACCTTTCCCAATCCCCCTGCATGTTACATCCCCTACACCATGACGAAACCACGCAGGGGCACCCTGAAGACGACGACTGGCCAACCCCCACAAGTCCTGTGCCAAGGCAACATGTGTTGAGCAGCCCCCCTGTCACACCACCGCAAATGTCCATGGCCCAGCAGAGGCAACAGTCCCTCGACCTGCTGATCGAGCAACAGCAGGAAGTGTCCACGCTACTCAAGGACCATGCAAATGAATGCGGGGGTTCCAGGGCAGCCATGGAAACATCCACCGAGACACTCAGGGCACAAATAGAGAAAAGTAGTGAGAGCCTCAGGGGAGAAATGGAGAGAAGCACCGAGAGCCTGAGAGCACAAATGGAGAAAAGCACCGAGAGCCTGAGAGCACAAATGGAGAAAAGCACCGAGAGCCTGAGGGGGGAACTGCATGCGACGTCCAAAGACGTCTGTGCTGAACTTGCTGCTGTGCGCCGTGTGCTCTCGGAGCTCTCACAAACCCTCAGAGACATGCATGGACGCGAGCAGGCAGAGACATCATCCGTGGCAAGTTCCGTCCAGGGCAGCCCCCAACGCAGATCTGGCAGGAACCTGCGCTCCACGGGCAGGGGTGCCCCTGATACCCGTAGAGGGGGCTTGCAATAGCGTCTACCCACGGACAGCATGCATATTTGGACACTGGTGTTGGGGGGGGAGGTAGTAGGGTGGAGGGGGTGTGTTGGGCTTCACTGGGTGGCGGGTCCATAGGGTGTATAAATCAAATCACATTAACAATACAGCACCTCATTATCATCCAATGACATGTGTGGACATTGATATTTGCGTACGAGGCCTTCATAGGCGTACAGTCCACAATGTGCCTGTACTACACACACACAGTGCCACAGGTCCCCTTTCCGTGTAATAGGCACCATGCGTGGTTGCTAGAAGCATGCATCTATGATGCTCTGTCGGATTGCACGTGCATCCTGTGCCTCATGGACTCCTTGAGGTGCCTCCACATCCCCACCCTCATCATCATCATCTTCAGGTGCATGCAGTACAGCGTCAGGGGGCATGGGCACATTCCTACGTATGCACATGTTGTGCAGCATGACACATGCCATGACCATCTTAGAAACCTTATCATGGCTGTACATGAGTGCCCCGCCAGACCTGCTGAGGCTGCGGAAACGAGCCTTCAGTAGGCCGAATGCCTGTTCAATGACCACACGGGTACGTGAGTGGGCATGGTTGTAGTCCTCCTCATGCTCGTTCTGTGGGTTCCGGATTGGTGTAAGGAGCCATCTCTTCAGTGGATACCCGGCATCACCTGTATGAGACGAATAAAGGGTGTCAGTGGAATGATAGTGCTAAGTAGCCCCCCCCCCTCCTGCAAGGTCATTGACGCATCAAATGGGCCACGATGTCATGCATGGAATGAGACTCACCGAGTAGCCAGGATCTGTGCCCTGCGTGTCGCTCCATGTAGCGTGGTATTCTTGTGTTCCTCAGGACCATAGAATCATGGGTAGATCCTGGAAATCTGGCACAACAATGCGTAAAGATCTTGTTGGAGTCACACACCATTTGCACATTGATTGAATGAAATTGTTTCCGGTTGCGGTACTGGACCTCCATGGCATGTGGGACAACCAATTCAACATGGGTGCAGTCGATGGCACCAATGCAACCCGGGATGCCGCCAAGTGCATGGAATCCCACTTTTGCGTTGGTAATCTCCTGGTACGTGCGTGGTAGTGTGATGTGGTCGTCGGCGTGCTTCAGGAGGGCATCGTGCACTTGGAAGAGTGTCCGTGAGAACAGTGGCTGTGAAATGCCATGCAACTGTCCGACTGTGTGCTGGTAGGTGCCTGTGGCCAGGAAGTGGAGTACAGACACCACCTTCAGTAGGGGTGGGATGGCGGTTGGGCTATCTATCATGCTCACGAGGTCAGCATGTGTCATGTCCACAATGGCGATTATGGTGTCCCGGTCCAAACGGTAGAGGGTGTGGATCTGCTCAGCAGTGAGGTTGAACGGATCAGCTCGGAGGCGTGGGATTGCGGGCCGCCTGCGTGGTGGTAGTGGCAGTGCTTGTGGGCCTTGCTGACCCTGCCTTGCCCTCCTCCTCCTCCTTCTCCTCCGTCTCCCCTGTGCGCCCGGTTGTTGTACCTGTTGTTGTTCGTCGTCTTCTTGTAGTTGTAGCACTTGCAGTGCTATCTGGTCCCCCAGGCCCAACATCGCTAGTCCTGCCGGTAGCATTTTGGAGTGGGAGTGGTTGTGGGAGGGGTTTGGGTCTGCTATATATGTGCTGTCGGCCTGTATGGCCTCCACCTGTGCTGATTGAATGAATCTGTGGCAGATGCAATCCCTTCTGGCCGAGCACGTCCCGCACGTAAGGCTGCATTTGGCCGCATGGCATCTTGGAATTGGAATCATGTATCAAATCCCGATGGCAGTGTGATGTACTTTGACTGATTTTCATGCTATGCTCCCATTGTTACACATGCTATAATTGCAGCCGCTTACATACCTGTGAAGAGTCAGTGGTATGTAGGGCTCGATCGATGGCCGACCCTCATGCAGCACAGTAACGTACTTCACCGACGGGCGTGGCGTCCCATTTGTGATTGCAGCCAGTTAGCATTATGACACACAGCCGCACTACATTGATGTAATTGTGAATGCAAGCGTTCACAGAAGCCTTTTCGACGTAATGTTGCAAGTGATGAATTCGAAGGCCAGCATTTTTGGTTTTGAAGTAGCGGCGAGGATACGCCCACAGGTCTGGCTGGAAATGTAACGTTCTATTGTAGAATGTCCTTGGGACATGGCCCATAACGAGCAAGCAATGAATGATATGAATTGAATGGGATGCGCAATAGCGTAGTGGACGATAAGGCAGGACGTTCCCAAATCCATCTTGCTTCACAACACTACAGATCCGGCCAGGAGCACAGTGGTTTTTGCAGACTGCATTACGCACAGACGCGATGGAAGTTTCACATATTATGTGAGTGAATATTCATGCGTTTTCATTGCGGGATGAGGGAATGATGAATGGATGCATGGACAGGTGATTCCATTTAGGGTCTGCCATGTACATGGGTTTTTTGAATCACTCCCCTTCCCCTGCGCTATGTGATGCAAGGCTGCCATAGTGGGACTTACGTCTATCTGCCCTTGTCGGATCCTCCCTGTCTCGACGCGCCTTCATACACTTGTGTCTAGGCACGTTACTAATCCCATGTCATGGGTTCTATCTTGACGGACGCATGCACAGTAACCGACGTTGCCAATGGTGTATTTACCTCGATTGATTTCGTTATGAATCGATACTGATTTAGGGGTGTGTATATTCCTTTGGAGTGGGCTAGCATGCATATGGGTGTGGATTTGGTGTGTTGAATGAAGATTGTAATGCATCATGAGTCCCGTAATGCAATCGGTTAATTTGTGTTTCATTTGGGTGACAGGTATCTCCTGCCCTATTGCAGATGCCATCTGTACGCCACTCCTCCAGATGGGTTTTACTCTCGACACCTGCAGCTTCGGGTGAATCAGTGGAGCACCATTACGATCTTATGGGACGATCGCCAATGGGCCACATGCCCTTACGCTGTACTGGTGGCTAGGTGCAACATTTCGGCCTTTCAGCTCGAGTAGTGCCTGCCTCATGGGACGGACCTGCGGTTCTTGCCGCTTCCATGTTGCCTTTTGGAACGTTGATGTAGGCCCTGTGTGCCATGATGGTACAGGGCGTCACACAAGTGGAAGCTGGTCAATTATTGCAGATGCAGCCCTCGGTGATGATGGATGTTTTGGTGTTATTTTGCAAATTGCTGTGAGGCCTTTGTCATTTGGATGTGCATTTAAATTGTATTCCGATATTTGGCGTGTTGCGTTATTCTTTGCAGGTGATGTGGCGATTTTCGATTTGTGGCGGTATGTATTGCGAGATGATCTGCATTGTGTTCCGCCTTCTGAGTTGAGTTGTGTGGTACAGTACTGGCCGCGTTTGCCTACGTAGCACAGTATGGTCACGGATAGGGGCTGCCATTGTGACTGTTTACATGATGTGCTGTTCAGGGGCGGGGGATTGGCTTTTGGCCGACTGGTGCCTGTCAGCCAGGTCGATTGGTGGAATGATGGGATGTTCAGAATGTGGCTGGTCACAGGTGCCTGTGTTTCCGTGCGTTTGTTGGAGGGGGACTGGGGTCATGTCCATTGGAATAGCTTCTGTATTCATGCCATCTGTGCCCTGCAGCTCCCATCGGCCCCTCTTGGGATGAGCCTGGCTGCTCAGTCACTCTGCCAACTTGTGTGGTACATGCTTCTGCTGATGGTTGGTTTGTTTACTGGCAAGAGTACAGGGCTGGTGCAATCCCCCTCAGGATGCTGTTTTGGATGTTGCCTTGCGCTGGTGGCAAGCGATGGGGGACTACTGTTGTTTTGTGTCTTGTGTTCTTGATTTTCATTTTGATGTATTGTACCTTCACATGCCTGTGCTGCATCAGTACGGCTATGGTGACATGCCGTACATGGATGCCCACTCACGGGGCGCTTTGAGCCCCTGCATGCATTTCTACGTTGGCATGCATGGGTGAATTGTAGATTTCACTGGTTGCATAGTGTGAGTACATTGCGCCTGCCAGGAGTTGTGCAATGTGGCCAGGGAGTGGAGTTCAGGCACTCAGTGGGCCATTTACGGTTGGTTCACGATGCCGTATTTCTCGCCATGGCGGAATGGTACTTTACGACGTGCTTGATGGCGTTCAGTACATGTCCGCTAGGGTCAGAATTCGCGTACCGTTGCGCCATGGCGGTGATTCCGGTTTTGCAAGGCGCGCGTGCGCGTACTTGGTGCAGTTAGCGTTGCCGTTCACTGCGGTGTCGCTAATGGCATCGTACTTTACGGTGACGGGTCATAATCGCAACGAGCGGTGTTCGATGGCGGTATTGCATTTCCGCCATCATTTTTCCATTTCCGCCAGGGTCGTAATGAGGCCCAATGTATATGAGAGCATCATAATACCAACAGTGCACCCATTGCAAGCAATAATACGCCTTTAACCAAAAACAGCAACATTGCATCCCTCTGAATTAGTGAAAGGCATTTGTGCAAAAGTAGTTTATTTACCATTAGATCTTAAAGAAAATGTGCACACTCTGGGAGTGCAACATCCAATAGAGCAATCTTTAATTGTCTTAGTTAATGGTGTACCTACAAAATTGGCAACAACTCGTAGACTTACATAAAGTTAGACAAGCCTTGCAATATCTAAAAGACAATAATGAATACTACAAAGAAATGAATATTGAAGAAAACTTGAGGGAAACCACTAAAATAATTCAAGAGTCACCAGAAACTGGGCAATTTGAAATTCTAGATCCAGCTACAGTATCCAATATTTTGGACCATTATACATTTCTTCCATTACACTCTAAAGACACCATAGATGATGCACTAGAAATGTACCAAATGTGACAAACCAAAGGATCAACAATCAGCATAAGGGAAACAATTATAGAAGCACATGCTTTTCCTCTACTCTTTCCTACTGGGAAAGGAGGAAGGTATGATGATAGACCCATTCAGATAACAGCATCAGAATACCGCTTGTTACAGAAGTATTCTGAAGATCCCAGATTTAGACAAAATGTGGAATACATATTCCACCTACTCTTTGAAATTGAACTAGCAACTCTATGCTATGGAGTTGCACACACACTGAAATCAGCTACCCACTTTCAAAATATGTCAACTAGGCAATTACTACAAAAAGTGCAAGAATAGTATGAGGTTTTACAATCAAGAATTACAAATCTTTTAGCACTAATGCATGGTACTAAAGAGTACTGGTTCCGACATCACAGAGATTTACTTTGTATGATAAGAAACCTTGGCCCACCCACTTGGTTTGTTACATTAAGTTGTGCAGAATATGCATGGGAAGATTTACAATATTTTCATACGCATATCAAACAAAAACAAAACAAACATAGATATACTAACACCTGGAGAACTTTGCTCTCTAGATCCTGTCAATGTATCAAGCTATGTCCATCATTGCTTCATTGCTATGCTACACTTTATTTGTAATAAAAACTGTTCCTCCCCTGGAGAAGTGCAACACTTCTTTTGGAGAAAAGAATACCAAGCCAGAGGAGCACCACATATCCACATGCTTTTATGAATTAAAGATGCTCCTAAATTTGGTCAAGACAGTGATGCCACTGTTTTACAGTTTATCGAATAAATATGTCACTTGTGAAATTCCATCGGATGCAACAAATAGTGATCTTCAATCACAGATTGTACAATTTCGAAGACACAAACGTGGGAATTATTGTCATCGTAAATACAAAACAAAGTGAAATTCGACACCAACTGCTGCTTTGGTTTCCCTAGACCAGTTACAGAAACAGGTGAAGTGAACAAGTTCATGACTTCAGTTAGACATAGGCCCTCATTACAACCCAGGCGTTAAGGGGTTAACGGCGCCGTAAAAGGTGGCGGCGCCGTTAATCCCTTAACGCCTGATTACAAGGTCCTTTGCGGGTGGCACTTTAACGCCTGCAGGCGTTAAAAAACCCACCCGCAAAGGGACCTAGGGGCAAATTACGGTGCCGTAATTAGCGCCATCCCCAGTCCCATTGTGCCCTATGGGGCAAAAATGGGAATGGGGAAGGACCATGGCGGCATGGGGAATTACCGCCCTGCCAACCTCAGAATGGGGCGGTAATTCCCCATTCCGCCATGGCGGAGTCGATAAGTTACCGGCTTGGACCATGGTGCTATTAGCACCATGGTCCAATGCCTGGGTCGTAATGAGGGCCATAGTGTTAAAGGTAAATCACCTAAAAACACATATTACATAAAAAGAACAGAAGAAGCTAAATATATCAATGATTACAATGCAATCATTGCCCTCTTATGGAATGCAAACATAGATGTGCAGTACATTGCAGACAATTCCACTGCAGTTGCACAATATGTTACAGCCTACTTAACCAAAGCAGAAAAAACAGAGCTTCAAGACCTCTGGGATGACCTATCATCGGACAAAACACTGGGCCTCATTACGAGTCTGGCAGTAACTGAGGCGGTAAAACCGCCTGGTTACTGCCGGACTCGTATTACCATTCCGCCTCCGTGATTCCCGGAATTACCGGGGCATGACAACCCCTGTTTTCTGGGAATCACGGAGGTGGAATGGTGTTAATCCCCATTCCCATTGAGTCCTGCTGGACTCAATGGGAATGGGGATCATGGAAACACCGGCAGTATCTCGTAATGCTGCCAGTGTTTCCTCGTCCGCCTGCAGGCGGGCGGTGTTAAACCCGCCAGGTCAGACCTGTCGGGTAAGTCACCTCCCGCCTGCAGGAGTTGTGATCGCCCAGCATAGAAACAATGGTGGCGGCGGGTTTACCGCCACCGTTGTTTCCATACCGGGCGATTTGTAATGAGGCCCACTGTCTCAGAAATTGTACAGTTTAGGCAGAAAAATGCTCTCTCATAGAGAATGTGGCTGCTATGAAGCTGCAGATCGTTTAACCGGTACTGCTTTATATGGACAATCTGAAAATATAGTATGGCTAAGTCTTGGTCCTGCAAAATCTAGAAAAAAGAGTTCTCAAATCATACAACAACATAGAAACAATAGCCAAAAATGATCCTAACAGCCAAGACATTTTGAAAAACAATTTACTAGACACATACTACCCGAACAGAAGTACCACTTTGGAAACCATGGAGGTCATTACAACCTTGGTGCTAAGTACACCAACTTTACCACCATGGTGTAAACTATGTTTACACCATGGTGGATGGCGGATTTACAGCCCCATTCCAAGGTGAGTGGGGCGGTAAATCCCCATTTCCCATTTTCCCTTCCCCATTCCCATTTTTGCCCCATAGGGCATAATGGGAGTGGGGAAGGCGCTAATTACGCCACCGTAAATTACGGTGGCGTAATTAGCATCATGGTGGATTAGCGCCATGGATTTTAACGGCTGCTAAAAGCAGGCGTTAAAATCAGAATCAGGCGTTAAGGGTTAACGGTGGCATTAACCCTTAACGCCTGAGTTGTAATGAGGGCCTATGTGTCTACACCACATAGCCCAAAACTTCACATACAAAAATAATATAAAACCCAATGAAAATAAAGGTAGATACAGAGTGACAATCTGTGAAGGCAGCTACTTACCAAACGAAACTTAATTAATCATATCAAATTATCATTAAAAACTCCTCAACTTAAAGTACTATATTACCTATCCCTGCTACAACTTTTTAAACCATGGAGAAAAGAAGAAGAGTTACTAGATATCTATGACTCCTATGAAGACGCTTTCAAAGCAAATGAAAGCATTACAACCGATGTAAACTTTACCCAGTACAAAACAATGTTGCACAATGAACAGCCACACAAAGCAGAAATCAGAATAAGCTTCTTTTGAGCTAGTTAGTTGACAGCCCATCAAAATGTCGCTCTAACACTCTCCTTAAACAGAAGAACACCCTTTCCCTTCATGGTGCTCACGAGCATTAGAAAGCGCTGTGGCAACGCTTACCTAAAAAGAGATAGAAAGAAGGAAACTAGCATTTAATTAGCTTTTTCAAAAACACCAATATGGGTAACACTGGTTAAAAAGTAGCAGTTGGGTTCTCAATCTCCCCAAAACTACACGCTTTGGTCAAACAGACAGTTTGCGTGGGACTAGACGTCACACAATTGTACAATTTAATTGTTTTCCGTGAAGTGTGTCCGATTTCTGTTTTGTGTGGTAATATTGAAAAAGATAACAGAAAGGACAAAGTACCCTAGCTTTGTAGTACTGACCAACATATTTCCCTGTATTGTTTGTAGCACAATGAACAGAAACACAAAGAAGTTCCCCAGGCCCAACTAGACAGGACACGCCCGACAGTAGTAAACCTTCTATAACAGGAAGCCAAGAACCACTGGGACAGCCACTAATAGCAAATTAAGCAGAATTGCGCCAACAAATAGCACCTATATACTGCCATGATGAATGTCCTATACTGTGGCCCTCCAGGACAAATGACGTGCAAAGGGGTACCCACAAACACGGACACCCGCTGACAAAAAATACGTGTGCGTGTATACCGGGGTGCGCGGGAAGTCTCACACGCGATTTGGCCGGGTACGTGGATTTCAGGGGTGCGCGGGAAGTTCCACACGCGATTTCAGCAAGGTATGTGTATTTCAGGGGTGCGCGGGAAGTCCCACACGCGATTTCAGCAGGGTACGTGTATTTCAGGGGTGCGCGGGAAGTTCCACACACGATTGGCCCAGTGCGAGCAGGGTACATGTATTTCAGGGGTGCGTGGGAAGTTCCACACACGATTGGCCCAGTGCGAGCAGGGTACGTGAATTTCAGGGGTGCGCGGGAAGTTCCACACACGATTGGCCCAGTGCGAGCAGGGTACATGTATTTCAGGGGTGCGCGGGAAGTTACACACACGATTGGCCCAGTGCGAGCAGGGTACGTGTATTTCAGGGGTGCGCGGGAAGTCACACACGCGATTTCAGCAAGGTATGTGGATTTCAGGGGTGCGCGGGAAGTTCCACACACGATTTCAGCAGGGTACGTGTATTTCAGGGATGCGCGGGAAGTTCCACACGCAATTTCAGCAAGGTATGTGTATTTCAGGGGTGCGCGGGAAGTTCCACACGCGATTTCAGCAGGGTACGTGTATTTCAGGGGTGCGCGGGAAGTTCCACACACGATTGGCCCAGTGCGAGCAGGGTACGTGTATTTCAGGGGTGCGCGGGAAGTTCCACACGCGATTTCAGCAGGGTACGTGTATTTCAGGGGTGCGCGGGAAGTTCCACACGCGATTTCAGCAGGGTATGTGTATTTCAGGGGTTCTGGGGAGTACCACACGTTAATTGGCCGTGTGGGCCCTCCCAGGTGTACGCTCCACAATCTCCACGGACCCTGCAGCCAGCCCACACCACGGGGGACTACCCTGCACCCCTGCCCATGTCCCGCAGGCAGCCCATTCACCATGGGCATGCCCCCCAGCCAACCCACATGTCACCTTGCACTACTGATCAACAATGCATGTCTACCACCACCCCCACCCCCCAGCAGTGCAGGGGCAGCCTCCACCAGGCCCCCACTCATGTCCCCCAGCACCCCCACCCCCCAGCATCCAGGGTCACCCTACACCAGGCCCCCACTCATGTCTCCCACCACCCCCACCCCCCTGCCACCATGGGCAGCCTCCACCAGGCCCCCACTCATGTCCCCCTGCACCCCCACCCCCCAGCAGTGCAGGGGCAGCCTCCACCAGGCCCCCACTCATGTCCCCCTGCACCCCCACCCCCCAGCATCCAGGGTCATCCTCCACCAGGCCCCCACTCATGTCTCCCACCACCCCCACCCCCCGGCAGTGCAGGGTCACCTTCCACCAGGCCCCCACTCATGTCCCCCTGCACCCACACCCCCCAGCCACCAGGGGCAGCCTCCACCAGGCCCCCACTCATGTCCCCCTGCACCCCCACCCCCCAGCAGTGCAGGGGCAGCCTCCACCAGGCCCCCACTCATGTCCCCCTGCACCCCCACCCCCCAGCATCCAGGGTCACCCTACACCAGGCCCCCACTCATGTCTCCCACCACCCCCACCCCCCTGCCACCATGGGCAGCCTCCACCAGGCCCCCACTCATGTCCCCCTGCACCCCCGCCCCCCAGCAGTGCAGGGGCAGCCTCCACCAGGCCCCCACTCATGTCCCCCTGCACCCCCACCCCCCAGCATCCAGGGTCACCCTCCACCAGGCCCCCACTCATGTCTCCCACCACCCCCACCCCCCGGCAGTGCAGGGTCACCCTCCACCAGGCCCCCACTCATGTCCCCCTGCACCCACACCCCCCAGCCACCAGGGGCAGCCTCCACCAGGCCCCCACTCATGTCCCCCTGCACCCCCACCCCCCAGCATCCAGGGTCACCCTCCACCAGGCCCCCACTCATGTCCCCCTGCACCCCCACCCCCCAGCAGTGCAGGGGCATCCTCCACCAGGCCCCCACTCATGTCTACCACCACCCCCACCCCCTGCCACCATGGGCAGCCTCCACCAGGCCCCCACTCATGTCCCCCTGCACCCCCACCCCCCAGCAGTGCAGGGGCAGCCTCCACCAGGCCCCCACTCATGTCTACCACCACCTCCACCCCCCAGCAGTGCAGGGGCAGCCTCCACCAGGCCCCCACTCATGTCTCCCACCACCCCCACCCCCTGCCACCATGGGCAGCCTCCACCAGGCCCCCACTCATGTCCCCCTGCACCCCCACCCCCCAGCATCCAGGGTCACCCTCCACCAGGCCCCCACTCATGTCCCCCTGCACCCCCACCCCACAGCAGTGCAGGGGCATCCTCCACCAGGCCCCCACTCATGTCTCCCACCACCCCCACCCCTCTGCCACCATGGGCAGCATCCACAAGGCCCCCACTCATGTCCCCCTGCACCCCCACCCCCCAGCATCCAGGGTCACCCTCCACCAGGCCCCCACTCATGTCTCCCACCACCCCCACCCCCCTGCCACCATGGGCATCCTCCACCAGGCCCCCACTCATGTCTCCCACCACCCCCACCCCCCAGCAGTGCAGGGGCAGCCTCCACCAGGCCCCCACTCATGTCTCCCACCACCCCCACCCCCCAGCATCCAGGGTCACCCTCCACCAGGCCCCCACTCATGTCTCCCACCACCCCCACCCCCCTGCCACCATGGGCATCCTCCACCAGGCCCCCACTCATGTCTCCCACCACCCCCACCCCCCAGCAGTGCAGGGGCAGCCTCCACCAGGCCCCCACTCATGTCTCCCACCACCCCCACCCCCCAGCAGTACAGGGGCAGCCTCCACCAGGCCCCCACTCATGTCTCCCACCACCCCCACCCCCCTGCCACCATGGGCAGCCTCCACCAGGCCCCCACTCATGTCCCCCTGCACCCCCACCCCCCAGCATCCAGGGGCACCCTCCACCAGGCCCCCACTCATGTCCCCCTGCACCCCCACCCCCCAGCATCCAGGGTCACCCTCCACCAGGCCCCCACTCATGTCTCCCACCACCCCCACCCCCCTGCCACCATGGGCATCCTCCACCAGGCCCCCACTCATGTCTCCCACCACCCCCACCCCCCAGCAGTGCAGGGGCAGCCTCCACCAGGCCCCCACTCATGTCTCCCACCACCCCCACCCCCCAGCAGTGCAGGGGCAGCTTCCACCAGGCCCCCACTCATGTCTCCCACCACCCCCACCCCCCTGCCACAATGGGCAGCCTCCACCAGGCCCCCACTCATGTCCTCCTGCACCCCCACCCCCCAGCAGTGCAGGGGCATCCTCCACCAGGCCCCCACACATGTCCCCCTGCACCCCCACCCCCCAGCCACCAGGGGCAGCCTCCACCAGGCCCCCACTCATGTCCCCCTGCACCCCCACCCCCCAGCATCCAGGGTCACCCTCCACCAGGCCCCCACTCATGTCTCCCACCACCTCCACCCCCCGGCAGTGCAGGGTCACCCTCCACCAGGCACCCACTCATGTCTCCCACCACCCCCACCCCCCGGCAGTGCAGGGACACCCTCCACCAGGCCCCCACTCATGTCCCCCTGCACCCCCACCCCCCAGCATCCAGGGTCACCCTCCACCAGGCCCCTACTCATGTCCCCCTGCACCCCCACCCCCCAGCGTCCAGGGTCACCCTCCACCAGGCCCCCACTCATGTCTCCCACCACCCCCACCCCCCGGCAGTGCAGGGTCACCCTCCACCAGGCTCCCACTCATGTCTCCCACCACCCCCACCCCCCGGCAGTGCAGGGTCACCCTCCACCAGGCCCCCACTCATGTCCCCCTGCACCCCCACCCCCCAGCATCCAGGGTCACCCTCCACCAGGCCCCCACTCATGTCTCCCACCACCCCCACCCCCCTGCCACCATGGGCAGCCTCCACCAGGCCCCCACTCATGTCCCCCTGTACCCCCACCCCCCAGCAGTGCAGGGGCAGCCTCCACCAGGCCCCCACTCATGTCCCCCTGCACCCCCACCCCCCAGCAGTGCAGGGGCAGCCTCCACCAGGTGCTCACAATCCCCAATCATGTGCGTAATGGACAGCCTCCACAGCCAAAAAGCCCTACCAAGTAACCCATTCACCCACATGGAAATGGAAATCACATGTTACACCCCCAATGTTCATGAAGCTAATGAACCCATGTCCGTCACACACAATGGTTGCAATTGAATGGGAAAACACACAACATGACATGCATGAAACCAATGAGATGATAACACACAGTGAAGTATGCAAACAAAATTGTATTGAAAAAAAATAAAGAATGCTAAAGAAAGAAAACAAACTACAATGTGAATGAGAAAAAAAACATGCATGTCCGTATAAAAAACTACCAAGGGTCCATGAGCCCAACTGAACAAAGGAAACCTACTAAAAAACTACCTAAAAATCAACTATATACAAAAAGTGGAGCAGTGTCCGTCGACTCCAAATCATAATAAGAAAGAAAGGAAACCTAAAACTAAAGAACTATATACAAAGGCGGCGGGCTAGTCCAGCGGCTCACTCCGTGGTGTCCCGGGCCAGGGCATCATCGAACTCCTGTTCGATGTCCCGGAGGCGGTCCAGTTCCATGGCCCCGAGGGTCCGCAGGGACGATGCTGTGTCCTCCTCCAACCCCCTGCGGATTGCCTCGAGGCACTCGGCCCGCCTCAGGGCCCTCCGCATGGAGTTCTCCGCCCTGACCATTGTGAGCCACGCCTCTTCCGCCCGCCGCCGCTCCGCACCTATGGCGTGGCCCAACCGCTGCCACACGGAAGACACTCTCTGTCCTGGGTCCCCCTGCCCTCCGGCCGATGCCTGCCCCTCCGATGTCGAAAGCCCCGAGCCTGCATGTCTCCCACCATGTTGCTGCTGCTGCTGCTCTGCCTCTGCCCGTGCACTGCCTCCTGCTGCCTGCACATCCTCCACCGGCTGGGGTGCACTTGTTGATGTGGCCACCCCTGCTGGACCTCCGACTCCCGACTGTGGCAGGGATGCCTCCTCCACCAGCCTGGCCGCACCGTCAGAGGCAGCTCCACAGGGCACCCAGGTGACTGATGGGTGGGAAGATGGCACAGAGGACGACTGGCGCGTAGGGGGTCCAGTTGAGGAGGGGGTCGGAGCAAGCCCCATCAGACGGAGGAATCCGGCCTGGGTGACCTGTCCCAGCAGGCTGACGTGGTCAACGAGCCATTCGAGATGACGTGCAGTCTCTCCATGAAAAGACTGCAGGTCACCTCGCATGGCCCGTTGACGCAACGCCACACCAGCCAGGACAGGCTCAACCCGGACCTGGATGGCCACGTCCGCAGGCAGAGGAAGGCCAGTTGACGTCAGCTCATCCCCTGCCTGAAAACGGGTCTGGACGTAGGCATCCCTGCTGGTGCAAGATGATGCAGGGACAGGATCGGGGACAGGATTGCACACAGGCACCTCCGCGGCCGCCTGTGCTGCCTCCTGTCCCTGGTCCTGCACTGCACCACTAGCACCAGTGGGATCCCCACCTCCAGACCCCGTCTCTGGTGCTTGAGCGGCCCCCTCCTCCACCAAACCCCCCACCAACCTGGATGACTCCGTGCCATCTTCCCCTGTTGGGCCCTGTGGGGTCCCAGCTGCCCCTTCTGCTGCCGAGGAGTCCAACTGCAACCTCCGCCTCTTGGACCTCCCCCCGGCAGCTGCGGCCTGGGACGCGGCACTGGACTCCTCACTCCCCGACGAGAGGACAACACGGGAGGGGAGCCGGGCCTTGCGTCTCCGGCTGGCAGTCGGATCCCCGCCGCTGTGCTCCACAGCACCTTCTCCGCCCTCTTCATCAGTTGACGCTGCAGACAGGGAGAAACAAAACACAGGCATCAGGGCACTGTACAATGGACACATACACGCATGACAGTTGCACATGAGTGGCATTGGCAAACCTCAGACATGTCATCACAATCCCCAACACACATGTCATTGCAACTGGCACACATGAGCCATACCACAGCCATATCGCAACTGCCACCACCATACCTACACATACAACAGCATCAGCAGCCAAAGGGGAGCCAGACATCACATGCAACACAGGAAGTGCACCACACATGTACACACACCACCACACTTGCATGCATGTCTACACCTCTGCCAAGTGTTGCACTGTTCAGACGGGCATCCATGTCACATCTGCCAATCAGGCTTCCACATACCGCTGTCACATGCATCCATGTTGCATCACTGTTGCACCCTTGACAAATACACACACATGCACATGTACACAGTGCTCATACATGCAGCCGAAAACAACATACATGCCTGACATCACGGACATGTCTACTTACATACACATTCATCCAAACATGTGTGCACGCACAACTGCATTTGCCATGCAAGCCCACACACACAAGCACCATCCATGTCTCACACATTACAGCCCTCGCATGTGTCAGCCCCATGGCCCTGTACACCCCCACCCATACTCGACCCCATACAAACAGATGTGCAACCGGCACAATGGTGAATGATCACCACACGCACTGCTCACAATCAGGATGCATGTACACTCACCGCTCGACTCCAGACGGGTCTGCTTCTCTAGGACCTGGACGTGGAGCGCTGGGGATATGCGTTCCAGGACCCCCATCTGTTCTTCCGACAAGTGGCCCCGGCGCCCCTTGGCATCCGCTGCCTTCAAGAGGCGCCGGCCCTTGTTCAGGGTCCTGGACCTGAAGTCCTCCCAGCGCTTCCTGACATGTTGTAAGTCCCGGACTGCCACCCCCTCCGCGTTGATGGCAGTCACGATGTCAGTCCAGATCCGAGTCCGTCCTTCCTTGTCGGCGCGGGAACTTCCAAAGAGGGCATCATACTGCCCCAGGACTTGCTCCACCAGGACACCAACTTCGGTGGCACTGAAGCTGGTGCCCCTCTGCCTCTCTGGCCGGGGGTTGTCAGTGGTCACAGATGGTGTATGCCCCGACATGACAACCCCAGAGGCAGGAGTGGGTGGGCAACTGGGTCCTGGGGCTGGGCTGTGGAGCGATGGAATTCCAGTCGGTTCCAGAAGGGGTGGTCACAGTCACAGCACCCCTGGCTGATGTGCAGGCAGCAAATGGCAGTGCACGTGGGCAGCAGGCAGTCAGGCAGCAGCAGATGGCAGGTGGGAGCGTGCTCGGGGCTCTGGGGGGCAGTAGTTCGGCCTTCTGGGCAGGAGCGTGGTCTTCCGTGTGCTTACGCGTGGCCAGCTTGGTACGGAGTGATTTGGCACGTCAAAATCCTGCACGTCAGCGTGAAAACCGAGGAAAGGCCCTTAGCGCGTAAGCGCGTCAGCACGCATACGCGAATCTATTGGACCAAAGGCCCTCAGCGCGTAAGCGCGTCTGTGACCCACACGGGTGTTTCCCACACATCACGTGATGACAGAGCACACGTGGAAAGACTGCACGTCAGAGTCTCATCGCGTGTAATTGGACAGCACGTCAGAGTTTCATCGCGTGTAATTGGACAGCACGTCAGAGTCTCATCGCGTGTAATTGGACAAAAGTGAGCGTACACGCGATTGGCCTATGTACGTGTATATCAGGTGTGCGCGGACACTTACACACGCAAGTACGTCAGCGCACCTGTATCCCAGTGTGCGCGGCAATTTCCACACGCTATTGGACTGTGCACTGGATTTCAGGGGTGCGCGGGTCACACACTCCCCAGGACTTGCTCCACCAGGACACCAACTTCGGTGGCACTGAAGCTGGTGCCCCTCTGCCTCTCTGGCCGGGGGTTGTCAGTGGTCACAGATGGTGTATGCCCCGACATGACAACCCCAGAGGCAGGAGTGGGTGGGCAACTGGGTCCTGGGGCTGGGCTGTGGAGCGATGGAATTCCAGTCGGTTCCAGAAGGGGTGGTCACAGCAACAGCACCCCTGGCTGATGTGCAGGCAGCAAATGGCAGTGCACGTGGGCAGCAGGCAGTCAGGCAGCAGCAGATGGCAGTTGGGAGCGTGCTCGGGGCTCTGGGGGGCAGTAGTTCGGCCTTCTGGGCAGGAGCGTGGTCTTCCGTGTGCTTACGCGTGGCCAGCTTGGTACGGAGTGATTTGGCACGTCAAAATCCTGCACGTCAGCGTGAAAACCGAGGAAAGGCCCTTAGCGCGTAAGCGCGTCAGCACGCATACGCGAATCTATTGGACCAAAGGCCCTCAGCGCGTAAGCGCGTCTGTGACCCACACGGGTGTTTCCCACACATCACGTGATGACAGAGCACACGTGGAAAGACTGCACGTCAGAGTCTCATCGCGTGTAATTGGACAGCACGTCAGAGTTTCATCGCGTGTAATTGGACAGCACGTCAGAGTCTCATCGCGTGTAATTGGACAAAAGTGCGCGTACACGCGATTGGCCTATGTACGTGTATATCAGGTGTGCGCGGACACTTACACACGCAAGTACGTCAGCGCACCTGTATCCCGGTGTGCGCGGCAATTTCCACACGCTATTGGACTGTGCACTGGATTTCAGGGGTGCGCGGGTCACACACTCGCCTACAACACGCGCAACGCATTCATTTGCGCGCTAACAAAATAACTAGCTCAGACCCAGGATGAACATACCGTTCCTAGCAGCAGTGGCCGTGGCCTACCAAAGGAGGAGGAGGAGGATAGTCAGGGCCAGAATATTCACACCCAGAACCAGCCTTTTCGGGATGCCTGATGACCAGGTGCATGGGAGGTACAGGTTTCCACCACACATCATACTGGACCTGGTGAGTGAGTGGGAGGACGACCTCACATCACCCACCCTGTGCTCCCAAGCACTCAGCCCCCTGGAGAAGGTCCTCAATGTACTGCACTTCTTAGCCACTGGATCATTTCAGCGGACAAGTGCCATTGTGGGTGGTGTATCACAGGCCACCCAGTCACGCTGCCTACACCAGGTCTTGAACATCATCACTGCACGCCCATCAGTCAGCAGGCACATATACCTGCCCAGAACCCCTGCAGAAAGGCATGCTGCCGCCCTGGATTTTTACGCTGTGGCACGATTCCCCAAAGTGCTAGGTGCCATCGACTGCACCCATGTGGCTCTACGTCCCCCCAGGGCATCTGAGCACATCTATAGGAACCGCAAGCACTGGCATTCCATCAACGTGCAGGTAGTATGTAATGCCAAGGGAATCATCACCTCAGTATATGCCAACTATCCTGGGTCAACCCACGACAGCTTCATTTACCGAATGTCCACCCTAACCCGGGACCTAGAAGCTGGCCGGCATGGCGATACATGGCTGCTTGGTGAGTATGAATGCCACTGCACATGCATGCATGTCAGATACTGAGCAAGGTCACAACCCCACCAATGATACCAATCACCACCTCCACAGGGGACAGTGCCTACCCTCTCAGCCCCCACATGATGACACCAATTCGGAACCCCACCACGCCACCCCAGGTAAGATATAACGCTGCCCACATTACAACCCGGGGCATAGTGGAGCGCACATTCGGAGTGCTGAAGTCACGCTTTCGCTCCCTTGACCGTTCTGGCGGGCAGCTGATGTACGCTCCCCCAGTAGTGTGCAGGATCATAGTGGCAGCATGTGTCCTGCACAACGTTGCAACACGCCGGGGCCTGGCCGTGGACATGGTGGTGCCCCCCCATCCCCAACCACATGCACAGCTGCTGCGCATGGGAGGTGAAAGGGCATGGGGGGAGGCAGCCCGTGCACAGCTAGTGGCTAATTACTTCACATAGAAATCACACCCCTGTGGAGTGCCCACTGCCCTGGCACATTCCATCTGACAATCAATGATGACTCAACCTGACACTGATCCTGAATGTCTGGAGAAAGAACCGTGAAAACCATATCAGCCTGAGATTGTTCACCTGGAAGTGTCACAATGTGTGCATCCCTACCCACACTGACACCACCAATGCAGTTTTGTGAAGTTACACATTCAAGCAGCTAAAATTAATACCCACTTGCAAAATGCAACAAGAGGACAGTGCCATGTCAGCCAACCCAACCCCAGCACCGCCACACGACACACCGTGCCATGTCATGCTATTTGCAGGTAAACAAAGTAATCCCCACAACATGACACTAGTGTCACAATGTACAGTGTCCCTATTAGAAACTTGCAACACCTGAAATGCTCACAGTAATGGCGGACCAACAACAAACTTGAGCACGTACTACCATTAACTTGACATCACTAATGTTTAATATTAGTAGTCTCACCACCTGGAAATGCCTGCACTCCCACCACTACCAACTGTGCAGTGTTGGCGCCTGTAGAGTTGTAGGTGCACTGCTGCCAACATGGACCACATCTCCAGACTAGAGGTCCTTGTGTAGACATGAGGAAGGGACCTGCAAATTGGGAGGTAGGCACAGAAGATGAGTTACACATCAATGCAACATGCAGTGTACAACACAACAGCAATATGCACTAGGAATGTATACACAGTATTGACTACAGATTGCCCACACAGCTCATGGGAGTCCAACGTCACTGTGTAATTCACTGTCACTTGGGCACACCCTTTGCAATCCCATGGAAACGGGAAGCAGGAGGGGTGTGTGTGACTCAAACCCAAGCATCTGTGCAGCGTTTGCCCAGCGTATGCCCACAGGAACCACGGAAGCCAACAAATCGTCCCAAAAAAATTGGGAATAAAAGAAATAAAAATAAAAACAAAAATAAAAATAAAAACAAAAATAAAAATGGCCATTGAAGGGCCCTGGGGGGTTGGGGAGGCCACCCAGGAGGTCCGAGGACAGGATGCACACCAGAACCCACCTGCGTGGATCCTGGGAAAAAAAAAAACACCTCCATGGGCTCATGGCCCACACGGCTACCCTATTGTGGGAGTATCACTGCTGTCGCTATTATCACCCTGTGCAGCTGCACCGGGAGGTGGTTGCACTATGGGAGGCAGCCCACGCAAGGCCCTAGTCTGCTCCTCCATGGCTGCAAGCATGCGGGTGTGGTAGGTCTGGTTCTGGAGGATGAGTGTGCGGAGGTCCCCATGCAACAACTCACGGGATGCCCGGACCTCCGCCCTCGTTGCCTGCATCTCAGCTGAGAGCGTACGGGTGAGACGCTCCAGCTGCTGTTCTGTCCTTTGGTGTGTAGAAGCCTCAAGCTCAACAAGAGTCGTCCTGAGGTGAAGGAGCTCCTGCCTAAGGGCTTCCCTGTGGCCCTGGGACTCAATGGAGATGGCCTCCTGCAGAGTCGCCAGTGCCGCCCGCCTGTCCCTGTTGGATCCCAACATGTCCTCCCTGTGTGACTGGCAGATGGAGTCGGTTGCCTGCTCTAGTCGCTCCATCAGCCTTTCAGGGGGGACAATGGAAGTGGCCACCCTATCCATAGCCTGAGCCATCATCTCGGATGATGCTGCCTGTTGGGTTGCCATACCGTAAATGGATTGCTCCCATGCAGTATTGCCAGGTGGCGTACGGCCACCACGTCGGCGGGCACCACACCTGTCTGGGGCAAGGCGAACTGCGCCTTGCTGTGCCGGCACTGCCTGAGGCTGCAGGACTGCATTCCCCCTCTGATCTGCTGGCCCAGGAACAGGATCAGATGTCACGGAGTGTGACCCTGCATCCGTAACCACCAAAGGCGTAGCTGCCAACACTGACATCCCCATTGAGGGTTCTGACCCTGGTGCAGGTGGGTGAGACAGAACAGAATCCCTCCCTGGAACACTCACCTGCGACGGCACGTAGGTCTCATCCGAATCAACACCTGAGTACAGCTCGGGGGAGGTGCAGCCAGAGACACCCCTTGAGAGCACGACCTGCAGCACTTGTGGGTTCTCACCCACCACCACACCACGTCCCTCACTGGTGGTTGGTCGGCCCTCGGGCCCCTCCTGGGTCTGCACCATCTCCACAACCCCAGCAGTATCAGGTGCGTCTTCCCCTGCAAAGACATAAAAACAAAGAAATGGAAACAGGCATTAGCACCATGGCACACAATGAGGGCTGAGAAGCAAGAGAACCAGTACTTGTTTGACACATGTCCCACATGACTAAAACCCTCCCATGCATGCACCCTCACTGCGTATGAAGGGCAGGCAAATGGCACACACTGATGACACCAAGATTGAAGAGGAACAAATTTTCTGCATGCTGCCTGGCAGTGGCATCACACATTGGCCTGTGATTGGCAGGTGAAACACACATGCCATCACACAGATGGCATGTACCATTGCTATTGAGTGAAGATGGAGAGGAGGGCAGCACCTATTCATTCTGTCCAGTTCCCGCATGTAATAGCTTTTCTAATTCAAACAGGTCAGATTCTTCACCTGGAGCTGCCAGTCCGAAATGGTGCAATTGCACAGGGACATGTTTGAACAAATGATATCCAGGTAACAAAGTCACTCCACTTTACCATAGCCATGTCAGACATGTGACTAGAGGACTGTGACATGCCTAGTAAAAGTGGTGGAATGTAAAAAATCTGACTAAATGAACAGTGGAAAATTTTGCAACAATGTTGTGGCAAGGTGACACTTCAAGGGCAACTGGCGTGCAGTTGGGCTAGATGTCTACTGTTGGCAGAAGGGATACAGCTATGGCCAAATGCAGCTGCGCAGGATGTATTGCATGAAGCACATGGCTGACCCATACGACTCAGGCGCACACACTCTCACCTGGCACACAAATAGAAGCCCTCACACACACCATGCACATGGATGACACACACATGCATGTGCACTCACCGGACAATGCCTCGTAATCAGCCAAATCTCCCACGCCTTGGATCTGTTCCTCCGTGACGTAGGTCCCAGCGACTGACTCATGTGGAGTGAGTTCCATGTCTACTACTGGAGACCCACCTCCAGTCACTAGAGTTGCGGCATGACTTGAGGCCAGCTTACTCTTTGCCCTGCGCTTTAGGTCATTCCAGCGCTTATAGCAATCATTGGCTGTGCGCCTCACGATTCCAAGGGCACTTACGATGTCCGCAACGGTCTGCCAGTGTGCCTGGCATTGTGCAGGTGTGGTCTTGGATCCTGCAACAATGACCATCTCGTTGTCATGTGCGGACACATACTCGACAAGTGCATTCAGTTCGTCATCCGTGAAGCTGGGCTTCCTGGACGGGCCGGACTGTGTAGCCGTGTCTGGGACATCAGCCTGTGCCGGACAAGCACTCTTCCTCTTCCGCTTGGAAGGTGGTGGTGATCCTGAGTGTCCTGCGCCGCTCTGGACACTAGGGGCAGGAGCCCTGGTGGACTCTGTATCAGGAGTGTGGGATTGCACACTCAGCATGGGAGTTGGTGCAGGCATTGGCTCTAGTGTGATGGTGTCAGGGGGTATATCAGCAGCATGGACTAGGACCGACACTGTCCGGGCTGGGTGTGTGAGGGCTGGGGTGGATGGAGCCGCAGCTGCCCCTGCAGCCTCTCCGCCCTGCCTACTTGGTGCAGCAGATGACCTTGCTGCCCCAGATGCACGTGGCATGGTGACATCAACGTGCACCAGCGCACGTGTCATAGGCCTGCTGACCTGGAAGTCAGCCATGGAGTCAGCCAGGTCTGGTGCCACAATGGGCTGGTCCAACAAGGGCTGAGCATGGATGGTGTCAGCCACATCAGCCTCAACGGGAGGGGGGGGATTATGGGCGTCCTTGATTGGTCCTCCGCACATGGGGGGACAGGCTCACCCTGCAAGTAACGACCACGTCCCCTACCGGATCCACCACGGCCACCACTTGTGGCTCTTCCACCTTTGCCACCCTTACGGAATCCTCGCTCCCAGCCATGGCACTGATGTTAATGTGCGTATGGGAGTGGCAGTAAAATATTGTCCTGGGCAATTGGGGGTCAAAGGGGTTGGGTACCAGATGGTAATTGTACCCTAGTGCTCTTGCAAGGCTGATTGTAACCCCTGGGGAAAGATGACGGGTCACGCTACGCACAGGAGCCCCAAAAAAGGGAGATGACGTGCACGCAACCCCTCCTAGACCACGTGTGCAGGAAGAAAAACCTGCACTACGCTGTGGCACCCAGTAACACAAGAATGAACGTATGCGTGTCACACGCAGCCTAGAATGACCTCTGAAGGGGTAGGCTACACACGGGGCAAGCACAGATGTTAGATACGTGCGTGACTCACTGTCTGCCAGGTAAAAGAGCGTGAAAAAGGAGCGCGTTTGGTTGGCAACACCCCCGCCAAAAGAAGATATGTACGCTGTCTGAGGAGACAGGACAACAGTAGAAGGGAACACTGTTTGAGGGAACAGGCCCAGGTCAACCAGTAAAAGAGAAAAAGGAGAAAAATCTGTCAGAGGTAACAGGGAATACAAACTTAAAATGCCGTGAAGTAAATCGCGTGTGAACCGACAAGAAGTACAGAATTCACCCACTCGCTCTCCACGAAAAGCACGTACAAGGAAATGGTGTTCTACGCGTACCTTTTATACAGGCCCACACGTCCAGCGTCACTTACGCGGCGTCTACGCGCTAGGGCCATTTCCACCAATTACACGCTTTGTGACTTATGCGTGTACGGCCATTTCCACCAATTACACGCTTTGTCACTTCTGCGTGTACGGCCATTTCCACCAATTACACGCTTTGTCACTTCTGTGTGTACGGCCATTTACACCAATCACACGCGATGACACTCTGACGTGCAGTCTTTCCACGTGTGCTCTGTCATCACGTGCTGTGTGGGAAACACCCGTGCGGCTCACGTCACAGACGCGCTTACGCGCTGAGGGCCTTTGGTCCAATAGAATCGCGTATGCGTGCTGACGCGCTTACGCGCTAAGGGCCTTTCCTCGGTTTTCACGCTGACGTGCAGGATTTTCACGTGCCAAATCACTCCGTACCAAGCTGGCCACGCGTAAGCACACGGAAGACCACGCTCCTGCCCAGAAGGCCGAACTACTGCCCCCCAGAGCCCCGAGCACGCTCCCACCTGCCATCTGCTGCTGCCTGACTGCCTGCTGCCCACGTGCACTGCCATTTGCTGCCTGCACATCAGCCAGGGGTGCTGTTGCTGTGACCACCCCTGCTGGAACCAAAGACTCCCGACTGGAATTCCATCGCTCCACAGCCCAGCCCCAGGACCCAGTTGCCCACCCACTCCTGCCTCTGGGGTTGTCATGTCGGGGCAAACACCATCTGTGACCACTGACAACCCCCGGCCAGAGAAGCAGAGGGGCACCAGCTTCAGTGCCACCGAAGTTGGTGTCCTGGTGGAGCAAGTCCTGGGGCAGTATGATGCCCTCTTCGGAAGTTCACGCGCCGACAAGGAAGGACGAACTCGGATCTGGACTGACATCGTGACTGCCATCAACGCGGAGGGGGTGGCAGTCCGGGACTTACAACATGTCAGGAAGCGCTGGGAGGACTTCAGGTCCAGGACCCTGAACAAGGCCCGGCGCCTCTTGAAGGCAGCGGATGCCAAGGGGCGCAGGGGCCACTTGTCGGAAGAACAGATGGGAGTCCTGGAACGCATATCCCCAGCGCTCCACGTCCAGGTCCTACAGAAGCAGACCCGTCTGGAGTCGAGCGGTGAGTGTACATGCATCCTGATTGTGAGCAGTGCGTGTGGTGATCATTCGCCATTGTGCCGGTTGCACATCTGTTTGTATGGGGTCGAGTATGGGTGGGGGTGTACAGGGCCGTGGGGCTGACACATGCGAGGGCTGTAATATGTGAGACATGGATGGTGCTTGTGTGTGTGGGCTTGCATGGCAAATGCAGTTGTGCGTGCACACATGTTTGGATGAATGTGTATGTAAGTAGACATGTCCGTGATGTCAGGCATGTATGTTGTTTTCGGCTCCATGTATGAGCACTGTGTACATGTGCATGTGTGTGTATTTGACAAGGGTGCAACAGTGATGCAACATGGATGCATGTGACAGCGGTATGTGGAAGCCTGATTGGCAGATGTGACATGGATGCCCGTCTGAACAGTGCGACACTTGGCAGAGGTGTAGACATGCATGCAAGTGTGGTGGTGTGTGTACATGTGTGGTGCACTTCCTGTGTTGCATGTGATGTATGGCTCCCCTTTGGCTGCTGATGCTGTTGTATGTGTAGGGATGGTGGTGGCAGTTGCGATATGGCTGTGGTATGGCTCATGTGTGCCAGTTGCAATGACATGTGTGTTGGGGATTGTGATGACATGTCTGAGGTTTGCCAATGCCACTCATGTGCAACTGTCATGCGTGTATGTGTCCATTGTACAGTGCCCTGATGCCTGTGTTTTGTTTCTCCCTGTCTGCAGCGTCAACTGATGAAGAGGGCGGAGAAGGTGCTGTGGAGCACAGCGGCGGGGATCCGACCGCCAGCCGGAGACGCAAGGCCCGGCTCCCCTCCCGTGTTGTCATCTCGTCGGGGAGTGAGGAGTCTGGTGCCGCGTCCCAGGCCGCAGCTGCCGTGGGGAGGTCCAAGAGGCGGAGGTTGCAGTTGGACTCCTCGGCAGCAGAAGGGGCAGCTGGGACCCCACAGGGCCCAACAGGGGAAGATGGCACAGAGTCATCCAGGTTGGTGGGGGGTTTGGTGGAGGAGGGGGCCGCGCAAGCACCAGAGACGGGGTCTGGAGGTGGGGATCCCACTGGTGCTAGTGGTGCAGTGCAGGACCAGGGACAGGAGGCAGCACAGGCGGCCGCGGAGGTGCCTGTGTGCAATCCTGTCCCCGATCCTGTCCCTGCATCATCTTGCACCAGCAGGGATGCCTACGTCCAGACCCGTTTTCAGGCAGGGGATGAGCTGACGTCAACTGGCCTTCCTCTGCCTGCGGACGTGGCCATCCAGGTCCGGGTTGAGCCTGTCCTGGCTGGTGTGGCGTTGCGTCAACGGGCCATGCGAGGTGACCTGCAGTCTTTTCATGGAGAGACTGCACGTCATCTCGAATGGCTCGTTGACCACGTCAGCCTGCTGGGACAGGTCACCCAGGCCGGATTCCGCTGTCTGATGGGGCTTGCTCCGACCCCCTCCTCAACTGGACCCCCTACGTGCCAGTCGTCCTCTGTGCCATCTTCCCACCCATCAGTCACCTGGGTGCCCTGTGGAGCTGCCTCTGACGGTGCGGCCAGGCTGGTGGAGGAGGCATCCCTGCCACAGTCGGGAGTCGGAGGTCCAGCAGGGGTGGCCACATCAACAAGTGCACCCCAGCCGGCGGAGGATGTGCAGGCAGCAGGAGGCAGTGCACGGGCAGAGGCAGAGCAGCAGCAGCAGCAACATGGTGGGAGACATGAAGGCTCGGGGCTTTCGACATCGGAGGGGCAGGCATCGGCCGGAGGGCAGGGGGACCCAGGACAGAGAGTGTCTTCAGTGTGGCAGCGGTTGGGCCACGCCATAGGTGCGGAGCGGCGGCGGGCGGAAGAGGCGCGGCTCACAATGGTCAGGGCGGAGATCTCCATGCGGAGGGCCCTGAGGCGGGCCGAGTGCCTCGAGGCAATCCGCAGGGGGTTGGAGGAGGACACAGCGTCGTCCCTGCGGACCATCGGGGCCATGGAACTGGACCGCCTCCGGGACATCGAACAGGAGTTCGATGATGCCCTGGCCCGGGACACCACGGAGTGAGCCGCTGGACTTGCACGCCGCCTTTGTATATAGTTCTTTAGTTTTAGGTTTCCTTTCTTTCTTATTATGATTTGGAGTCGACGGACACTGCTCCACTTTTTGTATATAGTTGATTTTTAGGTAGGTTTTTTAGTAGGTTTCCTTTGTTCAGTTGGGCTCATGGACCCTTGTTATTTTTGTACATAGTTCTTTATTGCATGGAGATTTTTTTACATTTGACTTTGGACAAAAAATTTTTCGATTTGGATTTCCAGTTTTGTGTTTTTATACGGACATGCAGCTTATTTTTTCTCATTCACATTGTAGTTTGTTTTCTTTCTTTAGCATTCTTTATTTTTTTCAATACAATTTTGTTTGCATACTTCACTGTGTGGTATCATCTCATTGGTTTCATGCATGTCATGTTGTGTGTTTTCCCATTCAATTGCAACAATTGTGTGTGACGGACATGGGTTCATTAGCTTCATGAACAATGGGGGTGTAACATGTGATTTCCATTTCCATGTGGGTGAATGGGTTACTTGGTAGGGCTTTTTGGCTGTGGAGGCTGACCATTACGCACATGATTGGGGATTGTGAGGACCTGGTGGGGGCTGCCCATGGTGGCAGGGGGATGGGGGTGGTGGAAGACATGAGTGGGGGCCTGGTGGAGGATGCCCCTGCACTGCTGGGGGGTGGGGGTGCAGGGGGGCATGAGTGGGGGCCTGGTGGAGGATGCCCATGGTGGCAGGGGGGTGGGGGTGGTGGGAGACATGAGTGGGGGCCTGGTGGAGGCTGCCCCTGCACTGCTGGGGGGTGGGGGTGGTGGGAGACATGAGTGGGGGCCTGGTGGAGGATGCCCATGGTGGCAGGGGGGTGGGGGTGGTGGGAGACATGAGTGGGGGCCTGGTGGATGCCCATGGTGGCAGGGGGGTGGGGGTGGTGGGAGACATGAGTGGGGGCCTGGTGGAGGGTGACCCTGGATGCTGGGGGGTGGGGATGCAGGGGAACATGAGTGGGGGCCTGGTGGAGGCTGCCCATGGTGGCAGGGGGGTGGGGGTGGTGGAAGACATGAGTGGGGGCCTGGTGGAGGGTGACCCTGGATGCTGGGGGGTGGGGGTGCAGGGGGACATGAGTGGGGGCCTGGTGGAGGCTGCCCATGGTGGCAGGGGGGTGGGGGTGGTGGGAGACATGAGTGGGGGCCTGGTGGAGGCTGCCCCTGCACTGCTGGGGGGTGGGGGTGGTGGGAGACATGAGTGGGGGCCTGGTGGAGGATGCCCATGGTGGCAGGGGGTTGGGGGTGGTGGGAGACATGAGTGGGGGCCTGGTGGAGGCTGCCCCTGCACTGCTGGGGGGTGGGGGTGGTGGGAGACATGAGTGGGGGCCTGGTGGAGGATGCCCATGGTGGCAGGGGGGTGGGGGTGGTGGGAGACATGAGTGGGGGCCTGGTGGAGGGTGACCCTGGATGCTGGGGGGTGGGGGTGGTGGGAGACATGAGTGGGGGCCTGGTGGAGGCTGCCCCTGCACTGCTGGGGGGTGGGGGTGGTGGGAGACATGAGTGGGGGCCTGGTGGAGGCTGCCCCTGCACTGCTGGGGGGTGGGGGTGGTGGGAGACATGAGTGGGGGCCTGGTGGAGGATGCCCATGGTGGCAGGGGGTTGGGGGTGGTGGGAGACATGAGTGGGGCCCTGGTGGAGGGTGACCCTGGATGCTGGGGGGTGGGGGTGCAGGGGGACATGAGTGGGGGCCTGGTGGAGGCTGCCCATTGTGGCAGGGGGGTGGGGGTGGTGGGAGACATGAGTGGGGGCCTGGTGGAGGTTGCCCCTGGATGCTGGGGGTTGGGGGTGCAGGGGGACATGAGTGGGGGCCTGGTGGAGGCTGCCCATGGTGGCAGGGGGGTGGGGGTGGTGGGAGACATGAGTGGGGGCCTGGTGGAGGCTGCCCCTGCACTGCTGGGGGGTGGGGGTGGTGGGAGACATGAGTGGGGGCCTGGTGGAGGCTGCCCCTGCACTGCTGGGGGGTGGGGGTGGTGGGAGACATGAGTGGGGGCCTGGTGGAGGATGCCCATGGTGGCAGGGGGGTGGGGGTGGTGGGAGACATGAGTGGGGGCCTGGTGGAGGGTGACCCTGGATGCTGGGGGGTGGGGGTGGTGGGAGACATGAGTGGGGGCCTGGTGGAGGCTGCCCCTGCACTGCTGGGGGGTGGGGGTGGTGGGAGACATGAGTGGGGGCCTGGTGGAGGATGCCCATGGTGGCAGGGGGGTGGGGGTGGTGGGAGACATGAGTGGGGGCCTGGTGGAGGGTGACCCTGGATGCTGGGGGGTGGGGGTGCAGGGGGACATGAGTGGGGGCCTGGTGGAGGCTGCCCCTGGTCGCTGGGGGGTGTGGGTGCAGGGGGACATGAGTGGGGGCCTGGTGGAAGGTGACCCTGCACTGCCGGGGGGTGGGGGTGGTGGGAGACATGAGTGGGGGCCTGGTGGAGGGTGACCCTGGATGCTGGGGGGTGGGGGTGGTGGGAGACATGAGTGGGGGCCTGGTGGAGGATGCCCATGGTGGCAGGGGGGTGGGGGTGGTGGGAGACATGAGTGGGGGCCTGGTGGAGGATGCCCATGGTGGCAGGGGGGTGGGGGTGGTGGGAGACATGAGTGGGGGCCTGGTGGATGATGCCCATGGTGGCAGGGGGGTGGGGTGGTGGGAGACATGAGTGGGGGCCTGGTGGAGGGTGACCCTGGATGCTGGGGGGTGGGGGTGCAGGGGGACATGAGTGGGGGCCTGGTGGAGGCTGCCCATGGTGGCAGGGGGGTGGGGGTGGTGGAAGACATGAGTGGGGGCCTGGTGGAGGGTGACCCTGGATGCTGGGGGGTGGGGGTGCAGGGGGACATGAGTGGGGGCCTGGTGGAGGATGCCCATGGTGGCAGGGGGGTGGGGGTAATGGGAGACATGAGTGGGGGCCTGGTGGAGGGTGACCCTGGATGCTGGGGGGTGGGGGTGCAGGGGGACATGAGTGGGGGCCTGGTGGAGGCTGCCCATGGTGGCAGGGGGGTGGGGGTGGAGGGAGACATGAGTGGGGGCCTGGTGGAGGGTGCCCCTGGATGCTGGGGGGTGGGGGTGCAGGGGGACATGAGTGGGGGCCTGGTGGAGGCTACCCATGGTGGCAGGGGGGTGGGGGTGGTGGGAGACATGAGTGGGGGCCTGGTGGAGGCTGCCCCTGCACTGCTGGGGGGTGGGGGTGGTGGGAGACATGAGTGGGGGCCTGGTGGAGGATGCCCCTGCACTGCTGGGGGGTGGGGGTGCAGGGGGACATGAGTGGGGGCCTGGTGGAGGCTGCCCATGGTGGCAGGGGGGTGGGGGTGGTGGGACACATGAGTGGGGGCCTGGTGGAGGCTGCCCCTGCACTGCTGGGGGGTGGGGGTGGTGGGAGACATGAGTGGGGGCCTGGTGGAGGCTGCCCCTGCACTGCTGGGGGGTGGGGGTGCAGGGGGACATGAGTGGGGGCCTGGTGGAGGCTGCCCCTGCACTGCCAGGGGGTGGGGGTGGTGGGAGACATGAGTGGGGGCCTGGTGTAGGGTGACCCTGGATGCTGGGGGTGGGGGTGCAGGGGGACATGAGTGGGGGCCTGGTGGAGGCTGCCCCTGCACTGCTGGGGGGTGGGGGTGGTGGGAGACATGCATTGTTGATCAGTAGTGCAAGGTGACATGTGGGTTGGCTGGGGGGCATGCCCATGGTGAATGGGCTGCCTGCGGGACATGGGCAGGGGTGCAGGGTAGTCCCCCGTGGTAAGGGCTGCCTGCAGGGGCCGTGGAGGTTGTGGAGCGTACACCTGGGAGGACCCACACGGCCAATTCACGTGTAGTACTCCCCAGAACCCCTGAAATACACATTCCCTGCTGGTATCGCGTGTGCAACTTCCCGCGCACCCCTGAAATACATGTACCCTGCTCGCACTGGGCCAATCGCGTGTGTAACTTCCCGCGCACCCCTGAAATACACGTACCCTGCTCGCACTGGGACAATCGCGTGTGCATCTTCCCGCGCACCCCTGAAATACACGTACCCTGCTCGCACTGGGACAATCGCGTGTGCAACTTCCCGCGCACCCCTGAAATACACGTACCCTTCTCGCACTGGGACTATCGCGTGTGGAACTTCCCGCGCACCCCTGAAATACACGTACCCTGCTCGCACTGGGCCAATCGCGTGTGTAACTTCCCGCGCACCCCTGAAATACACGTACCCTGCTCGCACTGGGACAATCGCGTGTGTAACTTCCCGCGCACCCCTGAAATACACGTACCCTGCTTGCACTGGGACAATCGCGTGTGCAACTTCCCGCGCACCCCTGAAATACACGTACCCTGCCCGCACTGGGACTATCGCGTGTGGAACTTCCCGCGCACCCCTGAAATACACGTACCCTGCTCGCACTGGGACAATCGGGTGTGCAACTTCCCGCGCACCCCTGAAATACACATACCTTGCTGAAATCGCGTGTGGAACTTGCCGCGCACCCCTGAAATTAACGTACCCTGCTGAAATCGCGTATGCAACTTCCCGCGCACCCCTGAAATACACGTACCCTGCTCGCACTGGGACAATCGCGTGTGCAACTTCCCGCGCACCCCAGAAATACACGTACCCTGCTCGCACTGGGACTATCGCGTGTGGAACTTGCCGCGCACCCCTGAAATACACGTACCCTGCTGCAATCGCGTATGCAACTTCCCGCGCACCCCTGAAATACACATTCCCCGCTTGGCGTTTGCTGTTTGGCAGCCTGGTGAACTGGTCCAGGGTTCGCGCAGCCCTTTGCGATGATTTAGCGATTTTGATGGCTTTTCCTTGCGCGACGGCGTTCTTGGGGGCGTTACTGGCGCTGCTGCAGGGTCGCTGCGATTCTCTGCGCCACGGCTGGTTTGGGAGCCTGAAATCCATGAATACGCTGTGCGCAGAAATCGGTTTTAGCGCACGTGCCTGGCGCAGACAATCGCACGCGGACACTCTGCGCCAGCGGCTTGCGACACTTTTCTGCGAATTTCTATGAATTACCCTCATAATGTTGGCTTTGATTCACCTCAAATTTCAAGAAGTACTCAAAACAAACTATGAAGAGTTCTTTGGAGGAAAATACATTATTGTTTTCGGAGATCTTCTTCAATTGACACCAGAGAAAGGTGAACCTATTTTTAAAACCTTGGGTCACAAACTCTGCCGTAAAACTGTTGGCAGCATAGGAAATGTTAACCTTTGGCAACATTTCCAATACAGGGAATTAACAGAAAACATGCGCCAGTCTGCAGACCTCAGCTACGCCAACATTTTAAAAAAACATTAGAGTTTGTGTCCCAAGAAGCACAAGCAATATTAAAAACCCGGCACATACATGCAATCAATGGATATTACTCATGTGCTACTGATGTCATGGAACAATTAGCACACAAAAATATCAATTGTATGTCCTTGATGCCAACTCTTGCAAGCTGTTCCAAATTCAATGAAACAATGTTGAAAAAAGAAATGCAACCAATAATTGAAATTTGCTCCACAGACACACTGGACGTACATGGTCTGACACTACCCATGGGTCAACAAGCCACAACAAGACTAAATACCTTAGAAAACTCTATCTCCAACAAAGCTGGTTTCGGAAGAAATATTAAAATTATCTTTAAACTGTAGAGTAATGTTTAAATGTAACCTTGACGTGGAACGAGGAGTAGTTAATGGAGCACTTGGTCCCGTTGTTGGCTTTCAAATATACCCATGTGACAACAACATTCAGTTTGTCAATATTCTCTATGAAAAACTATCAGAAGTAAAAATGATAGGACACTCAACAGCTCCATTCCTTCTTTCCAAAGACATGTATGTACGCAGAGAACAATTTTCTCTAACTAGTTTAAGCAGTCACCATTCACAAATCACAAGGTCTTACCCTAGATAAATCATTGATAGGTATTGGGAACACAGTCTTTAAAGAAGGCATGAGCTACGTAGCACTATCACGCTTACGTACACTTGACAGTCTATTTCTAATCAACTTTGATGCAAGTATAGTAAACACTGCTATTTCTTGCATTTTAGAATACAATAGACTATGTTCACTATACACCCCCCATCTAAAAACCTAACTTGTTCCACAAAAAGCAAAACGTTGTAAAAGAAAACTACTTCAAATGCAACAGGATCTCACTGCAAATCATCCAATGTATGTTCACTATACACCCCCCATCTAAAAACCTAACTTGTTCCACAAAAAGCAAAACGTTGTAAAAGAAAACTACTTCAAATGCAACAGGATCTCACTGCAAATCATCCAAAGATAGTACAAGAAGCTAATACTTCATCAATTACTACAACCAAAGAAGAATATACTACTCAAAGTAATTCAGGTACTTCTTCAAAGAAGCAACGCACACTCCAAAGAAATGACTTGAACACATAACTATCTGGTCCATTCAAATTTTCAAATATAACTGGAGTAAATTGCTACGCAAATGTAGCAATAAATATTCTATTTCAATTGCCACCAATTGTTGACAACATTTACTTACATAATACAGACCAATTGTGTTTGCAAATGTTAGTCCTTCATAGAAATGCAATCAACAATCCTGACAACACTTACAGTGTTCATGGAATAAAACAAGAATTGGACTACTGTGCTGGAATGGTGAAATTCACTATAAACTCACAAGAAGATCCATAAGAATGTCTAATGTACTTACTACAAGTACTGGAAAACAAAAACATACCTATAAATGAAATCTTCCAGATTTCATACATGTGGAAACATACATGCACTCTCTGCAACAATGTGACACAAGAACAAATCCCCAATGAGCGCTTCGTATATGTATCAATACCTAATTGTGAATCTGTTCCATTTCAGCAACTTGTACAAAATGCAAACCATGGTAGATTATGTACTACCTGCAATTCGGATAATCGCTCCACCTTACAAATACAAACACATAGTAAATACGTAATACTAATGCTTCTACGTTACAATGCAGATGGTACCAAAAACAACTGCAAGCTGATTGGATTCACACATGGTATCACTTGGTAAGAAAACCTTCACAACAATAGGTATAATCTACCACACAGGAGGCCAATGTGTATGGTTTGAATGTCATGATAGTACCATTACTCTAAAGCAGAGATTACCTGCAAATCTTACAAACGCTTATTTCATCTTCTTAAAACCAACATTTATTAACTAAACTGTACTTAAACAGTAACAAAACTTCTATTAAAAAACTATAAACTGTTAAAATATGCTAACAGCTTTCTAACTGCCCCAAGATTCTACAGCAACTAAACAGATAAATTAATACCACTAAATTATATCATAAAATAGACAGTTAGAATATGCCAACTGCTGTATAACTACCCCAAGATTTTAAAATAACCAAACAGATAAATCAATACCACTTCATTATAAAATAAAATAGACAGTTAGAATATACCAACAGGTATCTAACTGGCCCACGATTCTACAACAACTAAACAGATAAATGAATACCACTAAATTATATCAACAAATAAACAGTTAGAATACGCCACCTGGTTTCTAACTACCCCAAGATTTTCAATAACCAAACAGATAAATCAATACCAATACATTATAACAAAAAATAGACAGTTACAATATGTCAACAGATATCTAGCTGCTCCAAAAATCTGCAACAAGCCAACATATAGAACATTAGCTAGAAATAACAAGTGAACACTGAAAACAAAAACAAATAAACAAATAGACTGTAGGATAACAAAAAAAGTTTGATTTTTTTAATCCATGTTTTTTTTTTCTTCCGTAGATCTAATGATTTTAGCAACAAACACAGAAACTGAACACATTGCACAGTACACTGGTTTGTAATCTACTAAATATGAGGGTCAAAATAAAATGTTGATTATTCCATGTTATAAGTCATTACAACATATCAATACTAACATGATCTGTTATTTTATCACAGAAATTAACAAGGAATACATGTACTCCAGTTACTAAATCAAACAGTAAGTATATTATAATAAGTATACCATTGCAGCAAACCATACCCATAGTGACTTATAACTATTTATAAATTTGGTCTTCACCATGCACCCAAGACTCTAGGCCCTGGCCACAACCACCGCAGCATACCACCCCCATAATAGCTTATAATTTAGCTGCTTATAAATTTGATCTCGTCCATGCACCCAAGACTGGATAAGCCACTATGGGTGTGCTATGCTGCAGTGTTTGTGGCCAGGGCATAGAGTCTTAGAGAATTGATGTCCTGGGTGTTAGTCTTAGCAGTGCACGGTTGTGGCGCGAGTTATGGTTGCTTAGCTTACCATAACTGGAGAATTTCAAAGGTTTTTCGGTTTTACTTGGAACCATAACGTCCCTTTAACCAAGTTTTTTCACTGAATTTCATAGGTTTTTAGTAGCGCAACTTAACCATAACATCCCTTTAAAAAAGTTTTTTCACTGAATTTCATAGGTTTTTGGTAGTGCAACTTAACCATAACGTCCCTTTAACAAAGTTTTTTCATTGAATTTCATAGGTTTTTAGTAGTGCAACTTAACCATAACGTCCCTTTAACAAAGTTTTTTCATTGAATTTCATAGGTGTTATTTAGTGCAACTTAACCATAAAGTCCCTTTAACACATTTTGTTTTTTACTGAATTTCATAGGTTTTTGTTAGTGCAATGTAACCATAACGTCCTTTTCAATAGATGAAGACCACTAGCATCCTAGGTCCTCAAAGTGGGAACCCCGGGCGGTAAAAAAAGGATTTTTCTTCCCAAACCGGGACACCTGCGGCATCCCGGTGTAGGAAGGAAAATCTTTTACCAAGATGGCCACCATGGAAAGGGAAGGTGGAGTGTATAAAGAGAACACAACAGGGCATCAGCGGGGGGTGTGGGGAACAGGAGGGCAACAAGGGGCATCATAGGAGGGGGGACAAGAGGAAGACAGGGGGCTTGAGCGGGGGGAACAGGAGGAAGACACGGGGCATGAGCAGGGGGTGGGGGAACAGGAAAGAGACACGGGGCATGAGCGGGGGTGGGGGGGTAGAAGGGAGACACGGGGCATGAGTCAGTGACGTCATCAATGACATTTGTGATGTCATCTTTGATGTCCTGGGTGTTAGTCTTAGCAGTGCACGGTGTTGGCGCGAGTTATGGTTGCTTAGCTTACCATAACTGGCGAATTTCAAGGGATTTTCGGTTTTACTTGGAACCATAACGTTCATTTGACAAAGTTTTTTCACTGAATTTCATAGGTTTTTAGTAGCGCAACTTAACCATAACGTCCCTTTAACATTTTTTTTTTACTAAATTTTAAAGGTTTTTATTAGTACAACGTGACCATAACATCCTTTTCAATAGATGAAGACCACTAACATCTTATGTCCTCAAAGTGGGAATGCCGGGTGGTAAAAAAAACAAAAAGATTTTCCTTCCTACGCCGGGACGCCTGCGGCGTCTCAGTGTAGGAAGGAAAATCTTTTACCAAGATGGCCACCATGGAAAGGGAAGGCGGGGTGTATAAAGAACACAACGGCGCATGAGCGGGGTTAGGGGGGCACAGGGGAGACACATGGGCATGAGCGGGGGGTGAGAGGGAACAGGGTACAAACGGGGCATGAGCAGGGGGTGGGGGGGAACACGAGGGAGACACGGAGCATGAGCAGGGGGCGGGGGGTAACACGAGGGAAACACGGGGCATGAGCGGGGTTGGGGGAACACGAGGGAGACACGGGGCATGAGCGGGGGGTGGGGGGCAACAGGAGACAGACACGGGGCATGAGCAGGGGATGGGGGGCAACAGGAGACAGACACGGGGCATGGGTGGGAGCAAGAGGAGACAGACACGGGGCATGAGCGGGGGGTGGGGGAACAGGAGACAGACACGGGGCATGAGCGGGGGGTGGGGGGTACAGAAGATAGACACGGGGCATGAGCGGGGTAGTGGGGGGCAACAGGAGAGAGACACGGGGCATGAGCGGGGGTTGGGGGGGTACAGGAGACCGACACGGGGCATGAGCGGGGGGTGGGGGGCAACAGGAGAGAGACACGGGACATGGGTGGGGGGGTACAGGAGACAGACACGGGGCATGAGCGGGGGGTGGGGGGCAACAGGAGAGAGACACGGGACATGAGCGGGTGGGGGGAACAGGAGACAGACACGGGGCATGAGCAGGGGGGCAACAGGAGACAGACATGGGGCATGAGCGGGGGGTGGGGGGGTACAGGAGACAGACACGAGCATGAGCGGGGGGTGGGGGGGTACAGGAGACAGACACGGGGCATGAGCAGGGGGTGGGGGGCAACAGGAGAGAGACACGGGGGCATGAGCAGGGGGTGGGGGGAACAGGAGACAGACACAGGGCATGAGCGGGGGGTGGGGGGAACAAAAGAGACAGACACGGGGCATGAGCGGGGGGTGGGGGGAAACAGGAGAGAGACACAGGGCAGGAGCGGGGGGTGGGGGGCAACAGGAGACAGGCACGGGGCATGAGCGGGGGGTGAGGGCAACAGGAGACAGACACGGGGCATGAGCAGAGGGTAGGGGGGAACAGGAGACAGACACGGGGCATGAGCGGGGGGTGGGGAGAACAGGAGACAGACACGGGGCATAAGAGGGGGGTGGGGGCAACAGGAGACAGACACGGGCATGAGCGGGGGGTGGGGGGCAACAGGAGAGAGACACGGGACATGAGCAGGTGGGGGGAACCCGAGACAGACACGGGGCATGAGCGGGGGGGCAACAGGAGACAGACACGGGGCATGAGCGGGCGGTAGGGGGTACAGGAGACAGACACGGGGCATGAGCGGGGGGTGGGGGGCAACAGGAGAGAGACACGGGGCATGAGCGGGGGGTGGGGGGAACAGGAGACAGACACGGGGCATGAGCGGGGGGTGGGGGGAACAGGAGACAGACACGGGGCATGAGCGGGGGGTGGGGGGCAACAGGAGACAGACACGGGGCATGAGCGGGGGGTGAGGGGCAACAGGAGACAGACACGGGGCATGAGCGGGGGGGTTGGGGGCAACAGGAGACAGACACAGGGCATGAGCGGGGGGTGGGGGGCAGCAGGAGACAGACACGGGGCATGAGGGGGGTGGGGGCAACAGGAGAGACACTGGGCATGAGCAGGGGGTGAGGGGCAACAGGAGACAGACACGGGGCATGAGCGGGGGGTGGGGGGCAACAGGAGACAGACACGGGGCATGAGCGGGGTGTGGGAGGCAGCAGGAGACAGACACGGGGCATGAGCGGGGGGTGGGGGCAACAGGAGAGACACGGGGCATGAGCGGGGGGTGAGGGGCAACAGGAGACAGACACGGGGCATGAGCGGGGGTGGGGGGAACAGGAGACAGACACGAGGCATGAGCGAGGGGTGGGGGAACAGGAGACAGACACGGGGCATGAGCGGGGGGTGAGGGGCAACAGGAGACAGACACAGGGCATGAGCGGTGGGTGGGGTGAACAGGAGACAGACACGGGGCATGAGCGAGGGGTGGGGGAACAGGAGACAGACATGGGGCATGAGCGGGGGGTGGGGAGAACAGACACGGGGCATGAGCGGGAGGTGGGAGGAACAGGAAAAAGACATGGGGCATGAGCAGGGGGTGGGGGGCAACAAGAGAGAGACACGGGGCATGAGCGTGTGGGGGGAACAGGAGACAGACACGGGGCATGAGCGGGTGGGGGGAACAGGAGAAAGACACGGGGCATGAGCGGGAGGGTGGGGGGCAACAGGAGATAGACACGGGGCATGATCGGGGGGTGGGGGGAACAGGACACAGACACGGGGCATGAGCGGGGTGTGGAGGGGAACAGGAGACAGACACGGGGGATGAGCGGGGGTGGGGGAAGGGGAGAGACACACGGGGCATGAGCGGGGGTGGGGGGAGGGAGAGAGACACACGGGGGGTGGATGGGAGGGAGAGAGACACACGGGGCATGAGCGGTGGGCGGGAGGGAGAGAGACACACGGGGCAAGAACGGGGGTGGGCGGGAGGGGGGAAGACACAAGGGGCAAGAGCGGGGGTGGGCTAGAGGGAGGAAGACACGGGGCAAGAGCGGGGGTGGGCGGGAGGGGGAAGACACACGAGGCCAAGAGCGGGGGTGGGCGGGAGGGGGCAAGACACACGGGCCAAGAGCGGGGGTGGGCGGGAGGGGGAAAGACACACGGGCCTGAGCGGGGGTGGGGGGCAACAGGAGAGAGACACGGGGCATGAGCGGGGGGGGCAACAGGAGACAGAAACGGGGCATGAGCGGGGGTGGGGGGAACAACAGAGACAGACCCGGGGCATGAGCAGGGGGTGGGGGGCAACAGGAGACAGACACAGGGCATGAGCGGGGGGTGGGGGGCAACAGGAGGCAGACACGGGGCATGAGCGGGGGATGGGGGGCAACAGGAGACAGACACGGGGCATGAGCGGGGGGTGGGGGGCAACAGGAGACAGACACGGGGCATGAGCGGGGGGTAGGGGGAACAGGAGACAGACACGGGGCATGAGCGGGGGTTGGGGGGTACAGGAGACAGACACGAGCATGAGCGGGGGGTACAGGAGAACAGACACACGGGGAAAGAGCGGGGGGTGGGGGTGGGGGGCAACAGGGGGTGGGGGTAACAAAAGAGAGAGACACGGGGCAGGAGTGGGGGGCAACAGGAGACAGACACGGGGCATGAGCGGGCTGTGGGGGGCAACAGGAGAGAGACACGGGGCATGAGCAGGGGGTGGGGGAACAACAGAGAGACACGGGGCATGAGCGGGGGTGGGCGGGAGGGAGACAGACACACGGGGCAAGAGCGGGGGTGAGCGGGAGGGAGACAGACACACGGGGCAAGAGCGGGGGTGGGTGGGAGGGAGACAAACACATGGGGCAAGAGCGGGGTTGGGCGGGAGGGAGACAGACACACGGGGCAAGAGCGGGGGTGGGGGGGTACAGGAGACAGACACGGGGCATGAGCGGGGGGTGGGGGGCAACAGGAGAGAGACACGGGGCATGAGAGGGGGGTGGGGGCAACAGGAGACAGACACGGGGCATGAGCGGGGGTGGGGGGAACAACAGAGACAGACACGGGGCATGAGCAGGGCTGGGGGGCAACAGGAGACAGACACAGGGCATGAGCGGGGGGTGGGGGCAACAGGAGACAGACACGGGGCATGAGCGGGGGGTGGGGGCAACAGGAGACAGACACGGGACATGGGTGGGGGGGTACAGGAGACAGACACGGGGCATGAGCGGGGGGTGGGGGGCAACAGGAGAGAGACACGGGACATGAGCGGGTGGGGGGAACAGGAGACAGACACGGGGCATGAGCAGGGCGGCAACAGGAGACAGACATGGGGCATGAGCGGGGGGTGGGGGGGTACAGGAGACAGACCCGAGCATGAGCGGGGGGTGGGGGGGTACAGGAGACAGACACGGGGCATGAGCAGGGGGTGGGGGGCAACAGGAGAGAGACACGGGGGCATGAGCGGGGGGTGGGGGGAACAAAAGAGACAGACACGGGGCATGAGCGGGGGGTGGGGGGAAACAGGAGAGAGACACAGGGCAGGAGCGGGGGGTGGGGGGCAACAGGAGACAGACACGGGGCATGAGCGGGGAGTGAGGGCAACAGGAGACAGACACGGGGCATGAGCAGAGGGTAGGGGGGGAACAGGAGACAGACACGGGGCATGAGCGGGGGGTGGGGAGAACAGAAGATAGACACGGGGCATAAGAGGGGAGTGGGGGCAACAGGAGACAGACACGGGCATGAGCGGGGGGTGGGGGGCAACAGGAGAGAGACACGGGACATGAGCAGGTGGGGGGAACCCGAGACAGACACGGGGCATGAGCGGGGGGGGCAACAGGAGACAGACACGGGGCATGAGCGGGCGGTAGGGGGTACAGGAGACAGACACGGGGCATGAGCGGGGGGTGGGGGGCAACAGGAGAGAGACACGGGGCATGAGCGGGGGGTGGGGGGAACAGGAGACAGACACGGGGCATGAGCGGGGGGTGTGGGGGGAACAGGAGACAGACACGGGGCATGAGCGGGGGGTGGGGGGCAACAGGAGACAGACACGGGGCATGAGCGGGGGGTGAGGGGCAACAGGAGACAGACACGGGGCATGAGCGGGGGGGTTGGGGGCAACAGGAGACAGACACAGGGCATGAGCGGGGGGTGGGGGGCAGCAGGAGACAGACACGGGGCATGAGGGGGGTGGGGGCAACAGGAGAGACACTGGGCATGAGCGGGGGGTGAGGGGCAACAGGAGACAGACACGGGACATGAGCGGGGGGTGGGGGGCAACAGGAGACAGACACGGGGCATGAGCGGGGGGTGGGAGGCAGCAGGAGACAGACACGGGGCATGAGCGGGGGGTGGGGGCAACAGGAGAGACACGGGGCATGAGCGGGGGGTGAGGGGCAACAGGAGACAGACACGGGGCATGAGCGGGGGTGGGGGGAACAGGAGACAGACACGAGGCATGAGCGAGGGGTGGGGGAACAGGAGACAGACACGGGGCATGAGCGGGGGGTGAGGGGCAACAGGAGACAGACACAGGGCATGAGCGGTGGGTGGGGTGAACAGGAGACAGACACGGGGCATGAGCGAGGGGTGGGGGAACAGGAGACAGACATGGGGCATGAGCGGGGGGTGGGGAGAACAGACACGGGGCATGAGCGGGAGGTGGGAGGAACAGGAAAAAGACATGGGGCATGAGCAGGGGATGGGGGGCAACAAGAGAGAGACACGGGGCATGAGCGTGTGGGGGGAACAGGAGACAGACACGGGGCATGAGCGGGTGGGGGGAACAGGAGACAGACACGGGGCATGAGCGGGAGGGTGGGGGGCAACAGGAGATAGACACGGGGCATGATCGGGGGGTGGGGGGAACAGGACACAGACACGGGGCATGAGCGGGGTGTGGAGGGGAACAGGAGAAAGACACGGGGCATGAGCGGGGGTGGGGGAAGGGGAGAGACACACAGGGCATGAGCGGGGGTGGGGGGAGGGAGAGAGACACACGGGGGGTGGGTGGGAGGGAGAGAGACACACGGGGCATGAGCGGTGGGCGGGAGGGAGAGAGACACACGGGGCAAGAACGGGGGTGGGCGGGAGGGGGGAAGACACAAGGGGCAAGAGCGGGGGTGGGCGGGAGGGAGGAAGACACGGGGCAAGAGCGGGGGTGGGCGGGAGGGGGCAAGACACACGGGGCCAAGAGCGGGGGTGGGCGGGAGGGGGAAAGACACACGGGCCAAGAGAGGGGGAGGGCGGGAGGGGGACAGACACACGGGGCAAGAGCGGGGGTGGGCGGGAGGGAGACAGACACACGGGGCAAGAGCGGGGGTGGGCGGGAGGGAGACAGACACACGGGGCAAGAGCGGGGGTGGGAGGGAGGGAGACAGACACACGGGGCAAGAGCGGGGGTGGGCGGGAGGGAGACAGACACACGGGGCAAGAGCGGGGGTGGGCGGGATGGAGACAGACACACGGGGCAAGAGCGGGGGTGGGCGGGAGGGAGACAGACACACGGGGCAAGAGCGGGGGTGGGGGGGTACAGGAGATAGACACGGGGCATGAGCGGGGGTGGGGGGCAACAGGAGAGAGACACGGGGCATGAGCGGGGGGGGCAACAGGAGACAGAAACGGGGCATGAGCGGGGGTGGGGGGAACAACAGAGACAGACCCGGGGCATGAGCAGGGTGTGGGGGGCAACAGGAGGCAGACACGGGGCATGAGCGGGGGATGGGGGGCAACAGGAGACAGACACGGGGCATGAGCGGGGGCTGGGGGGCAACAGGAGACAGACACGGGGCATGAGCGGGGGGTGGGGGGAACAGGAGACAGACACGGAGCACGAGCGGGGGGTGGGGAGAACAGGAGACAGACACGGGGCATGAGCGGGGGGTGGGGGGCAACAAGAGACAGACACAGGGCATGAGCGGGGGTGGGAGGAACAGGAGACAGACACGGGGCATGAGCGGGGGGTGGGGAGAACAGGAGACAGACACGGAGCATGAGCGAGGGGGTGGGGGGCAACAGGAGACAGACACGGGGCATGAGCGGGGGCGTGGGGGGCAACAGGAGACAGACACGGGCATGAGCGCGGAGTGGGGGGGTCCAGGAGACAGACACAGGGCATGGGTGGGAGCAAGAGGAGACAGACATGGGGCATGAGCGGGGGGTGGGGGGAACAGAAGACAGACACGGGGCATGAGCGGGGGTGGGGGGTACAGAAGACAGACACGGGGCATGAGCGGGGTAGTGGGGGGCAACAGGAGAGAGACATGGGGCATGAGCGGGGGGTGGGAGGGGGTACAGGAGACAGACACGGGGCATGAGCAGGGGGTGGGGGGCAACAGAAGAGACACGGGGAATGAGCGGGGGGGTGGGGGGTACAGGAGACAGACACGGGGCATGAGCGGGGGGTGGGGGCAACAGGAGAGAGACACGGGACATGAGCGGGTGGGGGGAACAGGAGACAGACACGGGGCATGAGCAGGGGGGGCAACAGGAGACAGACACGGGGCATGAGCGGGGGGTGGGGGGGTACAGGAGACAGACACGGGGCATGAGCAGGGGGGCAACAGGAGACAGACAAGGGGCATGAGCGGGGGTTGGGGGGGTACAGGAGACAGACACGAGCATGAGCGGGGGGTACAGGAGAACAGACACACGGGGAAAGAGCGGGGGGTGGGGGTGGGGGGCAACAGGGGTTGGGGGGAACAAAAGAGAGAGACATGGGGCAGGAGTGGGGGGCAACAGGAGACAGACACGGGGCATGAGCGGGCGGTGGGGGGCAACAGGAGAGAGACACGGGGCATGAGCAGGGGGTGGGGGAACAACAGAGAGACACGGGGCATGAGCGGGGGTGGGCGGGAGGGAGACAGACACACGGGGCAAGAGCGGGGGTGAGCAGGAGGGAGACAGACACACGGGGCAAGAGCGGGGGTGGGTGGGAGGGAGACAAACACACGGGGCAAGAGCGGGGTTGGGCGGGAGGGAGACAGACACACGGGGCAAGAGCGGGGGTGGGGGGGTACAGGAGACAGACACGGGGCATGAGCGGGGGGTGGGGGCAACAGGAGAGAGACACGGGGCATGAGAGGGGGGTGGGGGCAACAGGAGACAGACACGGGGCATGAGCGGGGGTGGGGGGAACAACAGAGACAGACACGGGGCATGAGCAGGGCTGGGGGGCAACAGGAGACAGACACAGGGCATGAGCGGGGGGTGGGGGCAACAGGAGACAGACACGGGGCATGAGCGGGGGGTGGGGGGCAACAGGAGACAGACACGGTGTATGAGCGGGGGGTGGGGGGCAACAGGAGACAGACACGGGGCATGAGCGGGGGGTGGGGGGGAACAGGAGACAGACACGGAGCATGAGCGGGGGGTGGGGAGAACAGGAGACATACACGGGGCATGAGCGGGGGGTGGGGGGCAACAAGAGACAGACACAGGGCATGAGCGGGGGTGGGAGGAACAGGAGACAGACACGGGGCATGAGCGGGGGGTGCGGAGAACAGGAGACAGACACGGGGCATGAGCAAGGGGGTGGGTGGCAACAGGAGACAGACACGGGGCATGAGCGGGGGTGTGGGGGGCAACAGGAGACAGACACGGGCATGAGCGCGGAGTGGGGGTGTACAGGAGACAGACACGGGGCATGGGTGGGAGCAAGAGGAGCAGACATGGGGCATGAGCGGGGGGTGGGGGGAACAGGAGACAGACACGGGGCATGAGCGGGGGGTGGGGGTACAGAAGACAGACACGGGGCATGAGCGGGGTAGTGGGGGGCAACAGGAGAGAGACATGGGGCATGAGCGGGGGGTGGGAGGGGGTACAGGAGACAGACACGGGGCATGAGCAGGGGGTGGGGGGCAACAGAAGAGACACAGGGCATGAGCGGGGGGGTGGGGGGGTACAGGAGACAGACACGGGGCATGCGCAGGGGGTGGGGTCAACAGGAGAGAGACACGGGACATGAGCGGGTTGGGGGAACAGGAGACAGACACGGGGCATGAGCAGGGGGGCAATAGGAGACAGACATGGGGCATTAGCGGGGGGGTGGGGGGGTACAGGAGACAGACACGGGGCATGAGCGGGGGGTGGGGGGGTACAGGAGACAGACACGGGGCATGAGCAGGGGGGGCAACAGGAGACAGACACGGGGCATGAGCGGGGGGGTGGGAAGGTACAGGAGACAGACACGAGCATGACCGCGGGGGGTACAGGAGACAGACATGGGGCATGAGCAGGGGGTGGGGGGCAACAGGAGAGAGACACGGGGCATGAGCAGGGGGTGGGGGGAACAAAAGAGAGAGACACGGGGCAGGAGCGGGGGGTGGGGGGCAACAGGAGACAGACACGGGGCATGAGCGGGCAGTGGGGGGCAACAGGGAGACACGGGGCAAGAGCGGGGGTGGGCAGGAGTGGGAAAGACACACGGGGCAAGAGCGGGGGTGGGCGGGAGGGGGAAGACACACGGGGCAAGAGCGGGGGTGGGCGGGAGGGGGAAGACACACATGGCAAGAGCGGGGGTGGGCGGAAGGGGGAAGACACACGGGGCAAGAGCGGGGGTGGGCGGGAGGGGGAAGACACACGGGGCAAGAGCGGGGGTGGGCGGTAGGGGGAAGACACACGGGGCAAGAGCAGGGGTGGGCGGGAGGGGGAAGACACACGGGGCAAGAGCGGGGGTGGGCGGGAGGGGGAAGACACACGGGGCAAGAGCAGGGGTGGGCGGGAGGGGGAAGACACACGGGGCAAGAGCGGGGGTGGGCGGGAGGGGGAAGACACACGGGGCAAGAGCGGGGGTGGGTGGAAGGGGGAAGACACACGGGGCAAGAGCGGGGGTGGGCGGGAGGGGGAAGACACACGGGGCAAGAGTGGGGGTGGGCGGGAGGGGATAAGACACACGGGGCAAGAGTGGGAAAGACACACGGGGCAAGAGCGGGAAAGACACACGGGGCAAGAGCGGGAAAGACACACGGGGCAAGAGCGGGGGTGGGCGGGAGGGGGCAAGAGCGGGGGTGGGCGGGAGGGGGAAAGACACATGGGGCAAGAGCGGGGGTGGGCGGGAGGGGGAAAGACACACGGGGCAAGAGCGGGGGTGGGCGGGAGGGGGAAAGACACACTGGGCAATAGCGGGGGTGGGCGGGAAGGGGAAGACACACGGGGCAAGAGCGGGGGTGGGGGGAGGGAGACAGACACACGGGGCAAGAGCGGGAAAGACACACGGGGCAAGAGCGGGAAAGACACACGGGGCAAGAGCGGGGGTGGGCGGGAGGGGGCAAGAGCGGGGGTGGGCAGGAGGGGGAAAGACACACGTGGCAAGAGCGGGGGTGGGCGGGAGGGGGAAAGACACACAGGGCAAGATCGGGGGTGGGCGGGAGGGGGAAGACACATGGGGCAAGAGCAGGGGTGGGCGAGAGGGGGAAGACACACGGGGCAAGAGCGGGGGTGGGCGGGAGGGGGAAAGACACACGGGGCAAGAGCGGGGGTGGGCGGGAGGGGGAAAGACACACGGGGCAAGAGCGGGGGTGGGGGGAGGGAGACAGACACACGGGGCAAGAGCGGGGGTGGGGGGAGGGAGACAGACACACGGGGCAAGAGCGGGGGTGGGGGGGAGGGAGACAGACACACGAGGCATGAGTGGGGGGTGGGCGGGAGGGGGAGAGACACACGGGGCATGAGCGGGGGGTGGGCGGGAGGGGGAGAGACACACCGAGCATGAGCGGGGGGTAGGCGGGAGGGGGAGAGACACACGGAGCATGAGCGGGGGGTGGGCGGGAGGGGGAGAGACACACGGGGCATGAGCGGGGGTGGGCGGCGGGTGGGGAGAGACAACACGGACATGAGCGGGCGGCGGGTGGGGAGACACAACACGGACATGAGCGGGGCATGAGCGGGGGGTGGGCGTAAGGGAGAAAGACACACGGGGCAAGAGGTGGGAGGAACAGGAGACAGACACGGGCATGAGCGGGGGTGGGGGACTTACTGTGCAGGCGGGATACAAAGCCTCTCATGCGAGGAACAAAGATGGCGGGTGTCTCTGAAGCCAGACGCACTGCACGCTTCCACGCATCCAATGAGAGAGCACGTCAGATGTCCGCAGACATCACGCAAGCTGCTGGCCCAATCACTTTCTTGTCCGCGGAGCGAACAGGGAAATGTGTCCGCGAAGCGAACACAGATATCACTAATTTTTTTCACTTACATTTTTGTCATTTTTTTTAAAACTACTGGACGGATTTACACCAAATAAAGCAAAGCACGCTTTCGGGACCAAGCCGCCGCTCCTGCCGCTAATTTGGTATAAATCCGTCCAGCGGTTTGGGCTGTAGGCGTGAGCAAAGTTTTTTCCCATTATGTCTATGGGAAAAAAAAAAGTTTTGGGACCCCCCCTATAACTTTGCCCCCCCGGACGAATCCTCACCAAACTTTGCAAAAAGATTCAGAGTGACCCAACTACTTTTTTTGCAAAGTTTGGTGAGGATCCGTCCAGGGAGAGCGAAGTTATAAGCCACCCAAAAAGTGTTCTTCCTATGGAAACAGCAACTTAACCATAACTACATGGCCACTACCGTGGCCATGTAATATATATATATATATATATATATATATATATATATATATATATATATATATATATATATATATATATATATATATATATATATATATATGTTGAATATCACATGCCTTGTACTCTTTCCTCCCAAAAGAATGTTCCACAGTGCCTAGTGGACCATTTTCTTCATTACATATAACGTGTAACATGGCTACAGATCTGTGATGAAAAAACATTGATAAATTTACAGTGTCCGTGGAACACAATTCTCCTGGTGCCATGATGTGTTCTATTTCTTCTTCTGCAGGACCATAGCAACCATACTCAGCACAACTTAAAGTCACAAAACAAGTTGTGGAGCCCAAGTTTCTTTTCATGCATCTAACCTCAGAGTATATTCTATACCAATATTCCTTGGTTCCTCTCATTGTAGCAAGAATATTGGTAAGATTACCCTCTTTTTTCTTTCACTGGTTGCAGCATCTCACATGTAGAAAGATTCTGAAATCTAGTTCCGGTCTGAAGTGTATGAGCAACAGCAAATCATAATGTTGAAAATTCACTTTCATACAATAAGTGAAAAATATATTCAACATTGGTGCGGAATCAGGAATCTTCATAATACATTCTTGTACAACAATATTCTGAAGGAGAGATTAGAACCTTCCAATCATCAAATCTGCCTCCTGAACCAGTAGGAAAAAGCATACGGAAACAACAAGCTTCTAGAGTATTTTCCCAGACACTGATTTGTGCACATTTTGTTGCTTTCATTTGATACCATTCTAAACTGTCGCCCATGACTTCACGTGAGTGTAGAGGATGAATAGTGTAATGTTCATACACATTATTCCCTTCTGCAACAGATATACTTTGGATCTGACCTTCATGCTTTTGTTTGTTGACTCTACATTAAGCATAGATAAGTCTAGTACAGTCACACTGCGTTGTATAAATCATTGTGCTCCTATAGAAATGCCAATTCATTTTTCACCTTTCCAATATCTATAAGCAGTTGCCAAATGTTCTTATCTTTTGTGGCAACACCATTTACTAAAACATCTGCATTGTAAAGTTTCACACCGAAAGTGTTGGCATTTTCTTCCAAATTGAGAGGTAAATATACAACTTTGCGTCTCACATCTTGCACTAATTATTTTTTGGGAAAGTGTATCATCTTTGTTTGCAACTTATCAAGAACTTTAAAAGAATGAACAGTTTGCAATGCAGTAACAACATGTAAACATTTTGAAGCACTGCCATGTCATTAAAGACGCTTCTTGCAGGAATACTTGTTTGATAATAAAACCCAACACTGTCTACAAACATAAAGTGCCTCACTTGTGTCAAATTATTATTCTACAAACAAATACAGATAACGTTCTTTCCAAACATCTTCTACCTGTTTCATGTTCTCCTCAGTGTACACTAATTGCACTTGAAACTTAAAAAAGTGTGTCGACAAGATAAGCAAAGAAATTCAGTCCTTTCAGAAGAAGACAACTCAAACATTGAAATACTTTTTTTAAACTGTTGAAAAATCAGATGCTTTGAAAGCATCATTTCCACTTCCTGTAAATATTTCATCTACGTACATATACTCATTTAAATGGATGATATTTGTCATTTGCAGTGTACAAACTACATTTTCTATAGTTCCAGTTAAAAGTGTTTGATTTAAATGTGCAAGAGACTTACTTGGTGTTTTTCACTCATATAACTAGAAGATATCTGATTTTAGTATGATGCGCAGCCAGCACCTGTATATGATAAAACTGACTCTTATATCTAGTTGTATCAAGACAAGTTAGAGAGTGACAGAGAAGTCCTGTATTTTCACAAACTTCACAGTCATCTATTCTCTGTAGATCTTGATCTGTCTTTGAACATTATTATTTTTGCCCAAAACTTGCAAAAACCTCTTTAAGACTTTAAAAGAAAACATATTGATATTGAACAAAAGATTGCACAACCATACCTCACTTTGCTTTTTAGTTTTTTTTTTTAGACTGACCAAAACCTAACATTTCTGTATTTATTTTTTAGGAATCACACCATTTTGGACTTCATAGCTACGCCTACCTCTCCTCATTAAAAGATATTTATGTATGAAAATTGTGTTTCCACTCTCCACCAAACACGTCACAAAAGTTGTCACGTGTAAGTACATTAACTGTTTCTATATTTCTATGGAATGGTGTAGTAACCTTAAGTGATTTCTTAAGTTTATTGAGTACAAAAATGAAAAATGTTCTTTTCATATGAAAAGCATGTTCATGTCTTACATCTACTTTATTCTTTTTCAAAAAATACTATACAGCATATCTAGATTTTGGTTTCACACCTCACCAAAGATGTGGAAAAACTTGCGGGTGGTACATTTTCCAATATATATCTTTATTGCCCTGATTCAAATTTTTAGCACACTTCCTTTCTTGTCTTCTAAAAATCTTTATTTATTACTATAACTACTAAAGGATTTGATACATTTTTTCTTTTATTACTTTCACTAAAAATATTATTGGTTCCATTAATTTGTTCAGTTGGCACATCTCCGATTTGAAATTCCAGATTTTCAAAAGTATTATCGATAACAGGTATTGTCTTATTATCTACAGTATTTTACAGTATTTAACTACTTTTAAAAATATTATACTCCCTGCACATTATTCTTCCTTCTAGCATGTTGTAGTTGCTAGCTTGATGACATCTTAGAAGAAAGCAGTAAACAAAATAATGTTGGATGGTAAAGGTAAGTGATTGTGTTTTTTTATATTTTCAATATATATTATACATATTTTACATAAAATGTATTCAGTATATTTAGGCTTGTAATTTAGTACAGTATATAGGTATCACTTGGGAAGGAGGGTTTTCCATATTGTATTGCATTGTTTTCTGAAGAGTATTCAAACAGTAGTACATGTTATGCTATAGTTATGTTTGAGAACAATATATTTGCCATTTCAAATGTCCTTGTTTCTTTTTCTATAGGTATGACCTTGCAAATCCCACAGTTGGTACATATCATTCACTTCATATGTGCATCCCTTATCATGAATTCTGATGTGAAACAAATGGTCTCAATGAGCTATACAATTAGTTCAAGTTTCATTCAGGTTTAGAATCTTGAAAATGTACTGTGCCAACCACAAATGCATCACAAACTGAGAAACTCAGTTGCCACCCATTGAAACTCTACTTTACTCATCTTATTTACGCTGCCCATCCCACCTATCACTACGGTTTGAATAGAGTAGTGCCATGGGTGCACCCCATAAAGCTACCCTAGAGAACCTCATCAAGGTTGCCCTTGCCACCATCCCAGGGAACATTTCTTTTGTAATACCGGACATACTGTAGCCATAACTGCAATTCTTAAAACACCTCTCAAGAGAACAAATGTCCACGGGAAATGTATTAGTTGTATTGTATTGTATTGTTTGTATTGTTTATTTATTTGTAGAGCGCACCGGGATGTTAGGCAATTGGGTGCTTATGAAGTCTTAGGTTACAGTTACATAGATATCATGAGATTTCAAAGTTGAAATTAAGTTTCCCTATAAAATGGCAGAATCTGTGAATTACCACACATAAGGAACATAACATTTGCTAACATCATATCCAAGTTAGCATTGATCAGCTGCACGCCATCAGAAGATTTGTTATATTTAAGGCCACCTTCAAACACTTCCACAAATCTGACACAAAAGAAGTTATTAAAATGGGGTCATAGAGAAGAGCTTGATATCCAACTTTGAACACAAACAAAGCTGTACTATTTTTCAAGGGTAGAGGTATGCTGCTTGTTTGATGATTGGAATTACTATGCACCCCATTAATTTTACATCTTCCTATGTCTGTTCATTTTGTAACAACATATGTGAACACATAGCATGGAACCCAAGTAGGTTCCTGCCCTTCCAAAGCACACCATTTCCAAGCAAATTGTGAAAGTGCCAGATATGTTTGCCGTTTATTGTTTGTAAATTACTACCAACATTTTGTTTTGTCTACTAGACAGGTTAGACTCATGTGTTTGTACTGGTACTGAGCATTATAATACCCACACTGTTCTACATACAATGAAGTGATGAAATCTAATTTCAAATCTGTGACCGAAATGTTAGACTCAGTTTCACATATATTGTTGGTGAGGAAACTGTACAAAGCTGAGCTACATAATGCAACAATTAATTAGATTAGAGTGAAAGTGCTGAAGTATAAATTAATTCCAGATGTAGAGCTGTGGTCTTAGTGCTTGAGTAATGTGGGATGGTATTGAGCAGATCATATAGCTTAAATAAGATGAGCAAAGTATAGTTTCACTGGGTGGGCACTGAGTTTCTTGGGTTGTGATATATGTGTGGTTGGCAAAGTACATTGTTTGGATGATAAGCCTGAATGAAAAGTGAGCTAATCTTTTACAGCCCATTAACCATTTCTTTCCTAACCTAACACTTCATGATAAAGCATGCACACATGAATTGAAAGATATGCATACACCATGTGATTTGCAAGGTCATACCTATATTAAAAAGAGGCAAGCACATTTGATGGATTACTGCACAAAAGCTCAAAAGCAAACTATGAGAATTTAGCCACTGTGAATTCACCTTCTTGACTTTGCTTCATAATTTCTCAGAAACCATTCACCTTGTGTATTTGGCCATAAATGCCATTACACTTTAGTAAAACCTGGCATACCATAGCCATAACTTCAGAGCACAATTCCAAATCCACTTCTCAGGAGAAGAAATGTTCTATGGTGTTGAGCAGCTCATGTACCATAAATAAGATAAGCAAACTAGAGTTTCAATGAACGACAACTAGGTTAGTCAGATTGTCATGCATCTGTGGTTGGTACAGTACATTTTTTGAATGCTAAATCAGAATAAAATATGAACTCATCTTCTAGACCACAGAGACCGTTTTTTCACAGCTTAAGAATTCATAATAATGCATACACATATCAGGTGAAAGAAATGCACAAATCATGGAATTTCCAAGGTCATACCTATACAAAAAAAGGCAAAGACATTTGATGTATTACTACAGCAAAGCTGAAATGCAAAATATGAGGCCTTATCCACTGTGCTTTCCCTTTCTTCACTTTGTTTCACATTTGCCCAGAAACCGTGGTGTACTTGGCTTGAAAACCCAAAACAATCTTGTACTATCTGGCAAACTATAGCCATTATCTCAGTGTACAATGTGCAATTCCTCAAACCGCTTTGCAAGATAGGAAATGTTAACTGGAATGTTACCAGTGGTGATTAACTTATTTACACTACATGCAATCGATCACATCCCAGTAACCTGGCAGAATCCAGAAATCTCCACAAATAAGCTAACATCATAACCAAGTTAGAATTGATCAGGTGCACTGCATCAAAGCCACATCAAACACTTTCACAACTCTGACACAGTAGAAAGCCACTAATAGAGGGTTACATGAAACAGATTGCTATCCAACTACACAGCACATACACAGCTGCAATATGTGTCAAGGGTAGAGTTATACTGCTTGGTTGATACGTGGTTGATGCTAGGCGTTGCTATGCACCCCCATTTGTTTCATATCTTCCAATGCCTGTGTATTATGTGACACTATATGTCATTGCATAGTATAGTACCCAAGTGGGTCCCTGTCCTCCCAACGTACACCATTTAAAAGCAGACTGATAAAATACCAAATATGGTTGCTGTTTATTGTTTATGAATTACTACCATCATTTTATGCTGACTAGTACACACATTGAGTTCATGTGCATGGACATTATCGTCAAATTATCAAATAAAGCCTTCAACAAAATAGTGAGAAACAACATGTAAGTGGAAATATATGTGTATCACGCATAACCATAGCATAACATGTGCTACTGGTTGATCACCCTCCTGAAAACATCCTATTTTCCAAATAACACACCATTGCCAGAATACAGAGCTCTTGATCGTATCTAATTTGTGAACCTGGTTACTCAAATGTAGAATGCATACTTCATGTAGTATAGTACATTCCGTTAATGTATGTCTTGACGACTCCAATACTGCTGCGACATACACATTCATCAACACTGTTGAGGTTCGGGAATTGTTTGTGCCAGCCCTCGTATTGACAATAGAGGCAGTCTATTAGTGCTCAGCAATAAAATTAATCTACGCAAATAGATAGAGGGGCATAATAATATATGTGGTTGTGCTCACTTAAAGGTATATAGCATATTTTCAAGAAATGTATAACTCTTTAGAGTTGATAAGTGTATCAACACCAATACCACAACTGTAATTCTTTTGTGAGGGATTGTTTATTCTTGTTGAATGTTATCTGCCAATCCAGGGTCCACTCTACTTCTGTAAACAGTTTGCACATATTATCCTCGTATGTGCCCCCTTTTCCATTCATTATTTCAATACCAAGACTTTGCAGCAATTGACTATTTGGGTCATTCATGGTTTTGATGTACATTAAGGCTTGGTTTTCTTTATAGCATTGTTGCCAAAAATATAAGTCCTAATTCCAGTCGAATGACCACATTGACATACATTGGGAAGCCCAGCATTTTCTGCCAGAATATACCCTCCATTACCTGCAACCAAGCATCATTAGAGATTGTGAGCCCATCTAGGCCAAACAATATATCGGGACAGAAGCATTGACAGTAAAGGTGCCTAACTCTCTCATGAGAGAAGCCGCATGAGCTTTTAGCAAATTGCCATATCACTCCTTACAATTGCACTGCTTTTACTACACGCTGGTGTATGCAAACTATGTATCCCCAGTTCTTTCAAATTCCACTTTTTCAACATAGTGTACAATCTCTTCCTCCACACATAGTCTCAGTCTGCTTATTGATCTTTGGCAAAATAGTATCACATAGGTTTTGCCCTTATTTATATTCAAATGATTATCCATGGCATACTCCCATATCTTCTTTACCGCCTGGGACACCCCAGAATAAGTATGATCCAGTATCACTAGATCATCTGTGTATGCCAGGATGGTACACTTATGTTTGCCCACTCTAGGAGGGCATCCCTTAGCTGCCTCTAGGCCTTAGGCAGATCTGGCATGTACATATTGAACAGAAGAGGGGCCGGGACACAACCCTCCTTCACCCCCCTGCTGACTGCCATAGGATTGGTGATGGCTCCTCTTCCATTCAGGTGGATCCATACGAAGTATCCATATGTAGCATCCTTACAAAGTGGGGTATAGACGCATGCTGCCTGGAAGTAAATGAAAATCGTATACAAACCAGGGCCCTCGGAACTAGTAACTTTTCCCCCAAAATGGTCCATCAATCTCAGATCTTGAACTGTATCACAGCCTGTCTAAAGCCAGATTGAAATCTATCTAATAGGCCCTTACCTTAAGCCCACCTCTGTACCATAATAGTTATAGATGCTGCAAAGATCTTACAAGAGGCATCCATCATAGACAACATAACATCATTTTGTGAATCTAGAGGGTCACCTTTTTTTATACGGGTACAAAGATCACTGATCTCCAGCAGAAAGGTACTCTATCAGCTGAACAAGTTTATTAAATAATAGCTCCATCATGCTTGCCCATAAGTCTGGTTCTTGTTTAATAATCACATTACAGGGCCCATTTGGGTCTGGAGCTCTAGAGCATTTTAGTTGCCTTATCTGACTCAATATTTCCTCCTGATCTATCGTGAATAACGGATCTAATCTATGTCTGTGCTCAGAATTATCATCATTTACCATTTCTCCTGAAATGTGTGCTGCTACAGGCCTACTCCATTGAGCCTCATCTATGGGTTCATGAATGTGTGCACTTTTTTCCTTTGCCTCGCCCAGGATTTGCCAGATATCTCTAGACTCCCGGGAACATATGGCCCCCATCAATCTCCGCCCCCTGCTCGTTTAAAGGGAGACTTCCACCAACATGCTCTTTTGGACACCTGTTGTCTGCACTTACCCTTGCACCTGCCACTTGCTGGGCGCACTTCTTGTTATTGCTGATCCCATGAACAGCACTGCCCCCCTCGTCCTTTCCCCTCGCACTTTTCCCCTCCCCACTCCCCTGCACTTGCGCAATCTCAATGTTCACCTGGCCTAGTAAGATCGATGTCGCTGTCCTCCCTCTGGTTCCCCCTCCCTTGCCTTGTCACGCCTTGAAACACTTGCGTATAGGCGCGTTATAAATGCCATATCATATCATATCATATCATAATGCACCCAATTGTGATATTTTTTTTTAAATAGCTTTTATTATGCTCCGGCAGTTTCTATCACTCTATTGGTTCCATTTTACGGACCTCTCGCCTCATAGCTCTTTTGCGGTCCCTTATGGCCTTATCGTAATCTACCACTTTTTCCCCCATCACTGATGCAAGACTCTATGTGTGAAGTGGGCAATGTTGTGAAAATCTGAGGATCCAATCTTCCATCTCCTCTGCACTTAGATGTTCAAATTCAGACAGAGAAAGGGATGACATGTTAACCATACAACTCCTATCTTTCTCTGTGTTTTTCATAATTTAACATGATATTTACAATTGCGAGGTCGCTGAAGTGGTAGGGCTTAATAGTCAGGATCTGCACCAAAAGTGGCTTACGATTACAAATATTCTAATCTATTGTTGCTTTCTCCATGATTATTTGCCCGGGCAGTCATGTTTTGCCCTGCCATTTAGCATTATTTACTCCCCTTGTATCATGTAGTTCATCCATTGTTCCCCCTCTCCATTGGGTTTCGTCTGTAGCATAACACTTTTCTTGCCAACATTTTCATGTTCTGTGTGCTCCACGGTACATACATAATGACAATTAAAGTGCCCTGATATAAACATTGATTCTCTACTGTCCCCATTCACCCATTTGGTCAGTAGTTCAATCACTGTGTCAAATCTATCTTCCCCCATATTGCCTCCTGAGGGTTCTAGACATTTACAAACAGGGCAGGAGACGCTATATCACAATACATTCTCTTAACTTCAACTGCCAGCATATACTCACTCATATCCTCACACTCCACTCTTTTAGATTGAAATTGATTGGCAACACCTAATAATCCCCCATAAAGTCTCCCCTCTCCCCTTTTTTGGCCTTCTGTTGATAGATGGAGCATCCATCTACCGGCATTTTGTAGTCTAGCCATGTTTCTTGCAACACACATACTTGGCTGTTTATTTACATACTAAGAGACTCCTTAGCTTCAAATGGATGACTAAAGCCTTGAGTGTGCCAAGAAATTACTGAAATACATCATTGTGCACTAGTTGCTCCCACCGTAAGGGACTCAGCCAACCCTTTCAACATTCGTTTTACATCTTCGATATTTGTTGGATGGCTTCCCTGCATTGGATTATTTGTCAATACTCCGTTCCAAGCCCCCTTATTTTTACAACTTTCTGGAAGCCCTTCTGGCTCGACCTGGTTAGGATCTACATCCAAAGCCACTACAACAGGGCTCTCATACACATCATGATCATCCAGGAGTGGTTTAGGGAGCACAATGGCACCAACCATCAATATCGAGGACTGATGGTGTGATACCAGTATGAAATATTTATTTGTATGCTGTATGATTTTCTTTTTTCTATTCTTTGGAGTAGTGTTATGTATGTTCTCATCAGCATTTCTGGTATTTGATCGGAGAGGAGAAGTCTATAAACAACACATATTTATGTATTTTATTTATTTATTTATTGTATATTTATAAGGTGAATATACAACAGAAAAGTGTTTCAAAGCACCACAAGGCCACGTAGAAGGGAACACGGAAGAAGCAATAACAATGACAATGCATAGTTAATACAACTAGAAATGGCCCTATTAGGCCTTGTGACATTTGGAACGTGCAAGTGTACTGAAGGTGGGGGAGGGTGCGGTTGGGATATGTTCTGGATGGGTCCTTCGGGGGGAAGTGCCAGAGGTGCATGTGAGGGTAGCACCCAGGTAAGTGCAAGGACAGAGACATCCTAAGGAGAAAGGTGGAGGGGGATGTCTGCCACTCAGCAGGTAAGTGCAAGGGCCAGGCTGATCCAATTTGGTGTATGTCTGCAGCCCAGTAGTTAGGTGTGGGCCCAGATGGCAGTACAAGGGGTGTTGCTGGTGGCGACTGGGCAGATGTCCTGGACCCTGTGTTGGATTCAGGAGGGACCAGGCCACCAGTGTCAATGGTAGTGGGCTGGATTAACAAGGGAAGGAGAGAGGGAAGGAGGAGGAGAAAAGGAAGGTCTTGAGGTGGTCCGGTTCAAGATGGAGAGAGGGAGGGGGGCTGTTCCAGAGGAGAGAGTCAGCTTAAGAAAGAGATCTGACCACAGCTCTCTGCTTGGAGAAAAATATGATCAGAAGAGAATTGGAGCTGGAAGATCGAAGGGATTTCAAAGGAGAGTATTTAGTGAGCGAAAGCTGCAGATAGCGGAGTCCCAGGCTGCATAATCCCTTGTGGATGACGCAAAGGGTCTTGGAGTTGATCCTTGCAACCGCCAGGAGCAAGTGGAGAGATTTTAGAGCTTGAGAGATGCGGTCCCTGGGCTTGAGGCCAAGAATAAATCTAGCAGCCCTATTCTGGATCAGTTGAAAGGGGCAAAGGGAGGAAAGGGGCTGGTCAAGGAAGAGACTTGCTGTAATCCAGCCTAGAGAGGACCAAGGTTCTAGAAACATTGAGCATCCGAAGAAAGTGAGGAAAGTGATTATGATGCCTCTGGGGAGGTGAAATTGTAAGTGGGACAAGGTCCAAGATGTGAGAAGTAAAGGAGAGAGAGAGGAGTGGAACATGACCCCAAGATGTCTGGCCTCAGTGGAAGAAGGAAGATATCCCATAGACAGTGGCCAGGGTGCTGGAGGGAAGCAGGGAGTGGGTGACCCTCTGACTTACTGGCATTGAGGCAGAGATCGTTAGAGGCACACCAATGCTGAATAGCAGACAGGCAGTCAGGAATGTTGGAGGAGGAAGAATAGGAGGAAGAGGGGAGCTTGAAGAAGAGTTGCATGACCTCCATGTAACTGTCAGGAGTTGCTTGTACCTCACTTAACTCCTCCTCACCTGTCTCTTCAAATGAAATTTCTGTGTTTAAAGAGTCCTTCTTCTTCCTTGGTCTTTTTAGTTCTTTACTCTTCTTGTCTTTTTTCTGGCGTAGATAGGGGCAAGCTCCCTCTGTGGCCACCCTGACCTGAATAGTACCAGGTCCGGGGACCCCCAAGGAACAAGCTCCCAATTCAGGGAAAAAAAGGCAAAGATGCCAAAAAAAAACAATGTGGTGTATGTAAGTCATTGCTTGCAGATGACGGTGTAAATCCAAGGGATTCCTTCAATGTTCAATAGGAGTGTAATTCACAATGTTCAGAACTGGTGAAGCAGAACAGACTGGATAGCAAATTCCTCCAGACTGGATCGGGAATGAGGTGATTGGTAAGTAAACGGAAGGTTTATAAATAACTTCAACTTCCTTAGCAATTTAGGATGATAGGATAGAAGAAGAAGAGAAACTAGAGGAAACCAGAAGACTGACAGAAGTTGCAGTGGAAAAGGACAAAGACAACAAAGGGGCAGAGTAAAATAGTGGTAAAGGGGTACGAAAGAAATGAATAGCGAATGCTTGAGAAGTAGAATACTAAACTGTAAAGAAATGACAGAAAAGTGAACCAGTATACTAGCAGAGCAACTACGGAACAATTAGGCAGACAAGGCGAGTAAAGAAAAGAAGTCAGAACTAGACTGTCAGAGAGGTAAACAGACTGCGGTGCAAAAGGAAACGAGTGAATACCCACAAAGTTTATCTTACAAAAATTAGCAGATCCAAAGCGTGCTGGAAACAACAGGGAACAGGAAGGCAGAAAAAAACAGGGAAAACTAAGCAAAAAACGTAAGTCTCTGAGAATTAACAGGGACTAGCAGCGTCTTGGTCCAAGGACGATACAACGCATCAAGCTGCCAATACTGCAGACGTAATGGATGTATCAGTGGCCATCTTGGATGAGGCATAGACCGTCAAAATGGAACCAGGGTGTCCACATTAGGTGTATTTCCACCTATTCCAGCATCTCCAGGGCTGATGCATGACCGTAACACTAGAAATTAGGAGAGAAGGCAGTGATCAGGTGAGCGAGAGGTGCAAGGTAGATGCTGAAAAGCCAAGGCGAGAGTGTAGAGCCCTGGGGAAAACCACATGTAGTGAGAGTGGTGGGGGAGGAGAATGGACCCAGGTGCACCTAGGAAGGCTGTTCAGGCAGTAAGCAGGTCAGTCAATCCAATGCCCGGTCTGAGATACCAAGTGTGTCTTGGAGCCGTTTTATGAGGACAAAGTGGTTGACCATGTCAAAGGCAGAGGAGAGGTCATGGAGAATGAGAACAGCAGGAAAGTTGGAATCAAGATTTGCGAGCAATTCTTCACAATGTTTTCAGGAAAGCAGTTTCCGTGCCTCTGGATGCTCGAAATCCAGATTGATGGTCATGAAGACAACCAACATGTTCAGCGTGATGTGTCAATTGGGAGAAAAGCAACTTCTCCAGGAGTTTCCCAAGGAAGGGGGTAGTAGAGTTAGGGCGGTAGTTGGCCACACAGAACCCGTCTCTAACAAAGGGGTTGTCCTCCCCTCTATGAACATGAAAGGTGTATGGGAAGAATTCAGTGTACACTGGTTGTTTAGACCCTAATGGGAACACATGTCATTCTGGGCAACCATTAAGAAAAGCAACATGTTTGCTGGTGCTAAACACATGACTCAAAAAGTATATGTAAAACGAATTTTTAATTTTTCATTTAGCTTTCTGTAATTAGCTTTTTTTTAAAATTTTTAGTGCAGAAAATTCCAGTAGTTTCTTTTCATAACAGTCCATGATGTCCATTCATGTAATAACATACATAGTTGAAAGTTCACTGTATAAAAAAGAAACTGTACTTAGTGACAAGAGAAGTGGGTTCATCATTTTTGCATATGACCAACATCTTGAAAATCAAAGTGTCCCATGTCATTGGGAATGGAGAACACACTGTGAGAATGTAAGATGAGGAGACGGTTGAATCTGTGTCTCCTGTGCCCGGCTAAAGTCTGACCTTATATTCGGTCAACACAGGACCCGTCAGCAGAAGACATTTTTAGGAGGGGGTGCACAAGGGAGTGCTTGAGAGGAGGATGGAAAGAGCCAAAGGCTAGGGAGTGATTACATAAGTCAGCAAGAGCCGGGGTGAGAGAGATGTTGTCCTTAATAGTTCTGGAAGAACAAAGAGACACCTATTCGGATTTGTGATGAGATCTCCGGTTCTTCATCGCCTTCAGACCCGGAGACCCAGGTGCCAGCTGTCATCAGTAACATTGGGAAGACCTCCTAGTATGGCGGCTTTGGATTCCATCATTAGCGGTGCATCCCTCTGGGCTAAGCCACGCCCCCAACACAGGAAACAGGTTATCCAGGCTGTTCGCCGGAACAACTCTGCATGTAAGTTTCTTTAGAATCTCACTCTGAGCCTTTACTTTCTGGTACACTGTAACTTGAGTATTAGTGAATAATTATCCAACATCCTGCATTCTATTTTCTTCTAGTTTGCCTTGTTTCCAGACTGCGCCAGTGCTAGGACATTCTTAGTCCCTCGATCCTTCTTTTCATCTGTATCTATGGATCACCCATGGCCATCATTAGGTAGGCAGGAATAAGGGGCATTGATAGTAGTCATAAGGGGAGTCTTGGTTTCAGGTCCGGTGCAAGGAACTTTGACACTCTAGGCAAACTCAGATTGGCACTGTGTGCCCCCCCCCCCCCTGTTCCTAACAGTTCTCAACCAATTGTTGCAAATCCATTACCTCCACCTAACGCATTGCACACATCTTCTGCTGTGGATGGATCCCGTTGCACTTTCATTACCCTCATCTACTCAGAGTGTTAGGTTTCAGAAATCAAATTAAAGCCTCTCTGTTTCATAAATGCAGGTTTATTAAACAAGTCTATGGGGGTCATTATGAGTTTGGAGGAAGCCATGGTGCTTTTAGCACCATGGCTTCCTCCAAACCCGGGTCCGGGTCCGGTCTCACTGAATGGGGACTTACCGGGACATTCCAACCTATGCAGACCTGGTAAGTCCCCATTCAGTAAACCATTCCCCATTCCCATTTGAGCCCCCTTAGGGCTTAAAGGGGAAGGCGCTAATAACGGGCTCGCAAATTGCGGGCCTGTTATTAGCTCCAAGGTCCCTTAAAGGGTCCCGCAAAAAACGGCTGGTCAGACCAGCCGTTCATGCTGGGACCCGCTAAGGGACCTCGGAATAGGGCGGTAAGGGTTTACCGGCACCGGCATCCTTACCGATGCCGGTAAACCCTATCTACCCAACTCGTAATGACCCCCAATGATACTATAGCAACAACAAATGTAATACTCATGTATGTGGATCTAATAGTTTCTGTAAATTATGTATAGGCAATACAGACAGTAGAAAAACAATTTTAGTAATACATACTAGACATCTGTAAGCACATAAGCAGCACTACCTGGTACAAAATACTAAACGTGTTCCAATACTTACTCACTATGATCTGTATACATTCAACAATACTGTGAGTGACTCTCCAAAACCATCCAAAAACCCAAGAGAAACAAGAGCAGAAGTGGTGGGCTACCTGCTGACAAACCATAAAACACATCTATGGGTCCCCAAAGCCATCATGTAGGGTACATGATGGCTTTGGTGAAACAGACATATAAATCACAGATATATCTAGCAATGCATGTGACTTCGTACTAGATGTGTGTTAAAACAAGTGAAAATGCACATTAGACATTAGCTTTCCGAGCTTTATTTTTTGCAAATGTGGAAAAGAGTTTCTTGATATCAATGTGTTGAGCATTGTCAAGCTCTATTGACAAGGTTGCTAGCCCAAAAGGTCTTTCTTGCATCATAGAAGATCAAATATAACCTTTGATCAACTTTAGCATTGAAAAGCTTCTTTTGCCACTGAAACAGGCAGGGTTAAGAGAATACGGAGAGCGATACATGTGTTGGGCATACTCTTTGCCAAAATCAGGAAAAAGGGTATGACACAGAGCTGGGGGAAGTGATGGGTAACACATGTATCGCATGTATCGCAAATATACAGTATATACCTCTGTACAGAATGTATATATCTCAGTGTACAGTATGTGTATAGTTCAGCATCTAATGTATGCATCTCAAAATATGATATATACACAATATAGGGATTTTTTTTTTTATTCTGGACCTATATGCTGCATGCAACAACACCCCTTTTTTCAACAATGTCCACAGTTCCACTACTTTTATTTTTCCACTTCAACCACTGGCTAGACTGCTACTGCATCCAACTGTTGTAATGTTATAATGATCCTGTTTTAGTGGTACTTGGTCAACTTTGGAAGGGTCGAATTTGTGAAGTGCAGGCCACTCTCAAGCCAGGCACTAAGTCTTTACCCATGTAGCTATCCATCCTGGGCCTATCGCCCAGCCCAGTCACTGCTCTTTTGGGATGGCTTGCAGCAGGGGTGCAATGAAACCTACATTTTGGGGGGGGGGGGCCTAACTGGTGCTGGGATAGGCCGTTTTAAAAAGAATAGGCAGGGCTAACTTGAATGCTCCAACCCCTCTGTTCTACCCTAAAGGGCCATCTTGTGTGGAGACCAAGGGCCTCATTACACAGAAGGCGGTATCCATGGCGCTACTAGCGCCATGGCTACCCCCTTACCGGCGTCGGAGGCCGGGTTCCCAGAATAGGGACTTACCGGCCTACTCCGACCTTTGCGGGACCGGTAAGTCCCCATTCCGGGAACCATTCCCCATTCCCATTTGAGCCCCCTTAGGGCTCAATGGGAATGGGGAAGGAGCAAATAACGGTACCGCAATTTGCGGTACCGTTATTTGCACTGAAGTCCCTCAGCGGGTCCTGTCCTTAACGTGTGGTCTGACCACACGTTAAGGACGGGACCCGCTGAGGGACCTTGTAGTAGGGCGGTGGGGATTACCGGTGCCGGTAATCCCCTAACGCCTTCCGCGTAATGAGGCCCCAAGTATCAAATGGTACATTTTAAAGCACAGTATGTGCCAGTAAAATTGTATTGGATTTAAAGACAACATACACATTTAGTTGCCGATATACAGGCCGATTCATGGAATTAATGTGCGCTGAAAATTCCTGCGCAAGCGTGCGAAACCGTGCGAATCGCAGCAAAACCCGTGCACATCGATTCATGGAAGTCCGTGCGCGAGTAAAATCTGGGATGTGCACTGAAAATCTGCGTGGCGCACGCCGGCGCACAGGTCATCTAACGGCATGCGCTACGGCCACAGCAAAAGCGCACATAGGGTGGCGCACATAACAAAAGTAGGCATAACACGGGGCGTGACACGCGGAATGGGGAACAACGCGTGAAAATGTGGGCGTCACGGGGGAAGTAAAGGAGGCAAGTGCGCGGAATGCCCACACGCTCGCCTACAACACGTATTCATGGAATGGAACAGGGCAAACCAGCGCACCGGCGAAGACACGCACAGGCCTAAACACATACGCCACACAAAGGCAGGCGGTAGCGTCCCTGCGCATGAAAAAAATGTGCGCCAAAATGTGCACTAACAAAAAGCACTTATATGCAGCTCTGATGATTGGCCCATACTGTGGCCCACTAGGACAAATGACGTTCAAAGGGGTATGCGACAAACACAAACACCCGCTGTGTCAAAAATAGCGTGTGCGTGTATTTCGGGGGTGCATGGGAAGTTTCACATGCGATTGGCCTTGGGCGAGTGGGGTGCGTGTAAATCTGGGGTGGCATGAAGTTTCACACACGATAGGCCCTGTGCGAGTGGGGTGCGTGTATTCCTGGGGTTCGCGTGAAGTTTCACACGCGATTGACCTGGGTACGTGTAAATCTGGGGTGCGCAGGAAGTTTCACACGCAATTGGCCTTGGGCGGTCGGGGTACGTGTATTTCAGGGGTGCGTGTCAAGTTTCACACGCAACAGGCCCTGTGCGAGTGGGGTACGTGTATTTCTGGGGTGCAGATGAGTCCTACACATGAATTGGCAGTGTGCGTCCTCCCAGGTGTTCCCTCTACACCCTCCATGGTCCCTGCAGGCAGCCCACACTAGAGGGGACTACCCTGCACCCCTGGTCATGTCCCGTAGGCAGCACATCCACCATGGGCATGCCCCCCAGCCAAGCCACATGTCACCTTGCACTACTGATCACCAACGCATGACCCCCTCCACCCCCACCCCCCAGCAGTGCAGTGCACCTGCCAACAGGCCCCCACTCATGTCCCACTCATGTCCCCTTGCACCCCCACCCCCCAGCAGTGCAGGGCACCTGCCAACAGGCCCCCACTCATGTCCCACTCATGTCCCCTTGCACCCCCACACCCCAGCACTGAGGGGCACCTGCCAGCAGGCCCCCACTCATGTCCCCTTGCACCCCCACCGCCCAGCACTGAGGGGCACCAGCCAGCAGGCCCCCACTCATGTCCCCTTGCACCTCCACCCCCCAAGCAGTGCAGGGCACCTTCCAACAGGCCCCCACTCATGTCCCACTCATGTCCCCTTGCACCCCCACCCCCCAGCACTGAGGGGCACCTGCCAGCAGGCCCCCACTCATGTCCCCTTGCACCCCCAGCCCCCAGCAGTGCAGGGCACCTGCCAACAGGCCCCCACTCATGTCCCACTCATGTCCCCTTGCACCCCCACCCCCCAGCAGTGCAGGGCACCTGCCAACAGGCCCCCACTCATGTCCCACTCATGTCCCCTTGCACCCCCACCCCACAGCACTGAGGGGCACCTGCCAACAGGCCCCCACTCATGTCCCACTCATGTCCCCTTGCAACCCCACCCCCCAGCACTGAGGGGCACCTGCCAGCAGGCCCCCACTCGTGTCCCCTTGCACCCCCACCCCCTAAGCAGTGTAAGGCACCTGCCAACCGGCCCCCACTCATGTCCCATTCATGTCCCCTTGCACCCCCACCCCAGCACTGAAGGGCACCTGCCAGCAGGCCCCCACTCATGTCCCCTTGCACCCCCACCCCCCAGCAGTGCAAGGCACCTGCCAACATGCCCCCACTCATTTCTCACTCATGTCCCCTTGCACCCCCACCCCCCAGCAGTGCAGGGCACCTGCCGACAGGCCCCCACTCATGTCCCACTCATGTCCCCTTGCACCCCCACCTCCCAGCACTGAGGGGCACCTGTCAGCAGGCCCCCACTCATGTCCCCTTGCACGCCCACCCCCCAGCACTGAGGGGCACCTGCCAGCAGGCCCCCACTCATGTCCCCTTGCCCCCCAACCCCCCAGCACTGAGGGGCACCTGCCAGCAGGCCCCCACTCATGTCCCCTTGCACCCCCACCCCCAGCAGTGCAGGGCACCTGCCAGCAGGCCCCCACTCATGCCCCACTCATGTCCCCTTGCACCCCCACCCCCAGCACTGAGGGGCACCTGTCAGCAGGCCCCCACTCATGTCCCCTTGCACACTCACCCCCCAGCAGTGCAGGGCACCTGCCAACAGGGCCCCACTCATGTCCCACTCATGTCCCCTTGCACCCCCACCCCCCAGCAGTGCAGGGAACCTGCCAGCAGGCCCCCACTCATGTCCCCTTGCACACTCAACCCCCAGCAGTGCAGGGCACCGGCCAACAGGGCCCCACTCATGTCCCACTCATGTCCCCTTGCACCCCCACCCCCCAGCAGTGCAGGGAACCTGCCAGCAGGCCCCCACTCATGTCCCCTTGCAACCCCACCCCCCAGCAGTGCAGGGTACCTGCCAGCAGGCCCCCACTCATGCCCCACTCATGTCCCCTTGCACCTCCACCCCCCAGCACTGAGGGGCACCTGCCAACAGGCCCCCACTCATGTCCCACCCATGTCCCCTTGCACCCCCACCACCCAGCAGTGCAGGGCACCTGCCAGCAGGCTCCGACACATGTCCCCAGCCCACACGTCACCACAATCTAGAACCCTGGCCCTTATGGCCAGCATCCACATGCCAAAGACCCACCCAAGTATTGCATCCACCCACATAGAAATGCCAATTACATGATACAACCCCAATGGCAAGTATGTAAATGAACACATGTCCGTCACAGACACACAATGGGTGCAAGTGAATGTCAAAACCCATATCATGACATGCATGAAACCAATGAGATAATACCACTAATGGAAGTATAAAAAAATATACATTAAAGATAACATGAACGTAAATCAAATTAAACACACAACAATGGGAATAACAAAAGAAATGGTCCATGTCCGATAAATAATGAAAATCCAGAAAACATAAGCAAAAGAAATCCAAAAAGAAATGTTGTCCAAAGTCACAGTTCAAAAAATCAAATCCAAGGGAAAATAAAAAGTAAAAACCATTGCTCCATGGTGAACACAAAAAAAATATTTAAAAAGATGAATCCAATGTAGAACTATGTACAATTGAAGAATCCAGGGTCCATGAGCCCAACTTAAGAAATGAAACCTACCAAAAACTAATACCTAATAAAAAAACTATATACAAAAATGTGGTGCATTGTCCAAGCGGTCCAAAATAAAGAAAAAACGAAAGGAAACCTAATACTAACTAACTAACTATTTACAAGGGCAGCGGGCAAGTCCAACGGCTCACTTGTTGATGTCCCGGGCCAGGGCATCATGGAACTCCTGCTCGATGTCCCGAAGGCGGTCCTCTTCCATGGCCCCGAGGGTTCGCAGGGACTATGACATCTGGATCTCCAGGTCCCTGTGAATGGCCTCGAGGCACTCGGCCCACCTCAGAGGCTACGCATGGAGTTCTCCGCCCTGACCATCGTGAGCCATGCCTCTTCCGCCCGCTGCCGCTCCGCATCTATCGCATGGCCCAACCGCTGCCACACAGAAGACACATCCCGTCCTGGGTCCCCCTGCCCTATGGCCGATGCCTGCTCCTCCAATGATGAAGGCCCTGAGCCATCATGGCTCCCACCTTGTTGCTGCTGCTGCTGTGCCGCTGCCTGTGCCCTGGCTCCTGCTGCCTGCACATCCTCCTCCAGCTGGGGTGCAGTTGTTGAGGTGGCCACCCCTGCTGGACGTCCGACTCCCGACTGTGGCAGGGATGTGTCCTCCACCAGCCTGGCCGCAGGGTCAGAGGCAGCTCCACAGGGCACCCAGGTAACACATGGGTGGGAAGATGGCACGGAGGACGACTGGCGCATAGGGGGTTCAGTTGAGGAGGGGGTCCGAACAAGGTCCAGAAAACGGAGGAATCTGGCCTTAGTGAGCTGTCCCAGTGGGTCAACGCGGTCAACGAGCCATGCGAGAAGACGTGCACTCTCCTCCTGAAAAGACTGCAGGTCAGCTCGCATGGTAAGTTGATGCAACGCCACCCCACCAGGACAGACTCGGTGCCGGATAGCCACATCCGCAGGGAGAGGAAGGCCAGTTGGTCTAAGCCGATCCCCTCCCTGAGAACCGGTCTGGACGTAGGTATCCCTGCTGGTGCAAGATGATGCAGTCACAGGATCGGGGACAGGATTACACACAGGCACCTCCGCGGCGTCCTGTGCTGCCTCCTGTCCCTGCACTGCACCACTAGCACCAGTGGAATCCCCACCTCCAGACCCCGTCTCTGTCCCTTGCACGGCCTCCTCCTCCACCAAACCCCCCACCAACCTGGATGACTCCGTGCCATCTTCCTCCATCGGGACCTGTGGGGTCTCAGCTGCCCCTTCGGCTGCCGAGGAGTCCAACTACAACCTCCGCCTCTTGGACCTCCCCTCGGCAGCTGCGACCTGGGACGTGGCACCGGACTCCTCGCTCCCCAATGAGATGACAACCTGGGAGGGGAGCCGGGCCTTGCGTCACCGGCTGGCGGTGCAATCCCTGCCGCTGTGCTCCACAGCACCCTCTCCGCCCTCTTCATCAGTCGACGCTGCAGACAGGGAGAGATAGGACACAGGCATCAGGGCACTGTACAATGGACTCATACACACATGACAGTTGCACACAAGTGTCATTGTCAAACTTCAGACATGGCATCACAATACCCAACACACATGTCATTTCAAATCACACACATGAGCTATTCCACAGCCATATCGCAACAGCCAGCACCATCCATACACATACAACAGCATGAGCAGGCAAAGGTGAGCCAGACATCACATGAGACACAGGGAGTGCACTAGACATGCACACACGCCACCACACTTACATGCATATGTACACCTCCACCAAGTGTCGCAGTGATGAGATCGGCATCCATGTCACATCTGGCAATCAGTCTTCTACATATCAGTCTCACATGCATCCATGTTGCATGACAGTTGCACACTTGTCAGATACACATACATGACATGTACACAGTTCAGATACATGCAGCTGGAACCAACATCCATGTGTGATACCACAACCTTGACAACTGACCTACACAGTCATTCAAACATGTGTGCTCACACATCTGCATTTGGCCTGCATGCTTACCCACAAATACACCATCCATGTGTCTCACACATGAAAGGATTTGCATGTGTCAGCCTCATGGCTCTGTACATACACATCCATACATGGCCCTACAAAACCACATATGCAACCTGCACACTACTGGCACACCACCACACGCACATCTTCCAATCAGTATGCATGCACACTTACCGCTCGACTCCAGATGGGTCTGCCTCCCAAGGACCTGGACGTGGAGCGATGGGCATACGCGTTCCAGGACCCTCATTTGGTATTCCGACAGGTGGCCCCGGCGCCCCTTAGCCTCCGCTGCCTTCAAGAGGTGCCAGGCATTGTTGAGGGTCCTGGACCTGAAGTCCTCCCAGCGCTTCTTGACATGATGGAATTCGTGGACTGCCACCCCCTCCGTGTTGATGGCAGTCACGATGTCCGTCCAGATCCTGGTCTGTCCTTCCTTGTCGGCGTGCGACCTTCCGAAGAGGGCATCATACTGCCCCAGGACTTGCTCCACCAGGACACCAACTTCAGTGGCAGTGAAGCTGGTGGCCCTCGGCCTCTCTGGCTGGGGGTTGCCAGTGGTCTCAGATGGTGGTGTGCCCGACATGGCAACCCCAGAGGCAGGAGAGGGTGGGCAACTGGGTCCTGGGGCTGGGCTGTGGAGCGATGGAATCCCAGTCGGGAGTCTTTGGTTCCAGCAGGGGTGGTCACAGCAACAGCACCCCTGGCTGACGTGCAGGCAGCAAATGGCAGGGCACGTGGGCAGCAGGCAATCAGGCAACAGCAGATGGCAGGTGGGAGCGTGCTCGGGGATCTGGGGGGCAGTAATTCGGCCTTCTGGGCAGGAGCGTGGTCTTCCGTGTGTGAACGCGTGGCCATTTTGATACGGAGTAATTTGGCACGTGAAAACCTTGCACGTCAGCGTGTAATTCGAGGAAAGGTCCTTAGCGCGTAAGCGCGTCAGCGCACATACGCGATTTCATTGGACCAAAGGCCCTTAGCGTGTAAGCGCGTCTGTGACGTGACGCGCACGGGTGTTTCCCTCATAGCACGTGATGACAGAGCACACGTGGAAAAGCTGCACGTCCGAGTGTCAGCGTGTGTAATTGGAGGAAAGGGCACGTACACGCGTAAGTGACGTGTACGTGTGGGCCGGTTTAAAAGGTACGTGTAGGACGCCATTTCCTTGTACGTGCTTTTTGTGGAGAGCGAGTGGGTGGATTCTGTACTTCTTGTCGGTTCACACGCGATTACTTCACAGCGTTTCAAGTTCGTACTCCCTGTTACCTCTGAAAGCTTTCAGTTTTCTACTTTCTTTGGGCCTGTTTCCTCAAACAGTGTTCACTTCTCCTTTTGTCCTGTCTCCTCAGACAGCGTACAATTCTTCTTTTGGCGGGGGTGTTGCCAACGCGCACACGCACGTATTTTTCACATTCTTTTTCCAGGCAGATGGTCAGTTCCGCACGTACTTAGCAACTGTGCTTGCCCCGTGTGTCGCGTACCCCTTCAGAGGTCATTGTAGGCTGCGTGTATTACGCGTACGCTTATTTTTGTGTTTCTGGGTGCCACAGCGTAGTGCGGGTTCATTTTTCCACGCACGTGGTCTACGAGGGGTTGTGTGCACGTTTATTTTTGTTTTTGGGCTGCCTGTGCGTTGCGTGACCCGTCATCTTCCCCCAGGGGTCACAGACAGCCTTGTTAGAGCACTAGGGCACGAATTCCATCTAGTACCCTACCCCTTTGGCCCCCAATTGCCCAGGACAATAGTTTACTGCTCCTCCCATATGCACAACAACATCAGTGCCATGGTTGGGAGGCGACCAAGCGGTAAGGGAGTCAAAGGTGGCCGACCTTCAAAAGGTGGACATGGTGGGCGTGGTAGGGGACGTTGCCAGGATTTGCAGGGTGCCCGTAGACCCCCATGTGTGGAGGACCAATCAGGGATACCCATGCCCCCCCCATGGTTGAGGGAAACATGGCTGAGACCATCCCAGCTCAGCCCGTGTTGGACCACCCATTGTGGCACCTGACCTGGCACAGGATAACTCCCTGGAAGACTTCAAGGCCAGCAAGTCTAGGCCACGTGTGGCGGTGCAAGTTGTCACCAAGGCACGTGGATCTGGGGCAGCTATCTCATCTGCTGCCCCAAGTATGCAGGGTGGTGAGGCTGCAGGGGCAGCTGCAACTCCATCCGCCCCAGCTCTGACTCTCCCAGCCAGGACAGTGTCGGTCCTGGTCCATCATACTGATGTTTCCCCTGCCAACATCACACTTCAGACAATGCCTGCACCAAGTCCTATGGGCAATGTGCATTCTCACACTCCAACAACCCAGGCTACCGGTGATTCTACCCCTACTGACCAGAGCGGTGTTAGCCACTCTGGCTCCGCTCCACCTTCTAAAAAGAGGAAGAAGGGTGCTCTGGCACGACAGGCTGAGACCCCAGGCACAGCTACACACTCCGGCACGTCATGAAAGCCTTGCTTTAATGACGCTGAGCTTAATGCACTTGTGAGCTATGTGTCGCAACGTAGCCACGAAATGGTGGTGACTGCAGGGTCCAAGTCCACACCTGGTCAACGTAAGGCACACTGGCAGACCATCGCCACCGACATAAGTGCCCTTGGATTTGTGAAGTGCTCAGCTGATTATTGCTAGAAGCGGTGGAACGACCTGAAACGCAGAGCAAAGGACAAGCTGGCCTCAAGTCATGCCGCTACTCTGGTGACTGGCGGTGGGTCTCCACAAGAGGACAACAAACTCACTGAACATGAGTCTGTTGCTGGGACCTTCGTCACAGAGGAACAGATCCGAGGTGTGGGAGAACTACCCGATTATGAAACATTGTCCGGTGAGTGCCCATGCGTGTGTGTGTAATGCATGTGTGTGTTGTTTGGGTGACGGGTTCTGATTAAGTGGCACGTGAGGGTGTGTGTGACTGAGTAGTATGGGTCACCCATGTGCTTCATCCAAAACATTCTGCTGCCTTGAATTTGGGTGTGACACTATCCCTTCTGGCCACAGTAGTAATTTCGCGGAACATTACGGCAGTTGCCCTTGAGGTGGCATCATGCAACAACATTGTTTGTATTTTTCAGTGTTCTTTCAGGCTGATTGTTTCAATTCTCCCACTTTTGCAACACATTCCTCAGCCCTATTGTGACATATGTGACATGCTTCTTTCAGTGAAGAACCCCACATTTGTCACCTTGGTAGTTGAAAGATTTGACCATTCAGGCTGAATGAATATTGTCCGGATCACATGATGTTTTTGGGCCTGTTTGAATGTGGAACATTCTAGTTGTTTCCTGTCATGTTGAAGTGCACAATCATTGATGTGTACATGGCCCTGCAATCACTGTATTTTTGTACACTGGATGTGTTGCAGTGTGTGGCACATGGCGTATCTTTTCACACTATGTGGCATTTTTCATCTCTTCATGTCCATCTCACATGGGTGGGTGACAGTACTCATTCACTGACCTATGGATGTACTTGTGGAATGTACCATGGCTATGGTACATGCCATCTGTGTGATGGCATGTGTCATTCATTTGTATAGGACACTCACAGGCCAATGTGTGATGGCAATGCTACCCAGCATGCAGCAAATGTGTTGCTCTTCCATCTTGGTGTCATAAGTGTCTGCCATTTTCCTCCCCTTCCAACTCTGTGACAGTGCATGCATGGGAGGGTTATAGTCATGTCGGACATGTGTAAATCATGTACTGGTTCTGTAGCTTGTCAGGCCTATTTGTGTGCTATGGTGCTAATGCCTGTTTCCATTTTTTGTCTTTCATGTTTTTGCAGGGGATGACGCACTTGATGCTGGTGAGATTGAGGAGATGGTGCAGACCCAGGAGGAACCTGAGGCACAACCGGCCACCAGTGGGGGACGTGGTGTGGTGGTGGGTGAGAACCCACTCTTGCTGCAGACGATACTGTCAAGGGGTGTCTCTGGGTGCACCTCCCCAGACCTCTATTCAGGTGTTGATTCGGATGATGAGACCTATGTGGCGTCGCAGGTAAGTGTTTCTGGAAGGCGTTCTGTTCTGTCCAACCCACCTGCACCAGGGGTAGAACCCTCTATGGGGATGTCAGTGTTGGTTAGTCAGCCTTTGGCGGTTACGGGTGCAGGGTCACACTCCACAACATCTGATCCTGTTTCCTGGGCCAGCAGATCAGAGGGGGAATGCAGTCCTGCAGCCTCAGGCAGTGCCGGCACAGCAAGGCGCAGATCGCCTTGCCCCAAACAGGTGTGGTGCCCGCCGACGCAGTGGCCGTACGCCACCAGCCAATACCGCATGGGAACAATCCATTTATGGTATGGGAACCCAACAGAGATCATCAGTTGAGATGATGGCTCAAGCAATGGAGAGGGTGGCCACTTCCATTGTCCCCCCTGAAAGGCAGATGGAGCTACTACAGCAGGCAACAGACTATATTTGCCAATCACACAGGGAGGACATGTTGGCGTCCAACAGGGACAGACGGGCGGCACTGGAGACTCTACGCCAATCGATTTCAATAGAGTACCAGGGCCACAGGGAAGCCCTGAGGGTAGAACTCCATCACCTTAGCGAGACTCTTGTTGACCTTGAGACTTCCACTAATTTGAGGACAGAACAGCAGCTGGAGCGGCTCACACGTTCGCTCTCAGCTGAGATGCAGGCAACTCAGGAGGAGATCCGGGCATCACGTCAGGTGCTGCATGGGGATCTCCGCACTATAATCCTCCAGTACGAGACCTTCCACACCCGCATGCTTGCTGCCATGGAGGACCATACCAGGGCTTTGCGTGGGCTGCCTCCCATAGCACCACCACCTCCTGTGGCAGCAGCAGAGGGTGTTTAGAGCCACAGCAGCAGTTCTCCCACATTGGCATAGCCGTGCAGGTCATGAGCCCATGGAGGTGTTTTTTTTTCCAAACTTTCACACAGGCGGCTGTTGGTGCGCACCCTGTCCTTGGACCTCCTGAGTGGCCTCCCACCCCTCAGCCCCCACATGGGCATTTTTGATTTTTGATTTTTGCTTTTTTGATTTTTGATTTTTGATTATTTTTCTGACAGTGTGTTGCCTTGTCTGGCACCCGTGGGCATCCACTGTATTCTGGCTGGGCACATGAAGGCTTGTCCTGAGTTTGGGTTCGATGCTTGGGTTCGTGAGACACACACCACTCCTGCTTTCCATTTCCATGGGCTTGCAAAGGGTGTGACCAAGTGACAGTGATGTACACAGTGATGTTGGGCTCCCATGAGCTGTTGGGCAGTTTGTAGACAATACTGTGTAGACATTCCTTGTGAATATTGTAGTTGTATTGTACACTGCATGTTGGAATTATGTATGCTTCTGCTTCCATGTGTCCCTCTGAATTTGCAGGTTCATTCCTCATGTCTTCACAAGGCCTTCTACTTTGGAAATGGAGTTCATGTTGTATGCAGTACACAGACAAGTTTTGAAGCCTGCAAGACTACAGTTGGAAGGGGGCGATGTGGTGGCATATTCAGGTTGTAAGACTACGACTACTTTAACTTAGTACTGTCATGTTTTAGTTATGTTTGAGCTTGTGTAGCTGCATTGTATTGTTGGTAAGTATTTGGTCATGTGCGTTGTTAGTTCAACATTACTGGGAGCATATTGTTTGTGGCCAGTTTCCATTAAGGACACTGTACTTTGTGACACGTGTCAGGTTTTCGGGATTGCTTTGTTTGCTCTCACATAGCATGACATGCCATGGTGTGTTGGGTGGTGGTGCTGGGGAGGGATTGGGTGACATGGCACTGTTCTCATGTTGTATTTTGCAAGAAGGTAATGCATTTAGCAGCATATGTGTCTTTTGATGACACAGCATTGGTGGTGTTTCTGTAGGTAGGTATGCACACATTGTGACACTTCCAGGTGACCAATCTCAGGCTGGTATGGTAGTGACAGTTGACAGGGGTGTGATTCTAAGTGAAGTGAAGTAATTAGCCACCACCTGTTTTCGGGCTGCCTCACCCCGTGCCCTTTCCCCTCCCATGCGCAGTGGGTGGGCATGTGGTTGGGGATGTGGGGTCACCACCATGTCCATCGGCAAGCGTGTTGCAACGTTGTGCAGGACACATGCTGCCACTATGATCCTTCACACTACTGGGGGAGCGTATAAAAGCTGCCCGCCAGAACGGTCAAGGGAGCGAAAGCGTGACTTGAGCACTCCAAATGGGCGACCACTATGTTCCGGGTTGCAATATGGGCTGTGTTGTATCTTACCTTGGGTGGCATGGTGGGGTACCGAATTGGCGTCATCATGTGGGTGCTCAGAGGGTAGGCACTGTCCCCTAGGGAGGTGGTGATGGGTATCATTAGTAGGGTTGTGACATTATTCAGTATCTGGCATGCATGCATGTGCTGTGGCATTTATACTCACCGAGCAGCCATGTATCTCCATGCCGCCCAGCTTCTATGTCCCAGTTTAGGGTTGACATTCTGTAAATGAAACTGTCGTGGGTGGACCCTGGATAGTTGGCATATACTGAGGTGATGATTCCCTTGGCATCACATACTAGCTGGACGTTGATGGAATGCCAGTGCTTGCGGTTTCTATAGATGTGCTCTGATACCCTGGGGGGACGTAGAGCCACATAGGTGCAATCAATGGCACCTAGGACTTTGGGGAATTGTGCCACCCTGTAGAAATCCTGGACGGCAGCCTGCCTTTCTGCAGGTGTTCTGGGCAGGTATATGTGCCTGCGGACTGATGGGCGTGCAGTCATGATGGCCAAGACCTGGTGTAGGCAGCGTGACTGTGTGGCCTGTGACACCCCCCCCACTATGGCACTTGTCCGCTGAAATGATCGGGTGGCCAAAAAGTGCAGTACATTGAGGACCTTCTCCATGGTGCTGAGTGCTTGGGAGCAGAGGGTGGGTGATGTGAGGTCATCCTCCCACTCACTGACCAGGTCGAGTATTATGTGAGGTGGAAACCTGTACCTCCCATACATATGGTCATCAGGCATGCCAAAAAGGCTGATTCTGGGTGTGAAAATTCGGGGCCAGACTATCCTCCTCCTCCTCCTGCGGTATCCCAGGACCACTGCTGCTAGGAACGGTATGTTCATCCTGGCGTCTGAGCCTGCTTGTTGTTTGCGCGCACTTTAATGCTGCGCGCGTCAACGTACGCCTGCTTCCTGCTGGCGTACGTGTTTCCATATTAGCGCGTCTTTTTTGGCGCGTGTGTGTGGCCGTTGCGCGCATTTGCCTCCTGTACTTCCCCGCATACCCCAGTAATACATGTACCCGCTCGCCCAGGCCCAATCGTGTGTAAAACTTCCCGCAAGCCCCTGAAGTACACATACCCCGCTCACCCAGGCACAATCGCGTGTAAAACTTCCCGCGAGCCCCTGAAGTACACGTACCCCGCTCGCCCAGGCACAATCGTGTGTGAAACTTCCTGCGCACCCCCGCAATACACGCTATTTTTGACACAGCGGGTGTCCGTGTTTGTCCCATACCCCTTTGCACGTCATTTGTCCTAGAGGGCCACAGTATGGGACATTCATCAGAGCTGTATATACAGGCTTCTTGTTAGCGCAGGGATGCTACCGCCTGCCTTCGTGTGGCGGACATGTGTTGATGTACATAGTTGACTTTTGGTTTGTGTCTTGAGATCGCCATTTCACTGCTAGGGGGTGGGGGTGCAAGGGGACATGAGTGGGGGCCTGCTGGCAGGTGCCCCTCAGTGCTGGGGGGTGGGGGTGCAAGGGGACATGAGTGGGACATGAGTGAGGGCCTGCTGGCAGGTGCCCTGCACTGCTGGGGAGTGGGGGAGCTAGGGGACATGAGTGGGGGCCTGCTGGCAGGTGCCCCTCAGTGCTGGGGGGTGGGGTGCAAAGGGACATGAGTGGGGGCCTGCTGGCAGGTGCCTATCAGTGCTGGGGGGTGGGGGTGCAAGGGGACATGAGTGAGACATGAGTGGGGGCCTGCTGGCAGGTGCCCGGCACTGCTGGGGGGTGGGGGTGCTGGGGGACATGAATGGGGGACTGCTGGCAGGTGCGCCTCAGTGCTGGGGGGGTGGGGGTGCAAGGGGCCATGAGTGGGACATGAGTGGGGGCCTACTGGCAGGTGCCCTGCACTGCTGGGCGGTGGGGGTGCTGGGGGACATGAGTGGGGGCCTGCTGGCAGGTGCCCCTCAGTGCTGGGGTGGGGATGCAAGGGGACATGAGTGGGAGATGAGTGGGGGCCTGCTGGCAGGTGCCCTGAACTGCTGGGGGGTGGGGTGCTGGGGGACATGAATGGGGGCCTGCTGGCAGGTGCCCCTCAGTGCTGGGGGGTAGGGGTGCAAGGGGACATGAGTGGGGGCCTGCTGGCAGGTGCCCCTCAGTACTGGGGGGGTGGGTGTGCAAGGGGACATTAGTGGGATATGAGTGGGGGCCTGCTGGCAGGTGCCCTGCACTGCTGGGGGGTGGGAGTGCAAGGGGACATGAGTGGGACATGAGTGGGGGCCTGCTGGCAGGTGCCCCTCAGTGCTGGGGGGTGGGGGTGCTGGGGGACATGAGTGGGGGCCTGCTGGCAGGTGCCCTGCACTGCTTGTGGGGTGGGCATGCAGGGGGACATGAGTTGGTGATCAGTGCTGCAAACGGACAAGTGGCTTGGCTGGGGGGCATGGCCATGGTGAATGGGCTGCCTGCGGGACATGACCAGGGGTGCGGGGTAGTCTCCTGTGGTGTAGTCTGCCTGCAGGGGCCATGGAGGGTGTAGAGGGAACACCTGGGAGGACCCACACTGCCAATTCGCATCCCCGAGATTCACGTACCCCGCTCGCCCAGGCACAATCGTGTGTGAAACTTCCCGCGCACCCCCGCAATACACGCTATTTTTGACACAGCGGGTGTCCGTGTTTGTCCCATACCCCTTTGCACGTCATTTGTCCTAGAGGGCCACAGTATGGGACATTCATCAGAGATGTATATACAGGCTTCTTGTTAGCGCAGGGATGCTACCGCCTGCCTTCGTGTGGCGGACATTTGTTGATGTACATAGTTGACTTTTGGTTTGTGTCTTGAGATCGCCATTTCACTGCTAGGGGGTGGGGGTGCAAGGGGACATGAGTGGGGGCCTGCTGGCAGGTGCCCCTCAGTGCTGGGGGGTGGGGGTGCAAGGGGACATGAGTGGGACATGAGTGAGGGCCTGCTGTCAGGTGCCCTGCACTGCTGGGGAGTGGGGGAGCTAGGGGACATGAGTGGGGGCCTGCTGGCAGGTGCCCCTCAGTGCTGGGGGGTGGGGTGCAAGGGGACATGAGTGGGGGCCTGCTGGCAGGTGCCTATCAGTGCTGGGGGGTGGGGGTGCAAGGGGACATGAGTGAGACATGAGTGGGGGCCTGCTGGCAGGTGCCCCTCAGTGCTGGGGGGTGGGGGTGCAAGGGGCCATGAGTGGGACATGAGTGGGGGCCTGCTGGCAGGTGCCCTGCACTGCTGGGGGGGGGTGCTGGGGGACATGAGTGGGGGCCTGCTGGCAGGTGCCCCTCAGTGCTGGGGTGGGGATGCAAGGGGACATGAGTGGGAGATGAGTGGGGGCCTGCTGGCAGGTGCCCTGAGCTGCTGGGGGGTGGGGTGCTGGGGGACATGAATGGGGGCCTGCTGGCAGGTGCCCCTCAGTGCTGGGGGGTAGGGGTGCAAGGGGACATGAGTGGGGGCCTGCTGGCAGGTGCCCCTCAGTGCTGGGGGGTGGGGGTGCAAGGGGACATGAGTGGGACATGAGTGGGGGCCTGCTGGCAGGTGCCCCTCAGTGCTGGGGGGTGGGGGTGCTGGGGGACATGAGTGGGGGCCTGCTGGCAGGTGCCCTGCACTGCTTGTGGGGTGGGCATGCAGGGGGACATGAGTTGGTGATCAGTGCTGCAAACTGACAAGTGGCTTGGCTGGGGTGCATGGCCATGGTGAATGGGCTGCCTGCGGGACATGACCAGGGGTGCGGGGTAGTCCCCTGTGGTGTGGTCTGCCTGCAGGGGCCATGGAGGGTGTAGAGGGAACACCTGGGAGGACCCACACTGCCAATTTGCATCCCCGAGATTCACGTACCCCACTCTGACAGCTAAATCGCGTGTGGAACTTCCCGCGCACCCCAGTAATACACGTACCCCACTCGCACAGGGCCTATCGCGTGTGAAACTTGCCGCAAACCCCAGTAATACACGTACCCCACTCGCACAGGGCATATGGGTGTGAAACTTCACGCGAACCCCAGGAATATTGGCCCTGTGCGAGCGAGCGGGGTACGTGTAGTTCTGGGGTACAGCGTGAAGTTTTACACGCAAAATGGCCCTGTTGAGCGGAGTACGTGTATTCCTGGGGTTCGCGTGAAGTTTCACCCGCAATTTCAGCAGGGTACGTGTATTACGGGGTTCGCGTGAAATTTCAATCGTGATTTCAGCAGCGTACGTGTATTCCTGGGGTTCGCGTGAAGTTTCACCCGTGATTTCAGCAGGGTACGTGTATTCCTGGGGTTCAAGTGAAGTTTCACCCGCGATTTCAGCAGGGTACGTGTATTACGGGGTTTGCGTGAAGTTTCACACGCGAAAGGGCCCTGTTCGAGGGAGTACGTGAATTTCAGGGGTGCGCAGCAAGTTTTACACGCGAAAGGACAACACCCGTGCGCAATACGTCACAGACGCGCTTACGCGCTAAGGGCCTTTCCTCGGATTACACGCTGACGTGCAAGACTTTCACGTGCCAAATCACTCCGTATCCAGCTGGCCACGTGTGTACACACGGAAGACCACACTCCTGCCCTGAAGGCCATTTTTCTGCACCCAAAAACCCCGAGCACGCTCCCACCAGCCATCTGCTGCTGCCTGTCTGCCTTCTGCCCACGTGCCCTGCTATTTGGTGCCTGCACATCAGCCATCTGCAGGGGTCCAGTTGCTGTGTCCACCCCTGCTGGAACAGAAGACGGCTTCCATCGCTCCACAGCCCAGCCCCAGGACCCAGTTGACCACCCACACCTGCCTCTAGGGTTGCCATGTCGGGCACATCTCCATCTGGCACCACTGGCAACCCCCAGCCAGAGAGGCAGAGTGCCACCAGCTTCACTGCCAGCAAAGTTGGTGTCCTGGTGGAGCATGTCCTGGGGCATCATGATGCCCTCTTCGGAACAAGGCGCGCCAACAAGGAAGGACGGACCAGGATCTGGACGGACATCGTGACTGCCATCAACGCGGAGGGGTGGCAGTCCGCGAAATCCATCATGTCAAGAAGCGCTGGAAGGACTTCAGTTCCAGGACCCTCAACAAGGCCCGGCGCCTCACGGAGGGGGGCCAGGAGGGGGGCCAGCCTGAGCAACATCCAGATGAGGGTCCTGGAACGCGTAGGCCCAGCGCTCCTCGCCCAGATCCTTCGGAGGCAGACCCGTCTGGAGTTGAGCGGTAGGTGGCCAAGCATTGCTGTGTGAGACAGGGCATGTTGCAGTGTGCTGGTGGTCTGATACTTGCCTGTATGTGTGACATAGGCCATGTATGGATGTGTATGTGCAGGTACATCATGGTCATGCATGTGGGACCAGTTATGTGTGAACCACATGGTAGTTGCATGTGTTTTAATGCAACATGGGGACGTCTATGCAGAATGCACACCTGAAAGCATGCCAGTCTCTGTTCCTGGACATGGAGGGGGGGCGAGGAATGGGTGCTGATGTCCAATACATGTATGGTGCTCGTGTGTGTGTGTGTGTGTGTGTGCGCTAGAGAAGTGTATGTTTGACTTTGAAACGCCATGGATGCATGTGACTTTGAAGGCAACATCTTGGTCTACAGGGGCCCTTGTACATGGGTGTGGATGTTGATTGCAGGCACCGGGAGTGTTTCTGCATGTGTGTTGCATGCATTGACCCATGTGTTGTGGAAGGACAGGATGGAAGTGACATTTGACAGTGCCACTCATGTGTTATTGCTTTCTGTCTAGGGTATTTTGTGCTGTACCCTGATGCTTGTGTTCTATGTCTCCCTCTATGCAGCGTCAAGTGAAGAAGAGGGCGGAGACGGCGCTGTGGAGCCAAGCGACGGGGATGCCTCCACCGGGCGGCGACGCATGGCCCAGCCACTCTCCCAGGAATTACCATCATCCGGGAGCGAGGGGGCTGGTGCCGCGTCTGCCACAACGGCTGTGGTGGAAGGGCCGGGTGAGCCCCCACAGGGGCTTCCAATGGCGGAAGACGGTGTGGAGACATCCAGGTTGGTGGTCTCCATAGAGGAGGAGGAGCCCGCTACTGGGCCTGATGGGGGTAGGACCACTGGTGCAAGTGGTGCAGTCCAGGGCCAGGGTCAGGAGGCAGCACAGGTCACTGCGGAGGGGCCTGTGCATGCCGCTGTCCTTGACCCTGTGACTGCACCATCATGCACCAGCAGGGAGGCCCTGTCCCAGGCCTGTCCGCAGGTAGGGGAGAGTGCCATATCACCTGCCTCTCCACTACCTGCGGGCGAGGGGTCCCGCGACCGTATGGGATCCATCCTGGTGGGTGTCGCATTGCGCACGCGTGACATTCGTGATGACATGCGTTCTTCCTGGGCGGAGAACGCACGCCATCACGAAGAGCAGCGTCGTGACGTGCACTCTGGCGGACCTCTCCTCCTCTGTGGAGGCTATGCGCCGGTCGTTCTCCATATCGTCTTCTGGCCCAGATTCCACCAGGGCCCCCTGTGGACCTGGCCTGACCAACACAGCCAGCTTGGTGGAGATCCCATCCCTGTCACAGTCGGGAGTTGGCGGTCCAGCAGGGGTGTACAACACAACTGGAGACCAGCAGATGGAGGATGTGCAGGCACCATAAGACAGGGCACATGGAGAGCAGCAGCAGCAGCAGCAGCAGGAGCAGGCTGTAGGTGGGAGCAATGATGGCTCAGGGCCATCAACATCGGAGGGGCAGGCATCAGCCGTAGGGCAGGAGGACCCAGGAATGGGATTGTCTTCCGTGTGCCAGCGGTTGGGCCATGCGATAGATGCGGAGCGGAAGCGGGCGGAAGAGGCACGACTCACGATGGTCAGGGCGGAGAACTCCATGCATAGGGCCCTGAGGCGGGCCGAGTGCCTCGAGGCCATTCGCAGGGACTTGGAGATCCAGATGTCATCGTCCCTGCGAACCATCAGGGCCATGGAAGAGGACCGCCTCCGGGACATCGAGCAGGAGTTCGATGATGTCCTGGCCCGGGACATCAACAAGTGAGCCGTTGGACTTGCCCGCTGCCATTGTAAATAGTTAGTTAGTTAGTATTAGGTTTCCTTTCGTTTTTTCTTTATTTTGGACCGCTTGGACAATGCACCACATTTTTGTATATAGTTTTTTTTATTAGTAGTAGTTTTTTGTAGGTTTCATTTCTTAAGTTGGGCTCATGGTCCCTGGATTCTTCAATTGTACATAGTTCTACATTGGATTCATCTTTTTTAATATTTTTTTTGTGTTCACTATGGAGCAATGGTTTTTACTTTTTATTTTCCCTTGGATTTGATTTTTTGAACTGTGACTTTGGACAACATTTCTTTTTGGATTTCTTTTGCTTATGTTTTCTGGATTTTCATTATTTATCGGACATGGACCATTTCTTTTGTTATTCCCATTGTTGTGTGTTTAATTTGATTTACGTTCATGTTATCTTTAATATATATTTTTTTATACTTCCATGTGTGGTATTATCTCATTGGTTTCATGGATGTCATGATATGGGTTTTGACATTCACTTGCACCCATTGTGTGTGTGTGACGGACATGTGTTCATTTACATACTTGCCATTGGGGTTGTATCATGTAATTGGCATTTCTACGTGGGTGGGTGCAATACTTGGGTGGGTCTTTGGCATGTGGAGGCTGGCCATAAGGGCCAGGGATCTAGGGCCCTCATTACAAGTCAGGCGTTAACCCTTAATGCCTGATTCACACTTTAACGCCTGCTTTTTGCAGGCGTTGAAGTACAAGGCACTAAGCGACATTGGTGCTAATTACGGCACCGTAATTTACGGTGACGTATTTAGCGCCTTCCCCATCCCCATTATGCCCTATGGGGCAAAAATCGGAATGGGGAAGGGCAAATGGTGAATGGGGAATTACCGCCCCACTCACCTTGGAATGGGGCTGTAATTCCGCCATCCACCATGGCGGAATCCGGCATGGACCATGGTGCTAATAGCAGATTTCCTTAGCGGGACCCGCTGCAGTCCTCGTAATAGGGCAGCCCGGAATGAATGGTGCCGGTCCCTTACCGGCACCGTTCATTCTGTGGCCGCCTTCCTCGTAATGAGGCCCATTGGCATTATATCATAGGTGTTGTTGTGCCGCCCCCCAAAGGAGTACACTGGGCCAACGTGGGCCAACAGCTTTATTGCTCTGGGTAAACGAGGATGCTGCACAGTTACTTCACTGTGCCATGAAATGTCCAGTATGGACAAATATTATGTTAATATGGATGCAGGACATCGGCTGTGCAGTTAGTTTAAGGAATGAAGTGTACCTTCAAAGTAACAACCTGCATAGGGCTTGCATTGCGATCTGGGTTGGCCCTGTGCTTATAATGGCCACTGCGCCTAGCCTGCACATACAGCAACCTTCAGGTCTTGTGGGCGCCGTGTGTCCGACATCTTGCAAGACTTGATATCCACATACCTCCTAATGTTGAGCAGCTGACTCCTACCCCATAACACAGTCTGCACATTGTGTGGGTCTTTTCTTATCTCGTTGAGGGCTCTTCACTCTGCTCTACTCACTTCCCTGCACCTTCTCAACCACTTTGCCCTACGCCGTTTGCTCATCGCTTCCTGCCAAGCATGTCTCTGCTTGCTCGCTCATGCTTTCCAATACTTCAGTACACATGTGCTCCTACCTGTTCATGTCTGATCTATCGATCAGTGTTTCACTCTCCTCATGCCTACATTCTCGACCTTTTGTTCATTTAACTCTTCCACCTTCCTCATACAGTGACACTCCAAGTTCAATTTTATGCCATCTCGGTTGCACACATGATTCGACCCTCTTTGCAACACCTTCTGGGTTCTGCTGTACTTGGACTCTGACTCAGGATCTTTATGTGGTAGTTTTATTTTGCCTCCTGCCTGGATTTCATTCTCTTAGACAGCTCTTCTGTCATTGCAGACCCATCTTTTGCTTTTCTTCATTCTCCACACTAACTCATCCATGTCTATGGCATCATCCTTCCTTACTCTTGACAGCCAGGGCTGAAGGAGTGTAGAGGCCTCTCTTCGCCCCCTCGGCATGCGAAACAGGGACACACTGGTAGTCCAATTGAAATCAAGTATGGGTGGCAACAGCTTCCTTGACTGTGTTGTAAGGGTCCATGCCAGCCTCTGTGTTGCATCACCCCTTTAATAAACCTATTAGTACCCTCCACAAGCCCCTGGGCCTGGGGATGATACAGTGCAGCATTTCTCTGTCGGATGTTGTTGACCTTCAATAACTTTTCAATCTCCTAGAGACAAGTTGGACTCTGTTGTCCATGACAATTCTTTCCCTCTGAAACATGTCCTTGAGGAACCTCATGATTGTGGATGTTGTGATGTTGGGTACAAACTCGACCTCCACCCACTTTGACAGATAGTCAACCACAACTTTCCCGTGCCTGTGTTCCTGTGGCATCACCTCCAAGGGACTTATAAAGTCAAGCCCCAACTTATGCCACACGCTTTCCAGTATCTCTGTTGGACGCAGTGGAGCTCATCTGACCTGCAAACTCTTGTCACTGGTGAGGCACACATGACACCTTTCCACCATGATTCTTATATCCTGGTCCATGACAGCTCACCAGTAAGACTCTCACTCGTCTTCTCATCGTGTTGCTTCCCAACTGCCCGGCATGAGCGCTGCAGGTGATGTTTTTCCTCATACCTACGGGCAGAATAACTTGATCTTCTCTCATGAACAGGCCCTTGCATTAGAAGATTTCCGCTGCGACCTTCCAATACGGTTTTCAGGAATTGCTCTTTCATCAGGCCAACCTTTCCTGACCCATTTTGCGAGTTTCTCCATTGTTGCAACATTTGTTGCATCTTCTTTCCAGTGCCCTTCACTTATTTGAAGGAACTCCCTGCTCCTGAGGTCCTCTACGGATGCCACTAGATGCTCATCCTTGTAGAAGTTGTTCGGCAAATCTCCTTTTTCAGTGAGCTTAGTCATGCAGTCTGCGTGTGCATTCTTCCACCCCGCAATGTGTACAGTCTCATATGTATATTCTTGCAACTTGGTAGTGATACATGCTAAGTGTGGGATGGACGTATTCATCCCTCCCGGGCTGAGCATGTGAACCAATCGTTTGCCGTCAGTCACCAGTTGAAATCTCGTGCCCCACACATTTGTGCTTAAGTAGTCTATCTCCCAAGCACACGCTGACATCTCCTTCTCCACTGTGGAATAGTTATTTTCTGCTTGGGACAGTGTGTTGGACGCAAACGCCACAGTGTGTTCAGCATGGCCCTTCCTCTGGTTCAACGTTGCGCCTAGCCCATAAGAGCTGCCTTCGGTAGTTATTACTGTTTTCCACAGTGGATTGAATGGTTGTAGACATGGGGCTTGAGAGATACGCTCTTTGCCATCCTCGAAATGCCTTAAATTGCTCTTTGCCTTTTTTCAGCAAATTCCTCCTGGGTAGCGGTCGCCTCCGAAAAGTTGGGAACACATATTGCATAATATTCGCCAGTCCTAAAAACAACCTCAGTTCTTCTTTGTTGGTGGACACAGCCTGCAACATGTTATTTTTAGGGCTGATCCCTTCTATAGAAATCTTGTAGCCTAAGCAATACCCTTCCTTAGCTTTGATGATGCGCTTGTCAAGCTGAAGTCTAACACCAGCTGCGTATAGTTTTGTTAGCAACTTTCAAAAGCACTGTCATGTGTTTCCATTTCTTTTCCATAAATTATAATGTCGTCTTGGAAGCACAACACATTTCCAACATTCCGTTAAAAGGATTCCATCATGCGCTGACACCCTGATGCTGTTGAAGATAGACCAACGGTATGCGGCTAAACTGATAGGTGCCGAGCAGGGTTATGAACTTTGCCAATGGCCTCAATGACTTATGAAGGCTGATCTGGTGAAACGTTTCTCTCATATCTTGTTTGGAAAACACTTTGGCCTCCTTCTTCATTAGGATTAGTACAGTAACACTTGGGTGTGGGTAGCTGTCAGTAACCACATTCATGTTTAGGCTGTGCAAATCAATGAAGACACGCACATCTTCTGTGTGCTGTTTCTTTATTAAGACTACTAGCCTAAGCCATTCAGATGACTCCACAGACTCTATTGTACCATTTTCTCCAGTTGTGCTTGCAGCGCCCCCATCGCCATTGCCGGCACAGGCCTCACATTGTGCTTTATTGGAACAGCTGCCTGCTTGAGCACTATATTGAGTGCGTAGTTCTTTCTCTTCCCCAGTTTATCGGAGAATAAGGCAGGAAATTATTCTCTGGACTCCAACACTCCTGTTCTTACCGATAACACTTGGTTCTCCATGCTGGGTTCTAACCAGATGTATAACCTGGCTTGGTCATCCCAACCCAGTAAAGCAGGACCCTTCTCTGAAAAATAGACCTTGATCTTCATCACTCTCCCTTTGAATTCAATTGTTCCTGTAATGTAGCATAGCAAGTCAACAGTAGCTCCTCCAAAGACCTTAGGCTTGTGTTTCGTTGTCCACACTTTCACCTTGTTTTTGCAAACCATTCTTTATATGTGGGAATTGGCGGTATCTTAGGATCAGAACCAGAGTCTTCCATCACTCTTGTCTCATTAACGTTGATCTTGATAACACAATGCGGTTTCTCCTGCTGTGTGATGCCACTGCTCACCCATGATAATGGTCGGTCACCCCTCTTCATCTGGAGATTCATCAACCCCCACTTTGTCACTCTATACAGACACGGTTAACTTCTTGCCTCTCCACTTGCAAGCTACTGCAATATGTCCAAAGCTCCTGCAACATTCCCTATCATTCACCAGGTGGAGAGTGGTATTGCACCTGTGACACTGGAGCCGTGTGCACTTTCCACCTCTCTCTTCTTTGTTTTCAGATTGCGTTCACCTCAGGGACTGGTAGGTTTCCCGCCAGCTCCTTTCATCTGCAGAAGGTCTCCTCTACTGCCCTGGCTATATGTATAGTCTTGTCCAGTTGAATCTCCTTCTGCAAGATGAACTTGTCTTGGACCTTCCGTCTATTCGTATTTACTATCAGCATGTCGCAGATTTCTTGTTCTGCGTCCTCTCCAAAAGCACAAAGAGCTACCATTTCCCTCATTTTAATGATGTAGTCATCCACGGATTCGGTAGATTCTTGCTTCCTGATGTAGAACCTGATCCTGTGCAGCACAGCAGTTTCCATGCTCGAGAAACTCTTCACAGTCCTCTGTACAGCCTCTATGTACACATCATCTTGCACCACTTCAGGCTTCAACCCCGCAAGAATTCTCTGGCCTGCCACGCCCAAAGCATTGAGCATCATGCTCTATTCCACAATGGGCCTACCTGGGAATTGCAGGAAGGTACCCAGGGCAGTTGCCCTTTGCATCATACTCCCTGCAGGTCTTCAATCCTGTCCTCATCACCAATTATGTTGTGCCACCCCCCAAAGCAGCACACTGGGCGAACGTGTGGTCAACAGTTTTATTGCGCTGGATAAACAAGGAGGCTGGACAGTTACTTCACTGTGCCTTGGAATGTCCAGTATGGATATGGATCAAGGACATCAGCTATGCAGTTAGTTTAAGTAATGAAGTCTGCCTTCAAAGAAAAAAGGAGCACCAAGTTCACGTTGCGATTTGGCTTGGCCTCACGCTCATAATGGCTTCCACGTCTGCACAGTGCGCGCAGCAGCTTTCGGGTCTCGCGCGGGCCAGGAGTCTGACATCTTGCAAGGCTCGATGTCTGCATATGTGCTTTGAGTATTGTTTGTGGTCCTTAAGGTTTGGGCCATACGGACGGTGTGGACATTTTGAAGGTATGTTTATGTGTTTATTGTGCAGCCTGATCATATTACACATGCATGCATGCATTATAAACTATGTTTCTAGCTCTCCTGTAATGATGGAAGACGGGTATATGCATACTTACATTCTGACCATTCCTTGCATCATTATGTGAATTCTCGACATTATGCATATACATGCTTCAGCCTGTGTACATATACATGGGTTATCTTTCACATAGGCATGGTCCACACATGCACTTCTTTATGGAAGTGTCAGTGTGTGATCCATGCCTGAATGTAATGTGTGTGACTATTTTGTAGTATTTCTGTGTACGCATATTGCATGCATATTGTATGTGTGCAATATACACCTGCATATATTGTTATAATGTGTCTTTCCATTAGGAGGATACTTGCATGGTTTTTTTGATGGGTTTTGAGTGTGCGAGAGTGGTTGGAATGGATGCAGTTATTTGTGTGTGTTTGTGTGGTTATTAGTGGGATGCATGGAGGGCTGTGTATGCATAGGCTTTTCACGCATACTCATTTAGGGCATGGTGAGTCCACACATAGTTAACCAGGCATAGTCATTGCTTATGCATCATACTCATCCATTGGAGTTGCCTGTGCATATGACTAGTATGGTTTGCCAATGCCTGTGGCAATCACTTGTATTCTGCACACACATTTTCTCTGAGTGCATTGTGTGTGGATGTTTTCTCTGCCTACTGTGCTTGATTAGATTTCATGCATGAGTGAATGCATCGTTTTTTTTTTTTTCAAGCATGCTGATTGTTGTCATGGTATGGATTTGCATGTACTTGCATCCTTCTGAAACACCCATTTTGAAAAAGGGATATCTCGAGTATGACTGATAAGATTTTCCAAATGTTTGTGGCATGCAGTATTTCCAAGAGAAAGCTAGGAATGTGGTAAACACCGCACAGTTCAAAGCAGACAATTCCAAGCCATGTGTTCCAAAATACATTTTGTTTCGTGGGTATGTGGAAAACACGATCCAAAATACACATGAAAACTGCAATGAGACTTCCTATACTTGGCATGAGCTTACGGGTATGGAGAAGGCAGTTGCTTGACAGCTTTGGTGAACATTCCAAAATGAGGTCAAAGGTTACAGAAATGTGTTATTGTAATGTGGGATTTTGCAAAGAAGTTAATATTGTAATGTACACACTGTAAACGTTTTTCCTTTGCAATCTTCGGGTTGTCGGGAACTTCAACACAGCTCCACGGGGGAAGTAAATAATTGCACATCACTTATTTGAACCTCTGTATTTTAAATTGAACACAGGTGTAAGGCAATAGCTTAGCTCACTGAGCTACATAATCCCAGCATTCTTCTACTGGAGAAATATATCATCTCTGTTAGAAGAGAAATCTATTTTAGGAAAGCAAACCGTATGCAGTGTAATTACTTGAAATCCATAACTAACCTAAATCCATATTGATTTGAAAGTAAATTACCTTTTGAGTCATCCCACCCACACAGAAACACGGCTCTCCAAAGAGGAGAAAAGAAGTGCGTAATGAACTAAGACTCTCAAACTATAGTTATGTTAGTAATAAACTTTTCAAGCACGTATCAGTTATCCATTCATTATGGTTTGCCTACATTTTTTCTTTCCATGGACTAGTTTGGAGAACGACGGAGTGTAAGGTGAGGGTTCTTAAAACACTAAACAAAGTGCGTATGTTTTGTTCATTTTCCTCTTAGGAAGAATGTGCATATATATTTTTTTTAAATCCCAAATATATGGTATGCAGTTAAAAGGTCCATATATTATTGGGGCTTTGAGCAGGGGAGTTGCTAGGTCTGGAAAAGACCCGGGGCTAAGCTGATGTCGGAACTGTTGGGACTGGGGGCTAGCTAGTCTTTTGGCTGTAGCTCCTGAGATTCTATCCGGGGCTACAACCAAAAGATCAGGGGCTATAGCCCCCTTAGCCCCCCCCTAGCAACGCCCCTGGCTTTGAGTTTAGTAGAAAGCTGTATGCCCACTACAAGTAAATGTGTGTTGAAACATTTAAGGTAATATTAATTGCATACCATTTTCAATCAGGGCACAGGGTCAACTGAGAGATAAGTATTGGACCTTTGGAGTATAAGCATGGCACTAATCCCTCAAGCAGATAAGTATTTTGATGAAAGCTTCTAGTATGATAAAGTGTGTTGGGGCAAGCATATGAACTATATTGATCATGTCAGACTAGCTGTTCCCAATGTATCATGTGCCCCTATAAGGTTCTCTCTCTCTCTCTCTCTCTCTCTCTCTCTCTCTCTCTCTCTCTCTCGCTCTCTCTCTCTCTCTCTCTCTCTCTCTCACACTCTCTATCTCTCTCTCTCTCTCTCTCTCTCTCTCTCTCTCTCTCACTATCTGTCTTGCACGCCCTGTCTCTTTTTCAGTGGATGAGTGTCTAATTTTTTAGGTGTGCTCTCCTCTGTTCTGTCAGTGTGGTCTGATACAATCTCACTGTCACTCTCAGTTTGTGTTTTTACTTTCTCTGTGCCAATGTGGTCTAAACTGCTCACTGTGTAAGCATGGTATTGCATGCTGTGTTCTCGCTGTATCTATGCTTTCTCTCTGTCAGTATGAACTGATTTACCACCCACTGTCAGATTGTCTCTCGTTCCCACACACTAACTCTCCCTCCGTTTTTCCCTTTCCCTGACTCACATCTATCTTTCTCTTCCTCCGCTGAATTCTCTATCAGTACATTTGTGCATACATCTCTCTAGCTACCCTCTAACCCCCCCCCCCCTCTCTCTCTCTCTCTCCTCTCTGTTTCATTCTCCACCTATTCCATCTCTCAAACTTTGTTGTGCTCGAAGAAGAAATTGATTATTGATTTTAAGCTGAGCGCAACCCTTTTCAAGAAGAACCAACTTGTTGTGAGACATAAAGCTGTGTATTGTCAGCAAAAGAAGCATTGGATAGTCACAGAATTGGCATTTTCACACACCTCAAGGTGAGTTAAAAGATTGCCCCCCATACCCCCTTTATTTGTGTCCTTTAAATTGTTCACTGTTGTGACAGGTATTTAACTGTCTGATCTACCTAAACTGCAGCACTCTTCTACTGAGACATAGTTCATCGCGGCTGCAAGAAACAAGTATTTTAGGAACGTGTACCCTATTGAGTGTAATTATTGAATTATAAGAAGTTGGTGCGTTGACTATTATTGACAATTTTACAATGTTAATTTCTATTTATCACTTTCAGATTATGTTGTAGTCATAATAAGAAAGTTACACTTTTCTACTGAACAAAGCACATTAGCAAAACTTGAACTGCAGATATACATTGTTCCTACAATGCTCAAAATACCCCCATGAGAAAGGGTACGGTGAACACATAGAGCCAATCTAGGTTCATGGCTACTTTGCATGAAATCAAAGAACATTTTCAGAACATAAACATGATCACAGAGCTTTATCTTTGAAAAATATGTCTGTGATAAATTAGTTTTATCCTTTAATCACCAAGCACATAATCCACATTAATCCGCATGGGCCTGCTACTCATTTATGATATGATATGATATGGCATTTATAACGCGCCTATAAACAAATGTTTCAATTTTCAAATCATTCACCCTAATATTAAAGTGGTATACGATTAAACCATATGTACCTTCGTGGATGGCTTCAAAATATGGATATGAGGATAACACTGTGATATCAGTCCCTCCTTCGGTATCCAAGGGCAATCCTCCACACCCCCTGCTGAAGTTTAGAAGATGATTGAGTCCCATGGACTATGGGCCCCACAGTAAAATCGATGTCCTCATGTCCAGTCCCCAATGCAGAGACATGCTATACCTGCATAGGAGTGTGATAGTTCTATATTAAGCCTTAAACATACACAGAAATGTCACAGAAATAGCGGTAGCATGCATGATATATGGATTTCCAGAATAAAACTGATCATGGTTGTCAGACGCCGAGAATACATGCATCTTAACGACATCAGTCAACAAATCAATCCTAAACAGGGACCTATGATACCCATCAGCATGTACACCAGCATGTGTACATCTAGAAAGTAAAAACATTCAAACTTCAGAAAAGATTAGACATGATGAATACATTAATTATTCAGAACCTATCTGCTAATGAAGTTTAATAATTCCGAAGCGCTTGAGATGAAAGGGTCTCAGTTAGGATTAAGTAGAAGTAGCAGAGAATGCAGATTATGTGGCTGTCCAGTCATTGGATCATTACATCACTTGGTCATGTGCTGTGAAAGCCTGGTGTACTTGAGAACAAAGTTTTTAAAATCCTATGATAATCAGATTCACATAAGGACAACAGCTGTAACATGGCAAAATGTTATGAGTGGTGATGACTCCAATCTGATTTACTTTATAGTGAAGTTGTATTTGAGGATTGTTGATATTTTAAATTGTTTAGATTTACCACTTGATTGTTTAGATTTGCCACTTGATTGTTTAGATTTGCCACTTGACTTGCCGGTCAAGTGGCACAGCGAGTAGAGCGGTGGGGCCAAACTCAGCCTTTCATCCTTCGAGGTCGATAAATGAGCAGCAGCACTCAAATACCTGAGGGTTTGTAGCGCTATATAAATGCCAAATTATTATTATTATTATAACTATGGCTATATGTTTCATGCTTTTTCTATTTAGAGCTCCTTTTTCTTAAAGTTTTTAAATATGTTTTAATAGCATTCTTGAAGTATGCTGCTTTTTTAATTAATTTGTATCAGTTGGATTGTGTATATGTATTGTATGTGTTTTAATTGTTGTATATACAAAGATTTATAGCTGAATGTATATTAAAAACATTCAAATTCAAATTTAGTGAGGTGCTACCAAACGTAAAGTTTCTGAACAGCTAGATCTTAATGGGCTGAGCCTGATGGAGGGCCCCAGAGCACACACAATTTCTGGTACAGATAGAATAGCAACAAGATGGACAAACTATGGATATACTCCAACCATGAATTTACCACTTATAACACATTAGCACCCTGGGTGGGCAAGCAAGCCAATCAGGTGGCTAGGAACACAGGCTTGAACCGCCGGTGTAAGTCTGCGTCCCAAACCGCCCGACGGCTGGTTTTCCTCGCTGCCATCTTTCCCCCACCCTCCATCCCCATTTTTATGTCTTTACTAGCCTCTCCAACCCCCACTTACCACCTTCCTCTCAGATTCCCACAGCTGCCATTGGAAGTGAAGAGGGGCACCGTACGTTTCCTTTCCATGGAGGCGATTTTGGTAAATGATTGTTGTTCCTACAAAATCATTTTTGGGTTGCCGCTTTGTTAACCCAGGGTGCTAATGGACTTATGTACCCATTCCATTGGCAACACCGGGGGTAACGGCCCTTGGCCCTCTGGGGCAAGTAGGAGAATTAACACCACAGTAGGAGAATTAACTTATGGAATAAAGTCGTCATGACAATGAGACACACATTTTAGCTAGGCATATATTCTCAGATGGAAATGCACTGCCACTGCACATCCTTTGGACATCAGCAATAAACAAGAGACTGTTTGCTCTTATTCACTTGGCCATGTGCAGCATGATACATGGATTGTAATGAACATTTGTTTTGGGCTGTTTACTGTGAACCTGTGTTGAGTCAACTGTTTGAGAAATACATCTCACAGTCTTCTTTACAACAACATCATTTTGTTGATTTTGTTGAATTTGAATGACAACCTTGAGCAAAGCATGAGCAGATGGGGTTACAGCAGAGGTAAGCAAAAAATAATATGAAATGCATGTCATTAAGTGCATGCCATTAAGTGATTTTGTAGAGAGCCTGCCGGCCACTATTGGTGTCCTCGCTGTGCTTCAAGGGTAGAATGTGGGTGTACGTTTCCCAATTTAAATAAAAAACACATACAAAAAAAAACTATAATTGGCAGAAAAGTGTTGCTCTTCATGAAATTGGATCGTACCAGTGTATTCAGTGACGCAACCAGTACCAATTAAAGGCTAACAATAATGCTCACAGGTAAATACAAGTTTAACCACATTACACTACCTCACATAGGATGATATGCATCTCAATATACTTATCCCTTTGTGGATAACAGAACGGAAATGTAATGGAAGCATGCGGTATAACTATATTAGTCTGGGGTGGTCTCAGCAAGTCATAAACACATAAACAAGGGTAAAAAGGGTATAGGACGAAATTTAGGAATCTAAAAGTCCGACTGCACCGAAAGACCTAAAACACACACCACGAAAAGTTCTAACTACTAAAAGTTTGAACTTTTCGTGGTATGTGTTTAGTTGTTTCGGTGGGGTCGGTATGGCACTCGGCGGGGTGTCCCCCGCAACACCCCTCTCACTAGAGTGAGCGGGGGTTGAGGGTGACACCCCCGCAGCCCCCGCCAAAAGAAAATAAATTAAAAACGTGGGGACTACCGGGGTGTCCCCCTTAACACCCTGCTCACAGTACTCTAGAGTATAGTGAGCAGGGGTTGTGGAGGACACCCCTGCAGCTGGCAAAAAAAAAAAAAAGAAAAACCCTTTGGCACAGGTTCCCGATCATGGAAGTGAAAGGGAACCGGCGCTGCAGGGACACATCGCAAAGGATGGAAAGGTGAGGGTATGTTGGGGGAGTGGATGGGGGTGTTTTGTGGGTGTGTTGTGGGTGTGGGTGGGGTTGTATGTATGGATTGTTTTTTATTGGATGTTCACATGGAAAATGTACGAACATTTGTAGTGAGAACATTTCCCATTACGTAGATCCGGTAGAAAGTAGTAATGAAAGCCTAATAAAATGTAATCAACATGACCATTCTTAAAGTCAAACAACCTTGAGTTCTGTGAATGATATGGAGTTGGCAGATGCATCGTTTCAATTTCTGGAGAATGTATGGCTCATTGGGGAACATGGGCATTCCAAAAGAATCAAGGTCATTGTGTGATTAGTTAATATTTTCAGTGGGGGGAGGGGTTCATATTTCTACCTATATACATCAAATAACAGAGTGTAGTGAGGGAGCCTTTATTGATGTACAAGAGTTCTGGGTGGGTACTCCTAAAATTATCTTGGGAATAATGGGTTGAGATAGTGTATTTCACCACAGGACAAAAAGACATATAATCTAAACTATGTACTGTTGGGGAACACATTGTTGGGTATTTTGTATAGATCTGGGGCCTAGCGGTATTTTCTTACCGCCAAAATGAAAATAATTCAGTAATAATCACTCTTTGCATTCAGATTAGATTTGGTATATAGTACTATAGTATACATACATTATTTCAGCACACTGATACATTTGGTGGTTTACATTATGTTGGTATGCGTTATTGGTGGTATTTATGGGTGAGCATAAATCCTTTGTTTTCTATATGTGAACACAATATCCAAAACCCCTTATTTTTGTTTAGTTTGTTCGTGTGATCACTAGAGAGACCTCAGGCTTGCATTTTAGAAACACCACATTTCCAATTGGAGTACCACCATGGGCTGTTCTCACTGACTTATCTACGACAGCAAGCTATATGTGGTATTTATCACCAACTTATTTACATTTGGTGAGCTATGTCCAGGGCCTCTCTTCCTGCCGACTCATAGACCTTCGGCAGCCGGCTATTTCATCTTGTTATTATTATGTTCCATTCAGAAAACACACACACACTCATATACTGAATGCACACAGCTACTGCCATGTCTTATCTTTTAGCAACTTTTAAAAATGACAATTGCACTGTGCAAAGATCTTCCCATATCACCTGTGTAATATGGGACAAGATAAAATGGACAAGATAAAATGAAACACACTTCCCGCCTGCTTTCAGATAGTTTTTTTTGTATTATAAAACTTGCATTTCAACACGGGCTTACCCTTTTTTTTACAGAAATAAATAGAAAACTCACGGTAACAACATTATCTGTAACACAATGAAGGGAGAGTGGCGAGGAACAAGAATTCAATTTGCAACATTAACATGTGGTTAAAACACAGGAATCTCCTCTCCGACTGAATATTTTCGCACACATACGCACAGCTCCCACACTTCAGCAAGATAATTACCAGGCTTATTCAGCATGTAACTTCTTTGGCTGGTCGCCTTCTGGAGGGGTTCACCCAACAAGGACAAGCATTTGCTGTTGCTCAAACTGGGGCTTGTTGACTGGAAATCCCAGTCTCTGTAGCAGTATTGAATCTGCTTTAGGAATCAGGCATCCCCAGCTATCGACCCAGTCCTTCTCCGAACTGTGTCAAGATGTCGTCTCCCTAGCTTCTTCCCCGAGATTATACAAGAAAACTCTGGTTACCTTCTACCAAAGGATCCTAACCAATAAAATTCTATCATGTCCTATCCGCCCTCTGCACACAATAGAAATCTTTTACAGTAAGCAACTGTAACAAAACTGATTTCCTGCTATTCGAATCCTTGCTTCCTGCAAATACTATGGACAAAGCAGCACAGAAAAACCAGAAGAAAAAAAAAATCTGCACACAGTCTGAAATTAATTTCAGCCTGCCTCATTTTGCAGTGTAGAACACATTGTATTATTAAGAAGTTAGAATCATGTTAGTACGGTTAATTATATTAGTTCATTAATCTTCAAATGTGTCTCTACGTAGGCATTTCAGATGAAAAGAAAAAAAAAATTGTGTGCATTTTGAATATGAAAAATAAAATGCGCTTTTAAATGAGAAAATTGTTTGTTTTTAACCTGTGTAGCCTGTCTTCATTTACATATCCATATGTTGCACTGGCAACACATAGCTTGAAGCAATTGCATCAAACCCATGCAGTGGTGCTGCATAAAAAAATGCTCAATAACCCATGTCTTGCTGTACCACATTATATCAATGCATCAAACCCATGCAGTGGCGCTGCACTTCAAAAAACATGCTATACATTGATCCTGTGCAGTGGTGCTGCGCTCTTTGCTCCCAAAACACGCTAAACAATCCTACATATACCCTCCTTTTTTTTAGAACTTAGCTACAATCCAAGCCAATTTTAAAAAAACAACCTGCTTCTTTTCTTCTTTTCAAAATGTAACAATCCAATACAATTAACATTCTTGTTGTGAAGATGAAAATTGAAAAATCACTGTTCAATCAACATAATATTAAAATTCATCTGAATTCATCAATTCTTATAAAATGTTCTACATTTGCCTTCCCAATGGAAGTGTCCATAGTCCAGTGTTTCAATTTTACACTTGAAGTCAATTGAAAATAATAAAATAAAACAACTAACTAAAACAAATAATTAACATAACAGATTAAAACAATTAATTAAAATAATAAATACGTGGAACTCCATATGCCAGGACACTTGTCTGCCTCTTTTGGTTCATTCGGGTACTCTTTCATCTTGGTACTCTTGGATCCTTTTCTATACAAGTCATCTTTTCTTTGGCATTCTGGTTATTTTCTCTTCACCTCCAACCGGAGGCAGGCATCTTTTGGTCTTCATCCAGGGGACTCCAGGACTCCATCGTCTCCCGTGACCTCCGGTACAAATATGTTAATATTCTAATTCAAATAGAAAAGAAACAGATTAAGTATATAGCACAATACTAATTTCACCCTTTTGCCAAAATAAAACACGCTCTGTAAAATATTTTGCTCTTTTTCTTTCGCCTTCTGAAATTAAACACAGGTTATAGAGAACAAGCGTACATAAAACAACATTCAATGTTTAATGCATTTTCATTCTGCACACCGACCATGAGCTTCCATTATATATATATTTTTTTATTTATTTACTTTTTATATTATTTATACTTTATATATATTTACATATATTACAGTGTTTATGTACCATTTCAACCATCTTTTTTTTTAACTTCTCTGTCACTGCCTCCTGACTAGACATAGTCACTCCACCTTTTTATGTTAAAGGGATTTTATCTGTTTCTACATGCTCAAGCTTCCTGATCTTGTGTCTGGGATGGCATGGCTTAATCTGATTTACATGCACAAACTGTTCAGTTATTGTTTCACCTTCAGTCTTTAAAATTTTATAAACTACAGGAGAAACCTTATCTATAATTCGAAATGGCCCCTGCCAGGCTGCTAGAAATTTAGAATGTTTCTGTTTACTTTTTCCAAAATGAAACTTATACACCTGATCCCCTACACTGTATTCTCTCACTGATGTTCTTTTATCGTAGTATGACTTTGCACTGTCAGCAGCTCTTTCTAGATTTCTCTGCACAAAAGCAAATGCATGTTGCAAATGCTTCCTCAATTCATCAATGTACTCATGAACTGTGGATGCACTCACAATTGTCTGCTCATGTGTTCTGTATAGTAGGTGTTGTGGTAACACTATTTTCCTACCTGTTAAGACTTCACGTGGACTAATACCTGTTGCTTTGGCAGGAGTTGATCTGATTGCCATCAAAACCAACGGTAAACGTAAATCCCAGCTGGAACCTGCTTCTGCCACAAATTTCTTTAATATGTCCACATCAGACCTATTGCTCCGTTCAACTCCACCTGAAGAGGCTGCCCGATATGCGATATGTAGTTTCCTTTTCACACCCAGTATTTGCCATACCTTACTCAGTGTACTTGTGAAATGACTTCCTCTGTCTGACTCAATTCTTTGTGGCAACCCAAACCTTGAGAACACATGGTTCACCAGCAATGTGGCTGCTGTTTGCGCACTACAATCTGGTGCAGGAATACATTCAATCCACTTCGACATCAAACATATCACACTTAAAATGTAAGGGTTTCCTCTGCTCGACCTTTTTAAAGGGCCTACATAGTCTATTTGCAAATCTGACCATGAGTTAGGCCTCTTTTCATCAATGGTGCTCTATGCATTGGTGAAGCAGGTTTAAATTGGGCGCATACTAGACATCCTCTAGTATATAATTCCACATCTTGGGACATATGTGGCCAGTAAGCATAATCTTTTAGTATTTCCAATGTTTTTTGTGAACCTCTGTGGCCTGCAGTTATTGCATCATGTGCATGTTGTAGCATTAGCCCTCTGAATGAAAGGGGTACCACCCATTGTATTTGTCCTGTTATGGACTCTCTAATCATGAGTCCATCTTGCAGTCTAACTCGTTTTGTATTCTTTAAAAGCACCCTCAACTCTTCTTTTCCCATACAATCATTTTCTGTTAAAGGGTTTTTTTTCAGGATCTATCAAATGATTATAATAGATTCCCAAAATTCGATCATTTTTTTGTGCCTCAATCAAATCGTGGTCTGGCATATCATGACCCCACTGTACCACTGGTTGATCTACCTCCTTTGGTGCTTTAGAACGTGTTACTGCATCAATTTATATTTCACCCAGTAAATAATCTATAGGTAGCAATTCTCCCATCACAGCCCCAATTTTAGCCAGGTGGTCTGCCTTATCATTTCCCTCCTTATCTTCTCCGGGTGTTTTTAAATGCCCACACATTTTTCTCCAGTATATTGTCAAATCATTTTCTGACACCAATTTGTCTATGGCTTGTATCATTTTTCCATGTTTAAGTGGCTTTTTGTTGTATGTAACCATGCCTCTCGCTTTCCAGCCAGGTAAATACTCCACAAAGCTATTTCGTGCATAGTCAGAATCAGTCACCAGGACAATTTCACTGAATTTATTATCAACTGCAGTAGCAATTGCTTTATAAATGGCCGCCAATTCCGCCACTTGACTGCTTCTAGCTCCAATCCTCATCCCTACACTGGGGACGCCTTCACATTTCAACCAGACATTCCCTATTCCTGACACTAATTGTTTATTACTGTCATTTTCAATGTGAAAAGCACAACCATCCACATATACAGTTGGCAGATCCTTGCATGTTTTTCATCAAAAGCTTTGTGTGGTGATTGTTCAAATTCCTGCAACAAGGTTCCACTTCCATTTCGTTTGATACTTGTTCAGCTGCACAGTCATGTAAGTCATCTAACCCTTGAGCAATTGGGCTCTTTTTATTTTGTCCATATCTCACTTCCACAGGAAAACCTTGTAATGCCAGCGTCCATGAAGTGATTCTGGACTGCGCTAGATTACCTGACCTAATTCTTTTACTCTCTAAAAACTGCAAAGGTTGATGATTTGTTTCAATAATCACCTTTTCTCCCTGAACAATAGGGCGGAAATGTTGTAGCACCAAAACAGTGGTTAATAGGGCCTTTTCACATTCATTGAATTTCATTTCAACTTGGGAAAATGCTTTACTTGCATATGCAATGGTTTTGTGATTCACATCATGTTTTTGTGATAACACTGCTGACATACAATGTTCAAAGAACCCTATTTCTATAAAGAAATCCCTATCCTTTATGGGGTATGCTAAACATGTTGCCTTTATAAGACATTCCTTCAATTTAGCCACTGCATCAGACTGCTCTTTTTCCCATATCCAGGGTGTATTCAGTTTAAGCAGTTTAGTCAATGGTTGAGTGATTTCAGCATAATTTTCAATGAACTTTCTGTTATAGCCTGTCATCCCTAATATACTCTTTACCCCTTTCACATTTTTAGGGTCCTTCATTTTTATATGGCCTCTATTTTCTTCTTTTGTGGATTTAGCCCATGTTCAGTCACTTCATGGCCTAGAAAGTTCACTTTTTTCTTGCACCATTGTGCTTTTTGTAAATACACTTTGGCGCCTGCTTTCTGCAATTGGCCAAGCACATGTTTTATTTCATCAAAATGGCTTTTCAGGCTTTCATTTTTTATCAGGACATCATCCACATAAACTATGGTTCCTCTTTCCGCTGCATCTGGCATGGCCTTTCTCAAAAATATGCCAAATTCACTCCCACTATTGATCTACCCGAACGGAGCTCTAAGCCAGGCATATTGAGTCCTGTCAAATGTAAAGGAAAATAAATTCTGTATCTCCTCTGCCAATGGCACGCACCAATATCCAGAGGTGAGATCTAATGTGGTAAACACTTTTGAACCATGTACCTGAGCTAGGCCCTGATCAATCAATGGCAGTGGCCATCTGGCTACTGGCACTCTTTTATTTAACTCCCTCAAGTCTGCACACAGCCGCCATTGACCATTTGGCTTGAACACACCTAAAATAGGTGTATTGGATGTGCTATGAATGGGCCTGATGATTCCCTGAGCTTCCAAATTCTTTATAATCTCTGCTAATGATTCTAAACATGCCAGCGGTAGTCTATACTGGCGTACAAATACTGGACTTCTGCTACACCCTTCCGGAAGTGTGGCCACATGTAAATCAGTTAAACTGCAATCATAAGCATCTTTTGCAAATACATCTTTAAATTCCATAAATATCTTTCTCAGTTCGTTTCTATCCTCATCGTTGTCACATGCATCCGCTAAGGAGATCTGTTCTTCTACCATTTTGGAAAATTCTGGAAAATCTTCTGGTAAGGTAATCTCGGTGCTTGCCTCTAACTGTGTAGCTGTGTCTTTTTGTAAAACTGCCACTTTTAAATATTTTGGCATATCAGCTTCCACTTCAATGGGCTGATTTTCTGTTTTATTTTCATTTAAATTAAATGTTATGCAATCCTCTTGATGGCAGCACACTGTCTCATTTGAATCATAAGGATACACAAAATGAATTTTAAATATTCCTTTGGGCTGAGAGTCCAGGTGTTCTGGCAACTCACCCTTGGCATCTACATACTTTTCAGGGATATTTCCAATCAACATGTTATTTAAATCTGCCGTATAATGAGATTTTTGTATGGCCATTCCTAATGGGGAGTTTTCCTCTAAATGAATATCCTGACAACCTTTATTATTTACCATAATTTTTACAGATCCTTCACCAATATCTACCAATGGAATGTATTCATAATCCAGGCCTTGCTGTTTTATGGATTCATTCAGGCATACAAATGCATCAGAGTCTTTCATCTGTTGTCCATTTTTGCATTTCAGTGTTATTGCAAACTGTTTTGTAAATGCAGGAATAATAGTGTCTTTCCTCATGTGTAATTCGATTGCATAAAGAACCAGTTGTGCACAATGATAAGCCCTTCTTTTGTCTTCAAATTCAGGTGCCGGCCCACCTAGGCATGACCATATTTTTTGATTAAGGAAATCTAACACCATACACATTCTGTGCATGATGTCATTGCCCATGTAAAAGTCATTTTGTGCTCCACTCACTATCCATACATTATGGTAAATTGTTTTCTGCCCAATGCTAATTTTAAGCATGCATCTGCCTGCAATTCGGTTTTCAAAGTCTGGACTGTCCAACCCAGAAACATATTGGTTTTTAATCCTAAATTTCGGGATCTCTTCCCTCTCCATTATCTTTTGCAACAATTTCTCATTAATGAAGCTCCTCTCCTGTTCAAGCGCTAAAGTGGCTTTTATTGTTTTAAAACAGTCATTTATACCAACATGAACCCATGGTTGCTCATCTTCCATGTGTATTTCAGCAAGTGTGGTACTGTGTTTTTCTGAATCTGTTTTAGGAGCAATATTTTGTTTGATTATTTTCTCTTTTAAATAAAAACGTAATGTGTGCTCATTTATGGCAGTCTGCCAATTTTTCCTTGGGTCCAAGTATATTTGTACAGGTAGTTTTTCATTGTCGCTCTTCATTTTGTCTTGACACATTAATATAACCGTGACACTAGGTATGCAACTATTCTGGAGATATACCTCCACAGCATCATTTGTTTTGGCAACGGTGTGACATTCATTTATGTTGCTGTTTTGTGATTTTAGTTTCTTAGGTCTCAATGTTTTTTTTGGTTAAGGACCACAGCACTCCATTCACCCCATCTATGAGACGAGACAATCTTTTCAGGCAATCTGTCCCCATCCGAAATGGAATTTCACAAATAGATGTGATCAATACCTTTTGTTTCATTCTGTGCTTTCCTATTTTTATGTCAACCTCAATTACACCTATGATGGGCACCTCCTCCCCATTAAAGTTATGACTGGACCTTGATTTTCCTTCACTGTGATCTGATTCTGTGGGGGTCTCCCTTCATTGATACTCTTTACCATCTCCTTGGACATAATTGTGGCCTGTGCGCCAGTGTCAATCATAGCAAATGTTTGGCATTTTTCTTCTACAGTGATGGGTGCATAATATCTGTCCTCAACTTCCTCTAATACACATAAGAAGTGTGAATTCTTACTGATTTCAGGGCTCACCTTTCTCAGGCCTTTTTCACTTTTGGCTAAGCACATTGGTAAATGGAAAAACATTTTTCCTTCCTTTTTACCCATTTCTGCGCGAGAGACTTTATTCATTTCTCCATGTTCAGAGGTTTTTTGGAGTGTGGCCACTGTTCGCCACCCATCTGGGTATCATCAGGGACCACATTACAACCTTCCAACTGAACAAGTGTAACAACATCATTTAGCAATTTGTCATTGTTTAATTCTGTGCATTTGTGTGTTTTACCAGCCCTTTCAGTTTCTTCAAAAATATGTGGCTCAAAGAATTCTTCAGGTGATTGATTTGTACCCTCCTTTTGAGTATTTCCTTTTTCTGTCTGTGTTTGTTCACCGTTTTGACTGTCCAGGGAAGGAGCTAATGCATCCCCACTTACTCCCTGTTCACTGGTATTCCCCATGCATGAGTCATTTTTCTTACATCTGTCTCTTTGTTCTCTTGGAGTTTCAGGTTTTCTTATTTCATTTGTACAAATCTCCAATGTTTGATTTAGCTCTAGGTTAAACTGTACCTCTCTTTTAGAATTATTTGCACTTTCTATTACATGTTCATTCATTGGTGCTTTCACTTTTACATCATTAGGCATCATAGAGTCATTATGCAACATTACATTAGGGCAATCTGTCTTTTCGGCGTTGTAGGTATCATGAGTACTTAGTCACTTTTCAGAAGAAGCTCCCCGGTCATTGCTATGGCCATCAGCCCCCTCTTTGGATGGTTGTTTTTGCGTTGTATAGAGCTTCCCTATTTGCTCAGCTAACATTTTCACTTGGGCCTCGAGGCACTGGAACCTTTCCATCTCTCTAGAATCCTCTTTCTGTGGCTTAGGTCGATATTGGTTGTTTTCCCCCTGATGGGATCTATTCTGATACCTCTCAGGTGAGTGATTTCTATTGGGATGGTTCCTGAACTCTTGATTCATTTGTGGAGAGGAGCAGGGTGCACTCATCCTTTGGTTGTAGTCCCCTGGTGGGGAATCATTGTACTGACGTGGAGTATAATTCATGTTCTGTCTCATGTCCTGTCTCTCATGTTGTGGGTACTGACCCCTATGTTGATTCCCATTATCAGCAAATCGATCCACATATCGGGGTCTATCCTGATTACCATATATCATGGTGTTGGGATCAAATCTGCTCTGTGTCCCCAATGTCTGTTAGGGACCCTCATTTCTTTGATCTTGATTTTGTCTTTGGTTATTATTCATACCTGACATGTCAGGCCGATATCCTGCCCGGGGTCTATCCCCTAAATACCTAGGGCTGATGTAGCTCTCCCTATTACTAGGATCATGTGATTGGAACATTGGTGCAGAGTGTGATGACCTTTGTTGATTAACCCTTTGTTCAGGTGCCGAATTATTTTTGCCTGCACTTTGAGCAGACTCAAGGGACATTTTGGCTGACCTGATTTCCATCACTGTGGCTGTGGGTTCTTTAGATTTAGGTCTAATATCTTTCATTTTATCACTTTCTCTACCCTGACAATAGAGTACCTCATATAGTTTTGTGCTTTGATGTACAATCCTTTCAAGGGACTTGTCACGGTCAAATTCACGGACCAATTGTGATATGATGTCTTTCTGTAGCCCATAGAAGTAGGCAGTTTTAAACTCATTGGAATTGGGGTCAAAAGATACATCAAAGCGAGAAAATGCCCTTTTTGAGTCCTGTAAAAACTGGCGAGGGGATGTGTTAGGCCCAGCAGTGATTGTGTAAGCGACTTTCTTTGCCTCCTGCAATGACTGAAAAGGAGAAAAATGACGCCTAATTTCCTTTTTAAACTCCACCCATGTCATATTCTGCTGTTCATTTAATCCCCTTATGATGCTGGCCGTCGGGGCATCTAAGGTTAAATGATAATATTGTCTGTACTGTTCCTTAGGTATCTGGAGTGCTTTAAAAATGTCATGAACCGCTTCTAATTGATCCTCAATGCAGCATTCCACTCCTTTTTTAAATGGTTTGATCAGGGCTTTAATGGATTTCATTATCTTTATGTGGCTACTTGTTGCAATGCATGGAATTGCACTACTTGGTGACTCAACCCTGGTTCCAGGTGTTTGGGATTGGTGGCGGCCCCCAATGGGAGTATCAAATCCCCCAAGGGCGCTGCAACCAAGTTCAGTCACCGGCCCAGTCACTGGAGCACTAGCTCTTTGGGCAGAGCTAGAATTCACCTCAACTCCATTGAATGTAGTATCCTGCCGCCTCTCCTGGGACCTGAGAATGCACATTTGTTGTTCTAAGTCTTTGCACTTTTTAAGGAGCCTGCGTGCTTCATTTTACAGATAGTTGTTTTCATCACTCATTTTATTTATTACCTCCTGCATGTCGCACATTTGCATTTGGCATTCATTGAATTCTTTGTTTCTCTTGTCTTTTTCTTGAATCATTTTAACCATTTCTTTCTCTGCACTTTGGAGATCACTTTCTTTTTCAAAATGTTCTTTTTGTAAACTCTGCATTTCTGAAACAATCTCATCTTTATCCTGTCTAATGTGGTCCACTAAGGCTTTTAAATGTTCCAATTCTTGCTCACTTTCCTCAAATTGTTTCTTGCTTTTGAACAACTGAGCATCGAAATCTCTGCATTTAAATTGCATGTCTTTTTAGCATACATCCAATTCTGCTCTTAACATCTCCTCTTTCTTGCATGCCCCATCTAAATCAGTCTTTAACCTGTTAATTAGCCGGTTATCATTTTCTTGCATTCGCAGGGACCTATTCAAAATAAACCAGATCTTGGCGCATAGCTGTATTAAACAGTCTTTCTCTGCAGTTTTATCGGCTGCATTCAATAACCTTGTAAGGCAGACCTGAATTATGCTGCCTTCTGCAAAAATATTGTCTAGTTTTTCTTTCTGCACCTGTGCAAACAACTTTGCCTCTAAATATTGCACTAGGTCTGTGAATGTGGTTTCCCTTTGTGACATTCTGAAATTCGTTTTTAGTAACACACTGTTATTATAAAATGGGTTCCCTTAATGTACAGATGGCAGTGTGAGACACACTTGCCACGCCCAGTAGGTGCTCTGTGATCACTTTCCCGGCCTGCAACGCACCATAAATATGTTGGGTATTTTGTATAGATCTGGGGCCTAGCAGTATTTTCTTACCGCCAAAATGAAAATAATTCAGTAATAATCACTCTTTGCATTCAGATTAGATTTGGTATATAGTACTATAGAATACATACATTATTTCAGCACACTGATACATTTGGTGGTATACATTATGTTGGTATGCGTTATTGGTGGTATTTATGGGTGAGCATAAGTCCTTTGTTTTATATATGTGACAACAATATCCAGAACCCCTTATTTTTGTTTTGTTTCTTTAGTTTGTTCGTGTGATCACTAGAGAGACCTCAGGCTTGCATTTCAGAAACACCACATTTCCAATTGGAGTGCCACCATGGGCTGTTCTCACTGACTTATCTACGACAGCAAGCTATATGTGGTATTTATCACCAACTTATTTACGTTTGGTGAGCTATGTCCAGGGCCTCTCTTTCTGCTGACTCATAGACCTTCGACAGCAGGCTATTTCATTTTGTTATTATTATGTTCCATTCAGAAAACACACACACACTCATATACTGAATGGATTCATGCACACAGCTACCGCCATGTCTTATCTTTTAGCAACTTTTAAAAATGACAATTGCACTGTGCAAAGATCTTCCCATATTACCTGTGTTATAATGATAGATGCACAAAGGACAAGATAAAATGAAACACACTTCCCGTCTGCTTTCGGATAGTTTTCTTTGTATTATAAAACTTGCATTTCAACACGGGCTTACTCTTTTTTTTACAGAAATAAATGGAAAACTCACGGTAACAACATTATCTGTAACACAATGAAGGGAGAGTGGTGAGGAACAAGAATTCAATTTGCAACATTAACATGTGGTTAAAACACAGGAATCTCCTCTCCTACTCTGACTGAATATTTTTGCACACATATGCACAGCTCCCACACTTCAGCAAGATAATTACCAGGCTTATTCAGCATGTAGCTTCTTTGGCTGGTCGCCTTCTGGAGGGGTTCACCCAGCAAGGACAAGCATTTGCTGTCGCTCAAACTGGGGCCTGTTGCCTGTTGATCCCAGTCTCTGTTGCAGTATTGAATCTGCTTTAGGAATCAGGCATCCCCAGCTATCAACCCAGTCCTTCTCCGAGCTGTGTCAAGATGTCGTCTCCCTAGCTTCTTCCCCGAGATTATACAAGAAAACTCTGGTTACCTCCTACCAAAGGATCCAAACCAATGAAATTCTATCATGTCCTATCCACCCTCTGCACACAATAGAAATCTTTTACAGTAAGCAACTGTAACAAAACTGATTTCCTGCTATTCGAATCCTTGCTTCCTGCAAATACTATGGACAAAGCAGCACAGAAAAACCAGAAGAAAAAAAAAAATCTGCTCACAGTCTGAAATGAGTTTCAGCCTGCCTCATTTTGCAGTGTAGAACACATTGTATTATTAAGAAGTTAGAATCATGTTAGTACGGTTAATTATATTAGTTCATTAATCTTCAAATGTGTCTCTTGCAACATAGGCATTTCAGATGAAAAGAGAAAAAAAATGGTGTGCATTTTGAATATGAAAAATAAAATGCGCTTTGAAATGAGAAAATGGTTTGTTTTTTACCTGTGTAGCCTGTCTTCATTTACATATCCATATGTTGCACTGGCAACACATAGCTTGAAGCAATTTCATTAAACCCATGCAGTGGCGCTGCATAAAAAAATGCTCAATAACACATGTCTTGCTGTACCACATTATATCAATGCATCAAACCCATGCAGTGGTGCTGCACTTCAAAAAACATGCTATACATTGATCCTGTGCAGTGGTGCTGCGCTCTGTGCTCCCAAAATACGCTGAACAATCCTACAACATGAAAAAGCCACAAATGCCAGGATATGAACCGTACACGGGAGCATGTTACAGCATTTTGATGTTTCCTGTTCTCAGGCCAGTGATGTCAGAGACAAACACTTTTGTAAATCTTCCTATACAATACACGTGACCATTACACATGTGAAACAATTGTGTATAGGCGCGTTACAAATGCCATATCATATCATATCATATCATATCATATCATATCATATCAATTTTATGAAGACACACACAGAACATATAATGGAATTATGAATATAAAACAATATTTTGATGCCACACCAACAGCATATGACAGCATTCCCACTCTAATGTACTTTCATAGTTCCACAGAAAAAATATATGGCAGCATTTCCAATATAAAACAATGTCATGAAGCTGCATGTAAATGTATGCTTGTATTGACATGGTAAAACACAGTTTTCATGCTGTTCAAACACTCTATGCCAGCATTGTCAGCGTAAAACCTTTTGATGATGCAGCACCCACAATATATTTCAAGTGAGGGACTTCTAGACTTCTAGGAACCAGAGTAATTTTTCTCAAAACGTTTTTATTTCTATGAAGTTAGAGGCCCTACTGCTGGATATGCGTATCTGGCACCAGGGGAGTTGTCCACACATATATACATTGAGGGTCATTCCGAGTAGGGTGCAAAGGGATACCGGGCACCGTTAAGGACACGGGTGCCGGTAAACCCGTTGCGCCCTACTACGAGGTCCCTTTGCGGCCCCGTCCTTAACATCTGCTTTTACCTGGCGTTATGGACGGGATCCGCAAAGGTACTTCAGAGCTAATAACAGTACCGTAATTTACGGTACCATTATTAGCACCCTCCCCATTCCCATTGAGCCCTATGGGGGCTCAATGAGAATGGGGATTGACATAAGCAATGGGTACTTATCGGTCCCGCAAAGGTCGGACTAGACCGGTAAGTCCCCATTGAACGAGGGTGGACACGGTACCGGTAATGGTGTTAGTCATGGCGCTAATAGCACAAACCTCAGAATGAGGGCCATTGTCATGAAACACTATGAAGAGTCCATGTCTCCTGGGAGACTACAAAACATGTTTGTTGTGATGTGTTACAAGCATGTCAACAACAAAATGAATTCAAACACGTCATGATGCCCTTATCTCAAGACTTTATGCAGCGGCTCAGGTATCCAATGAGTCAATGCAATGGTTCATATCCTTTTTGAACAACCAAACCCAGCGAGTTAAATTAGCGACTTTTATTTCCGATTTCCTACCTGTTAAATGTGGAGTGCCTCAGGGCTCCTGCCTGTCACCATTGTTATGTAACAGTTACATTCGCCTCTTGCTGGATTTCTTCTCAGAATTCGGATTACATTACCACTCCTACACTGATGAGACACAGATCTATGTTCAGTTAAATGAATCCATGGAAGTGACCAAAAGAGTTTTAGCATGTGCTAGCACAATAAAGAGCTGGATGGTGTCTAACAAGCTGCACTTAAACCCAGGTAAAACAGAGATCATTTTGTTCAGACCTAAGACAAAATTGGCTAAAACCTTACAACATCTGCCTTGCCCAGAACCCTTTGAGGTGTCTACATTGTGTGTTACAAAGGTAAAGAATGTTGGATGCACTTGGCAGGAAAACTTAAGTTGCAACCAGCAGGTTAAACAATATGGTAAAATCTGTGTACTACCATCTTAAATTGTTAGGACCTTTGTTACCATTGATCTCACTCAAAGACACTGGTTGTCGGTGCATTGGTTAATTCCACGTTAGATTATTGCAATGCCCTTTTAATGGGAATCCCAAAAATGCAAATCCAGCCTCTGCAGGTTGCACAAAACCTGTTAAGGCATTTTTTTCTTTGCCCCGATGTTCACACATGTCCCGTTTTGGAGGAACCTTCATTGATAATTGGTAAAGCAAAGGGTTTTGTTTAAGACCCTTTGTCTGACTTGTAAATGCCTCCATGTTAATGCTCTGAGAGATCTTGTGTCAAACATCTCTGCCTATCACACGGATCATTGCCTTCGATAATCAGGACAACATCTACTTTTGGGTCCTCCATCAAGGTCTGTGATCTGGGGTGATAGATGATTTTCCTGTGCAGGGCCAACAGCATGGAATGCCCTACTTCATGACCTTCGGAAAATGTATTCCCTTCTTGAATTTCAGAAAAAAGTGAAAACATATCTCTTAGATTAAATGTGTTTGATAATTCTGGCTTTCTGGTCTTCCCTGTTATTCCACCTGCAGACATATGCAATTCCTTGTTTGGTTCCAAGTCGGATATTTGCATTACAAATTCAAAAAAATTCAATTCAAAAGCATGTTTACCTATACAATTCATAGAAAAACTAATACAAGTGTGTTTATCAAGGTTGTCAGAATATTTATGCCCATATATGGAAGGTGCATCATAACAAGATTACTGAAAGCAGTTATCAAACTTGATACAGTTTTCCTAACAGATTCTAATGACCATGTAAGGTGAAATTACCTTTATCCATATATAATAATGACATTATTAAATGGCTTAAATAATATGTGTGGGAGACATATAACGGTATGCTATAATTGCCTTATAAGTTACTTTCATGATGTTGCACCCACAACATATGCCAGCATACTTGATGGGCCTCATTCTGAGATTGGAGGCACCATCAATGGGAATGGGGAAGGTACAAATAATGGTACTGCAATTTGCGGTACCGTTATTTGCTCCCTTGACCCTTTCTGGCTCCCGCTAAGCCAGGCGGCCTTTGCGGGACCCGCAAAGGGACCTCGGAATAGGGCGCAAAGGGACTACCGGCACCAATGTCCTTAACGGTGCCCGGTATCCCTTTGTGCCCTACTCGGAAGGAGTCCCGTTGTAATACACTTTCAAAAGTCTGCATGTATAATATATCGCAACATTGCCTTTGAAAAACAGAATGTCACACCACACCCACACTGTAGGCAATCATTAACAATATAACCAATTAAACCACTGTAAACCATATTGAATATGTTGTGTCTACAACCAATGCTATCATGACACTGCAAATCATATTAGTCCTGTTGATTCACTCTTGCCCCCAAAATATTCATGTGTCACATTCGTACATACATACTCTGACAAAATGACTTCTAGTCTGCAGGAGTACAGGGATGAGTACTACTGTCCTCACACTTCTATAAACTAACAGTGATCCCAAATATATTGATAAAAGAGGTATAGCCAAGAGCTATACCTCCTTTGTCTCTTGTAGCAGTGTGAGCTGAGGGAATGATATACTCTTAGAAGGGGTGTGCATTTCAGGAAGTAGTAACCCAAACAGCAATAGTACAACAGTTCCAAAATAAAGGAATGTCGGTTCTCTAATACTATATACACTTTAATACAAAAAATAAATCATACAACTAACTATTAACAACACTACAAAAAACCCACACCTGTAAAAGCCGGTCCAGATAGCACAGTGAGTTGAGCACTTGTTTTGACATCCATGCAGAGCCTGTGGAATCCCGGCAGGGCCAAACTCAGCCTTTCATACTTCCAAGATCAATAAATGAGCACCACACACCGTGTATAATAATAAGCATCTCCCAGATACCTGAGGGTCTGTAGCTCTATATAAATGCTAAATTATAATTTATTATTATTAAAAGCATAAAGAACATTCAGATGACGTATGTGTGGGCACTCTAAATTCTTCGGCATGGAGATAAAAAGGCAAGAATTGCATTATTGTGGCTCAAAAGCATATGTACAGCCCTATAAAATGCAACAATGGCTTTAAAAATTCTCTAGGGCTTCAACAATTGGCATGGGGAAAAGGTCATCTTAATAGTAGTTAATTACAGTTGTTAGGCATAATGACGGTGGGGCTAAACAAGGCTGTGACATGTGATGCTTGTGGGTCGACGCGTGTTCGAAGGGCAACTAACTAATCATGTTGAGTCAGATTTGAGTTGGGTTTGTGTCATGCTCTGTGCAGTTTGAATGATGTGTTGTGTGATGCAGGCCAATGTATCACCAGGATCAGTTCAATCATTGAGCTTGGTACAAGACAATCAGTACCACTGATGTACCAGTGGTTCCAATAGAGCTGTGAAGACATGTCCTGTCGGCTATATGCTTGTTCCATGGTTTGGAAGTTTGAAGTCATCTGCGTGGTTCACTGGTGCTCTAGCCGCACAGGTGACGGGGCTCTGTTGTGGCGAAGCAGCCTTGAGCCAGTTCCATGAACAGGAACAGGGATTAGTATTGTGAACGCAAATTCCAAATGCAGCTCCATGAGTCTGGGGTTGTTCAAAAGCAGCAAACACAGAACACTGTGAATGATGGGGCTCCATCTGGAATCTGATTGTTGATAAGGCATATCATCGATGCCTAGATGATGCAGCCAGGTGGATTGTGGATTTCGTTCTTGTTGCCTACTCACTTAAGTCATCAAGGCACTCCAGCTTACCTGCCTGGCAATTGACTTGTCATTATTTTACACTTTGCAACCCCGTCCAGTACTTTGTGAACTAGGTTCTGGAGTGGGAAGACTTTAATTTTGACCTCCAATATTCATTTTTGCCTGACTTTAACTATATTCCATGTTCTTGAGTCACCTTGCCCTTTTAATTTTGTTTGGTTATAACCTGTCTTGCGGTTGTGTTTTCTCTGTGATTGTGTGCCATAACATCTGTGGTTTGTACCATTGCATTCATATTTGTGAAGTGCTTTGGCGTAATGCGCTCTGGAATAAATAAACCATTGATTTAGCTTTATTTTGGTATACAAATATAAAAGCAGAGCAACACGTCAAAAACAACAGAAACACATTACTTTAACATATCTTAACACATTACAAGAAAAATACATTAAGAATGTTACGCAGTTCATTTGCCACAAGGTAATAAATATCAACAATGAATAATTTTGAGAGGCAGATCAATACATCATCCATAGCTTGGACCCTTTACCCAGCTCAATGCTGCACAGGTGAGAAGCGTTACTCACTAAAACAATGATACCACCCTTATCCCAGGCAGATGTAAACAATCTAACGCTGAAGATGGCTTGAATCAAACAAACCAACAATATAACAATACATGGGCATGCACTAGACACGAAGCACATGTGCGCTCAACATGAAGAACACTAACACTAGTTTACATGTGTATTTATACATGAAAAATATTAACATAGCATCCAAAAGACGTGACAAATACTAACATAAGCAATGTATAAGCTGAATGCAAGATGAACAACACTTGAATATGGCTGACTAACATAGAAATGCAACAGTAATGAGCATCCATCTTTACCACTGGCATAACGGGGGCCCCTGCAGCCCCTGTGGTGCAGGGGGCCCATCCTGCCCATGCCAAGCGTGGAGGTGATGGGGGGCCCCCTCATCAGGGTTTGCAGGGGGGCCCTCTCATTTTGTGTTACGCCACTGATCTTTACCAAAATGGAAGCCACACCCCATTAAACTAAAGGTCTCAATGCTTAATGAGAACTCAGAATGCTGAAATAAAAAAGACCTGTGCAGTGCTCAGGCAAGAGATGACAACCATAGCCAAGGTTGCAGCAAATTAAAGGAAGGTCAGAACATTGCAGCAAAAGCACAAGGTAGCAATTCCCAGGACGCAAGAGCGATAATCCCAGATTAATTATGGTTTTTATAAAAGTACAACCAGCCTTTACAAGCCAGGTAAAAGAAACCATAACACTTGCACCAATATTAGCTAAAATCCTAATTAATGCAGGGTGAAATATTTCCAAAGCAGATCCTATCACATGTGACCCATAATTGAAGAACACTCTCGATTCATTAGCAACAAATGCAGATAATACTGCTGGCTCACTCCTTACATGTTCCCCAGACATTAGATGCCACACAAAGGGATTACCCTGGCTCATGGTTGAGAAATGTGGGATGGTATCTTCTTTAATTATAAGGAGTGCCGTCCACGGACAACATTCCCCCTGGCTCATGTCTTGATTATCTGTCAGTTATGAAAGGTTGGTCAGTAGAAAGACTACCAATCAGAACAACTGCCCATTACATACTATGCCAACCCATAGTTAATTGTAGAGATGATGGCAGTCATTACGAGGTAGGAAGTAACCATGCCCCTATGAGCGGCATGGCTACCCCCTTATTGGGTACTGGCTTCTCGGTTCCTTGAATGGGCCGGGTAATTCCTCATTCAATGAACCCGGACCCAGTACATCCCCATTCCCATTCGAGCCCCCAGAGGGCTCAATGGGAATGGGGTGCATGCTAACAACGGTCCCGTAAATAACGGGCAAGTTGTTAGCATGCTGGATGGCTCGCGGGACCCGCTAAGGCCGCCAGGTAAAACCAGGTGTCCTTAGCGGGTCCCGCGAGCAGAACTCGTAATGAGGCGTTAAGGGGTTGACGGCTCCGGCACCTTTACCGGCACCGTTAACCCCTTACTGCCAAGGTTGTAATGACCTCCGATGTCTTTTTACTGTTATCAATTTAGAGGTGGTCTCAGGAGGAACCATCAGGCAAGCATTACCCAATCAAACATTTAACCCCTATAGAATGTATATGTAGTCATCACCACTATCAACCAATCCCCATACCCCATAAGTTCTGGTAACTAAGATCATAGTATGATGTCAGTTCTTTTTTTTTTTATAAACACATTGAGAGTGTCAAGGATTTTATACGCGTATGCCGTCCCAGCTTTATTTGGATGATACTGCTGGGATTTGCCTTTCACTTTGTCTATTTCCATTATTGAGTACGGTTTTATCTGGCTCCAGAACCTCTGTTTAATTGCGGACCTCTCAGACCATCGTAACAATAGCACAATATGTATATTATCCATTCAGTACAACAAAACAATATGGTTCACTTGCATTCTGAACTGATTAGAGCAAATGAAAACAAGAGACATTGTTGCTTTGCCCCCACCCTCCCCCCCACTCCCCAACTCAATGCTATGAGTCCCACTGCAGGGGTATCTGAGGTAAGCTGAGTCCTTTTCAGTCTCTGCTCTCCCAACCTAGAGAGCTTTGCTAGTAGGGTGGTAGGTCATGCTGATGTGACCTGGGATGGGTTTGTAGCAGAGCTTTCCTTTGCCTTGAAACACCTTATTTCCCTTTGGCAGATGGCTCTGACATTGGGCCTCATTACGAATCAGGCGTTAAGGGGTTAACGGCGCCGTAAACGGCGCCGACCCTTAACGCCTGATTACAAGGTCCCTTAGCGCCATGGTGATATTAACGCCTGCTTTTTGCAGGCGTTAAAATCCATGGCGCTAAGGGACCATGGTGCTAATTACGCCACCGTAATTTACGGTGGCGTAATTAGCGCCTTCCCCACTCCCATTATGCCCTATGGGGCAAAAATGGGAATGGGGAAGGGTAAAATGGGAAATGGGGATTTACCGCCCCACTCACCTTGGAATGGGGCGGTAAATCTGCCATCCACCATGGTGTAAACGCAGTTTACACCATGGTGGTAAGGGTACGACCCAGGCGGTAACTTACCGCCTGGGTCGTAATGAGGCCGCTTGTCTACTTTCCAAACAGGGGCCAAATGAAATCTTCCTGATGTTTGTGAATTTCAAAAAGTCAAATAAAGAATGAGTGGGAGACCCCCTCTTTTTACGGTCAGAGGTCATAGGGGATCTTACTGCTAGACATGCCCATTTTGTATATACAAAAGCAATATATCAGATGGCTCGTCCCACATAACCTCGCCATTGTGAGTTAGTAGGTAACAGAAAAACAGAAAGTATGTCAAACACTTTGTTATTATTAAGTGCATGGTGAGGAGGATAAAGCATCAAGTAATACTACTTCACACAGAGATTAAAACCCATCTTCATGCAGTATTTGGCTGAACTGTTAAATGAGACCACTTGAGGCATAGGTGTTGCCCTTCACCTACTAAAGGGAATACCACCCCTACAGAATGTTCCAATGCTCAGATCAACATGCAGCAAAAGGGAGCACTGATCCAGAATGTGCATGAGCTAGTGATACTCTTTGAGAGACACAGGCTGCTGCTCATCTTTTGGGAGAGGGGACAAGTAACAATAAGGAGAAGGATGAGAGTATAGCAGCTTGCTATCTCAAGCCTAGACCTTCAACATGGACATTGAATGACCCACAACTGATTGCCTTGTATCACCTGGATTAGACCATCCTGAGGCATATTCATGAAACATCCCGCAGAAGGATGGTGAGAGGAGGGATTTGAGATCTTGAATGTATATGAAGGAGAAAAACTTTTTAGAGGTAATTAGTAAACCACTTTAGGGCACATTCCTCAATAGCTATGACGTTAAATAGCCTTGATATACGTTGGTATCAGGGGCCACAGAATAATTGAGTGGGATGAGAACCAGCAGGTTGATCCTGTGAAAGAAGTGAGTGTCTCATAAAAAAGACATTTGTTTCCAAACTACTATGTGGCCAGGAGTCAGATTGGTTTGTGTAAAGGAGGCTTTTCCTTCACTAGATGCCAATAGTTGCGAGTTAAAATAAGCATAGGTGTCCTCCAGTCCACAAGTTAGTTAAATTGGTAAGTTTATAATCTCCCTGTATGACTGAAGGAAGATATCCTTTGCAGGAATGGAATGTAGAGGCAGTTTTATCTACATTGGAGATATCAATCTGGATTTTACTTACTTTTAGCATGGATTTTGAAAATCAGCCATGGTGGGAGGTTTTTTGGAGTCCACCATATTTATGTTAAACAGGGAAGACACTTAGAGGTTATCCAAAATCCAATCAAGGTAAGGTAGCTGAGCACTCAATGTTTAAACTCAGGAACAGTGTGAGAGTGATCTAGGGCTACAATGAGTCTGTACAGAATAACATCACTATGTCAAGTTAAACAATACGTAAATTAAGATAAAATTATCTATTAGGCCTTCAGTATACGCTTAGCATATACAAATCACAGATAAGTATTGTCACATAAAACCATATGTAATATATATACACAGTCACAGGAGAATATAATTTGAATCTGGCCTTGCAGGATAGCTCAGGGGCAACATGCTTGTTTTGGAAGCAAGATAATGCAGAGCAACACAGGTTGGAATCCTGGTCCCGCACTTAGAGACTGTTCTATGGTATTGAGCGCGTAATACAAACTTAGATCGTACATAGTAATAGTTAAAATTGCATCACATGTTAAGCTGGATGGACTGTCGGTGGGGAAGGAGTACAACATAACAAAATGGGGAGTTGGAAAAGGGGCAGGGAACAGCTATCAACATTATGGTGATTGTGAACATAGGTCAGCCCACTATTCCAGTTTGTCAATAGAGTCACTCATAGGTACATTTTGTAATAGTTATTGTATTTACAATGTCTCAATAGCTGTTTTCAAATCTCCTGGAGAGGAGTAACAGGTGGTCCGATGAATGTTCTGGTCCCTTGTCTCTCTTGTCATTTTGATTAAATGGTTCATGATAGATTTCACCATAATTTGTCGATGGAATGGAACATCATAGTTGTTCAGATCTCTTTGATGGTATAACGACAGACCAGCAAATATAAGACTTTTGCATCTCCTGTGTTGCATCCGGTAGATGCGTGTGCCGGTTCATCGAGGAATCAGTGTACTTATTTGTTTGGATCTATTTTTAGCCTTGTAAGAACTGAATAGAAAATTAATTAATTACCAGTGTATAACAGTTGACTAGTCGGATGCAAGGAGAAATAGGCAAAACCAACAAAAGAACAGCTTCCCTCAGTCTTAATAAGTCCAAGGCTGAGATGGTATGGGGTCTTTTGCCCAAAAGTCACAAGTTCCAAAGTATAGCACAGTGCTGGAGTGGTGTGCTGAGAAGGCTAAGTGTGGTTGCACTGATATGAGCGCACGTAGGCCTAAGGCTGGTGAGTACTATCTGCTGTGGTCAGTGGCTGTGTTAGTTGTTAATGTACGAAGTGCACGGCAGGGACATGTCAGCTTCAACACATAAAGTCCTGGCAGAGTGGTTTGAGCAAGCACATGCCATTCCCCTTCCTGCATCCCCCATGGCTCAGGTGGTAATTGAGGGCGATAGTGTGGGCAATATACAAGAATAATCCATGAGTAACACTCATACGCATATTGAGCCACGGGTAGCAGTAACTTCTACAAGTGGCCTAAGTAAGGTCAGCAAAAAAGAAAAAATGCAAACAATATACACAAGTGTATTGTGGTAACAGAAGTCGTAGCCTCTATAAGTGGGCTCAGGTATGCTCAAGACAAACCAGTTAAATGAGCAATACTTTGAATAAAGGTAAATCTTACAAAACAAACATTGAGCGAAGGCAATCAATTTTGGACACATAGCTCCTAAATCTAAGTATGAATTGTTTGCACATGGAAGAAGGGTTTGAGGATGATGACAGGGAATTTACACCAGACACACCTCCATTTTGGCAAGAGAAAGAGCCCCAGGATAACATTAGCTCGGTATGATCTACATCACGATCCATCGAGAGAGAGGAATGTATCTCTTTCTTAAAGCAATATCAAACCCTGGAAGAGGGGCATAATTATTCCAGCTTGCATGCCTTCAACTATGTCTTGTCCTCCTTTGTTTGCCTCTATGAAAACATTAAGTTGGAGGTTAAGCTCCATACAATGAAGTTGGTATCGGTGACAAGTAAATTAGACACAATTTCAAAGATGGGTGAATTCTATGAGCACTTTATCCTATGGGAAACACAGGTGGGAATGACTTGGCATCTCTGGCCCCTAGGTACCCTGAAAGTCATGCAGGGGCACTGACAATACATCAGAAACATATTCTGCAAGTGGGAGGCACAGGGGAATCTGCAACAAAGGACTTAGAGTCAGCTAAAATTGGGACAGAAGGGCCCATTCACATAGTCTTTGTTGAGTCAGTATCTTCTGAATGTGGAAGCCCTGTGACTATTATTCAAGCTGAGGAGTACCTAGGTTTACGTAAGAAGATTGCTAAAAAAAAAAGTGGCAGGAAAAGCAACAGATAAATAACACAAAAAATATCCCATTAAAAAGCACTAATACGTAGGGCTCCAGAAAATCCTTAAGAATCCTACAACAATTAGTCAGTCAACAAACATCAGTTGCGTCTTCAAAAAAAGGAGGGCTTTTACAGCCTGTATGTTCTAAATGAATGGCACCTGGGGGTAAGGAGAGTAAAAGGCCAGAGTCTCTTCCACCTCTTGCAGCTTCTTTGGAGACTCCTAAGGTAGATCCAATGACATCATTGATTTGGTTAACTGGGTTATCGATAATGAGAGGAGGATCACTAAAGACTAAGTTGAGGACCTGGGTAAAAAACTGCAGAATGATTTGGACATAATCCTGCATCATCAACATAAGGAGCAAATTACACTTCCATAGACATTATTGTTTGGACAGGATAATACCAAGAACTTGGAAGGTGCATTGACCCAGGCACCACATATCTCTGGTGGGGCAACAGATCTATCTAACCAATCCTATAATAAAGTCATAGGAATTAAATTTGATAAGGAAACATATTCACCTGTGATGGGAGTATGGGTAAAGTAGGTAGTTGGAAGTCATAAACCTCTTGGTAAATAGATACATAGCATATTGAGAAGTGTAATTTCTATAGATAAACAATCTGGATGGTTTCCCATGTTGTCACAATCTTCCACGGGATTAACAAAAATGAATGAATTTGACGTGCAATCTGGCGACGCTAATACAGAGATTAGGATATAACTCAAATGTATCTACTTACCTGTGGGCAGCACACCTCCTTGTGTGCCGCCGTCTCCTGCATCCCTTTGCAACTCTGGTTCCCTTCACTTGCGTGGTAATGCCGGTTCCCTTCACATGCTGATAATTGTAGTGAATAATTTGCAGAGGGTCAGTGCCATAGGTTTTAGACCATTAAAATAGGTTTCCAAGGTGGTGGGGAAGAGCTTGAGAACAGCTTTAGAAGTGGCAATTTAAGAGGTAATGATGAGGATAATATGCACCATTGTTTAGTTTTCATGGGAATTAAGCAATCCGCAAAAGTTTGATCTGAAATTGAATGTGGGTCCAATTTTTCAGCTTGTTTGACTAGTCTAGAGGTGAGGAATATTGATATAAATTATCATGATATGAATGTTAGCATGCGCCAAGCTTAGGTGGAATGCTTAACTTAGCCCGCGTCACACCTAGATAGGATTGCGAATGTTAGCATGCACCAAACGTAGGTGGAATGCTTAACTTAGCCCGTGACACACCTAGATAGGATTGTGAATGTTAGCTTGCGCCAAACTTAGATGTCATTCTTAACTTTAGCCTGCGTCACACCTGGATGGGTTTGTGAGTGTTGGCAAGCGTCACACTTGGATGAAACTGTGAATGTTACCAGGTATCACACTTGGATGGAATCGTGACCACTAGTCTGCTGCACATCTAGTTAAGATATTGAAAATTAGCAGATGCCACACTCAGATGGAATAGCGAAGGATAGCAAGCATCACACCTAGACATGATTGCTAGGACAGCAATGCCAATTAACCAATCCACTAACAATCTCACCCATCTGCATACATCTCTCAAACTCTAACCAAACACAACCACATGCTTACAACACAACAATCCACACAAACTTCACTACACTGCAACAACAAAACAAACCACACAAAGACTCGCACAACAGCACACAACGATGTTGGGTGTCCTGACCCACGTTTAAGCTATCATGCTGCAACATTGGTGCTGTGGGCTTAGAAAGTTCAAGATGGCGGAAAACCCACATGTGCGCTGAAATCCAGGAAAGCTGCGCAGTTTGTGCGCACACCAAAATGGTTGCCTCACTTGCCACCCACCAGTGCGAGAATGAAAGGCCGGGTTGCCATGAGGGAAATGGGTTGCCAAAGGACAAACAGTAGCGCCGGTTAGCTTCAAAGCGCTTTAAAACCACCCTGTGTTTCTCTGAAGGCAGGCTCAAAATGCCTATTTTCAAACATTGCAACACATCTAAAAACTCACTGGACACCAGCAGACATTTGGTAGAATGGAGTGTTGTGTGCCTACAAAATCTGGGAAATGAAGAGCCCAAAACAATGCTTATAACAAAACTGCTATGGAGTCAGCAGTTTAAGTTGCACTGGATTTAAAGACACTAAAATCGAAAATGTTTAGATAAATGAGTGACCTATGTTTGGTGTCGCATGCCTTTGTAACTGTTGAAATGTCATAGTTTTGCACTTAGAATCAGCATTCTAGCTGCATGTGTAAAATTGCAAGTTAATTTAAAAAGCAACAAAAAAAACATGACAGTTAGCTGAAAGTCTGGCTTAAGGAACTTGATTTTGCTTGACAGCTACCCCCATCAGGAGTGAAACTTGAGTCACAGTTGTGTTCCCAGGCCTAGCTGCCCTTTTGCTGCTCACACCAAAAGGGATATGACACTTCCCTGATTGAATTACCTGGGCTCTGCAGGAAATTGAACAAAGCCCTGTCCTGACTCAGGCAAAGGTTTTATTACAGCGGTCGTAAAATGTAGCTTCCTCTTGGCAGAAGCTGGGAGGGGCACTGCCTGTGAGAGCAAGCTGGCTTGGCAGAACTGGATAAACCAGTATTTCCACCATGTGACCTGGGAAACCACACCCCTTTGTAGCCAGAATATTGTTTAGAAAAAGATGAATAACTCATGGTGCGGACATGTGAAAATTTTATAAATGATACCATAATTCTTGTGATTTTTCTGCCCACATTTTAAGAGGTTTTTAGAACCGGTGGTATGTTCAGGGGGGTGTTAGCGGAAAAGTGGATATTACTCTAAATGTATGCATGTTAAAAATATGAAACTTGATCAGTTAATGTCCATACTCCCTGCGCACATGTATGTAAAGTTGGGTCAATGTCAGAAATTGAAAAATCAGTTAAAAAGTCAATTATGTGCCATTTCTGAATGCAAGCTCTTAGAAACAGCAGATTTGGACAGAGACATGGCTAAATTCAGCCACACCATGTATATGTAATTTCAAACAACTGTGTAACTGTGAAATATGGATTTTGATCATATATAGATTTGGGTGCACAGATGACAGGGGAGGTTTTTCAAGAGATCATAAATGGATGACATCACTCTGACACAACTTAGCTCCCCCAATCAAGTGAGAAATGGAAGTTTGACCAATTAGAAGCTGAGAGAGAGGTAGGGTCAGTGATGCTAGAACACACCCACATAAAAACACATAAAAACAGAGAGACAGGACAGATAGGGACCTTCAAATCCATCTGCCGCTGGAAGCTCTGCCGGAAAAATCCATACTTACCTCCATCAAACTTCAAAGAGCCAACACTTAGACTCCAAGATAAACAGAGACTTCAGAACCTTAACCAGAAAGGCCACTGCCAGCAAGAGTATTTGTCAGCAGGCCTAAAAATCTTTTTGCAACTGAACTCTTCAGACAGCCGGCTGACGCCGTCTGAATTTTGCCAAGAACTTTTGCAAGAACCCGGTGACAGAAATATCCAAAGAGAAGGCAGGACCCGACCCAGAGAACCGGTGCCTAGCAGAGACCAGGCCATTGTATCCAGAGTGCTGACCCCGATGCTGTGAGCAGTTCCAGAGACCAGACGCTGTGCCCAGAGACCGTCCGAAGTCCAGACCTGTTGACCAGATCGTGACAAAGCCGCCTTCCTGTTTAAAATCTCTTGTGAGTACCGCCAAACTGTACCAAACCAAAGCTCTTAGTTTAAATTCATCTAATTCAATCTATTTAACCTAAGTAGAACTGCCTGATAGCTCCAAATCTGTCACCTGTCATTCTAGATGCAAAATCTGTCACTTGTCATTTTGAGCTTTTAAAATTTCAAATCTGAAAAACGACCTTCACAAAATCGCTCATATCTCCGCGACCGTTTGTCTTAGAGACTTGCAATAACTTTCATCTGAAAGCTTAGAATCGTTGCTTTCCTACGAAACTAGAACCTACCCCCTACAGTTTTACCGCAATCGCGGAACACGCATCCGCGAATTTTACCGCGATTTGCAAATTTCTCCTCGTGTAAAAACAGCTGCTGCTTGCCTTCCATTTGCCAGAAATTCGTTTAACCTGCTAATCATTCCTGAATCATTGCTAGTGTGAGCCTGGACTAATATTAACTAGATACCACTCACCCTGAACTTCTAGAGGGAATTAAAAGCAAATTTAGCATATTTTTCACTCCATTTCCAGCACATTTAAAAGCATTTTGCCTGTGTTTTCAACTTCTGTAGTCTAAGTTGCTGGGTGAACTGAATTACATTTGAATTGCATTTCTGAGAACTGTGTGCTTCCTTCCATTTCCTTGCATTGCATAAAGAGGGGGGGAGTGAATAGCCAGAGAAAAGTGATTACATTGTTTGGTTGAAATCATATTGAGTATTTTCTGTACTGCATTCATTGAATATTGCATCCACCTGAGCTTACATAAAGCGTTCTGTACCACCTTCTTCTTTTGTTCCTATTCACCTGTGTGCTACCTTATCCATTTTATGTCAACTCCTTATTGATTATAGAGAAGCGTGTTGGTGCCAGATTCTCCGTTGTTAATATTTATCATATCAGATTAAGTGTGATATTCAATTATTAATTTATTATAAAGTGTGATATATCTATCTATTGTTTAAATTATCAAATAAACCTTTTAACTTGCAAAACAGAACTACTTCTTGGCTCAGTGGGGTCAGGGGGATTCCAAGAGAGGGGTGTTATATAGGGGTAGTCATCCAGAACGCATGAACTGGACATAAAGATATATCAATAAGGGTTTTCATTCAGTATTATAGACTAGGCGTTGACTTAGCTGTAGTGTTGAATTGAATCCTCTTACAACGACTACCGACCGTAAAACACCCCAAGCCGAGCCAACGGACCCACCGGGCTGAGGCTGCCAACAGCAAATCACTGCTCTCTTGCACTTTTCCAACTCATTCCCACCAACTCACCCCCCATCCCCCTTTTTTTTTCAGAGCCGCCAGAGCACCAGGGCACCACTATGGTGGTGATAGTGCGCGGTACAAGTATCCTTTAACAAGAACATTAACATATAATGGCAAATGACATTTGTGACATTTGTGATGTCATCTTTGATATCCTGGGTGTTATTCCTAGCAGTGCACAGTGGCGGCACAAGTTATGGTTGCTTATCTCACCATAACTGGCAAATATCTGGGGGTTTTAGATTTTACTTGTAACAATAACACCCATTTAACAAAGTTTGTTCATGGAATTTGATAGGTTTTTATAAGTGCAACTTAACCATAAAGTCCCTTTAACTAAGTTAGATGCCCTTAATTTGCTACAAGTTCTTTATGACTTTCAAAAAATTCCAAATTAGCCCATTTATGTTTCCCATTCCCATTCCAATATACCATCCCTTTCATACATAAATACATTTCTTATACTATAAATGTATTTTATATTATTCTGCCTCATTTTTCAAAACCCCTAATTGGTAATCCACGGATTTTAGGAATATCTGGGTCCGGTTTCGCAATGGGTGATGTTTGCAGATCTCAGGCCATGTCCAGGGGGATCCTGGTGCTGGATGACGGACATTGAAGTCTGCAGACATTATATCAGATTGTGGACACACCTGCGCATGTGCCTGGTGTCTCCCACCGCTGAGGACCGCAGGCGCACCATCATGGATGTCATCACATGGCCACACCTGTGCGGCGTGATGAACTCACTTGTGCTTTGAAGCATTTCCCTTGTGTAAAAACGCTTTACAAATAAACAATTACAATTACAATTACAAATACATGTCCGTGATTGGTGTCTTTTACTTTTGCAAACATTTTATGTTTTATGTATGTGTTCAGCGACATGTGCGTATGCCTGACGAAATTGCAGACTTCCATAGCAGCATCACATGATGGTGCACACCCATGTGGCATGATGACGAGTCCACAAACTCTTCAGTGCTTTGCAGACATTTTTAACATGCATTTTCAGCTAACCTAGGAAGGTGTACGTTGAAGGTTTACCCTTCCACAGTTCCTATACCCATTCTTAATTATTCTTCATCTGCAATCCGGAAGAGAGCACCTGCTTGGAAGAGTATTGGCACACCTGCTATTTAACTGCAAGGGAGAGCAGTTTCAAAGTACTTTCGAGGCTTCAATCAAGGAGCATGAGAAACACTCTTCCTACCTTAGATTTAAGGCATGCCCAACATCTTACCCTATTCACCTGCTCCTTTTGAAGCACCTTTCACAGTTAAAAAAGTAGAACTACAAACATGATTTTTCAATAAAGTAGTTAGACTCAATACATTTCTCCAACATTTCCTTTAGCATTTTGTTCAAGGCTAATGGAAATAATGGAGTATTGTATACTGGAGATAAAGAAAAAAGGACAGGAACAATTTTCTGCCCCAAATATTTTTTCTCCAGCATACGTTAAGTGCCATAACGTCATAAGCTCCTTTTGTAGCCAGTTTAGTCAGTGAACCCACCAGAAAATTACAGGGAGGTAGGTTCAAAGTCAATTAACAGTTTGTATGTTCCACAATGGCGGCTCTTAAAAGAACATTTTTATTTTTATTTGTGGGTCTTTTACGTACGAATGCTCTACTGTAATAGTTTTTTATAATTTGTACAAAAACTGTGTCAAACTTGTTTTCCTGTTTTTGTTTTTAATATACTACATATACTAACAAATACTTCAATACATATTTTACATGTCCGCATGGAAAGAAAAATCAAATGTCTAACAAATGTCAATTGAACGCCATCTCTTTTGAAAAATATTTACTTCATCAAACTTTATATTTTCATTGTGGAAAGATGTCATTCTAACATCCTGTAAAAAAGCACATGCAGCTTTATCTATATTCTGCCTGACTTTTTCAATTTGTGGACAAAACAAGTTAGAACGTTTAGATATTTGCTTTTGAGCTATTCGAGAAAAAATAATCTTCAAACCTGCAAACAGTTCCATTAACTTTGTAAATGTATCATTCATGGCAAACTGTAAGGATATTTCATTCACATATCCCAAACTATTGCCTACAGAGAGTACTATAAGAATGTCTGGATGTTTCAAATGAACTATATTCTCTCAAACCATAACAATTACGCCCACTTCAGTCCTCAAACTTGATACCAAGAAAATTCTTCTAATCCAAGATTCAAACACATTCCACACTTCTCGCATATAAACCTTTAACCAATGTATCCAAAAATCTCCCACCATTCACACACTGCTTTACTCCATACAAGAATGAAAACACTTGCTACCACCTGTACAGCACAGCCACAAAACCTGATTGGCAAGTTCCCCGATGTCCGTGGATGGTTGTGGTTGTCTATGTTCTCTGCAGACCTTTTTCAATGCCAGGAATACTTAAAAGCCCAGGATGGCACATTTGAGTCTGTGGACTATCCTGCTAGTTGGCAGACATCATGTCCAATTAATGGGATTGGGGAGGGTTAAACTCAATTTAAATGTGTTATTCCCTAATGGTGGCTCTTAAAAGACCCTTCTTTACTTTTTTTGGGGGGTTGTCTAAAAATACCTTTTTTGCTTTTTGGGTTTTTATGTCCTATACTACCAAATGCTGTACTGTACTGATTTATTCTGTGTAACTTCTACAAAAACTGCTTCACACATTCTTTTTGTGTTTTCCATTTTTATGTCCTACACCTACTAGCAAATGCTTTAGTATACAATAAATATGTTCTCTTTTCCTTTTTTCACAGAAACTATTTCAATGCATTCTGAACATTGGAAAGACAAATCTCATTTCCAACATCTGTCAAATGAATATCATGTCCTCAAAAAATATTCACACCATCACACTTTCGGGTCAATTCATAGAATTCAGTGCAGAAGTAGCACACGCGCCTGGAGCAGAGAGAAGGCGTGTGCCATGCATGCGCCAGGCGCAGAGCAAAACAGCATTTCGGCGCACTGTGTAGTCATGGTTTTCCAGAGCCATTTGCAGCCGTGGAAAATCCAGCATCGCCAGTAATGCCCCCAAGATCGCCACTTGCACCAGAAAAAGCCATAGAAATCCCCAATATGGCGCAAAGGGCCACGCTAACCCCGGCCCAGCATACAGGCCCCCTACACCTTATATGCATGAAAAACAGCACATACAACACTCACACCAGCAAAATCATGTGAAAATCTGCTTGCGCACCCCCTTGAATACATGCACCCCGTTCGCGCCAGGCAAAACGCATGAAAATCTACCCGCGCACCCCCTTCAATATGCGTACCGAGCTTGTGCCAGCAAAATCGCGGGACAATCTGCTTGCGCACCCACTTGAATAGGTGTGCCCAGCTTGTGCCAGGCAAAATGCGTGAAAATATATCTGTGCACCTCCTTGAATACGCATACCCCACTCACACCAGCCAAATCGCATGCAAACTCCTTGCGCACCCACTTGCATACGAGTATCCCGCTCGTGCCAGCAAAATCACAGGAAAATCTGCTTGCGCACCCCCATAAATATGCGTACCCCGCTCGCGCCAGGCAAAACGTGTGAAAACCACCCACGCACCCCTTTGAATACATGTACCCCGCAAGCCAAATCGTGTGAAAAGGGCCTACCGTAACCCCGCAAATACGCATACCCTGCTCACGCCAGCCGTATCGCGTGAAAACTCCTCACGCACCCCCTTGAATACGCGTACCCCGCTCCTGTCAGCCAGATTGCATGAAAATCTACCTGCGTACCCCCTTGAATATGCGTACCCCGCTCGCACAAACAAAATCGTGTGAAAAGCACCTTGCGTACCCCCGTGAACTCGCCTATCCCACTCGTGCTTGCTGAATTGTGTGCAAAATGCCTCGCATGATGGCAGCATCCGCAAACACACCCTGCTCCACAGCACCGTCTCTGCCCTCTTCCTCAATCGCTGCTGTAGATAGGGAGACATTGAACACAAGTATCAGGGTACTGTACAATGGTCTGCTAGATACAAAGCAAATGCACATGAGTGGCACGGTCAAACATCACAACCAACATCACCGTCCCCAACACACAGGTCAGTGCAAGCAACAAACATGCACAAACAAGCATGGCACATGCAACAGACATTTGCATCCATGTCCAAGGCACTGTTGGAACATCAGAAGGGTGGCTGAACGTCACATGCATCATGGGACATGCCGATCACATGCACACGCATCACCAGACAGTCATGCATCTGGCCATGTCTATCTCCTGTCACATAGCACCCATTGGCAACTGTATCGCATCAGTCAATCAGGCATCGAGATGGCCATGTGTCATGCATCCATGGCGATTCCCAGTCACACACACACCACTCAGACACATGCACATTTACACTGTGCACGTCCATGAAAATCACAAAAGCATCCATGTATCACACCACAAACATGGCCGATAACACAAACAGGCATGCAGACATCATGCATTGCAACACAGACACCATTGATGTGGAACACGCTTGACTAAACTCACATGCAGCATGTGAGTCCAGTCAAGCATCACATCCCTGCACACAGACATCCATACATGAGGCATGCCACACATGCGGCCGAGGTTCACACTCCTGCCACACCTCAACATGCAGTACGCTGGACAAGAACACATGGACACTTACTACTCGACTCCAGACGGGTCAGCAACTCGAGGACCTGGTGGTGAAGCGCTGGGATTGTGCGCTCCAGGACCCGCATCTGGATGTTCCTCAACTGGTCCCGGCACCCCACTTCTCCACAAGCCTCAATGGGCCTTGTTGTGGGTCCTCGACATGAAATCCTCCCAGCACTTCCGGACACATTGGTAGTCGCGGGATGCCACCCCAACCACGTTGATGGCAACCATGATGTCTGACCAGATCCTCCTCCGTCCTTCCTTTTTGAGGCATGATGTCAAGAAGAAGGCATCATAATGCCCCAGGACTTGCTCCAGCAGGATGCCAACTTCATTGGCACTGAAGCTGGCAGCCCTCTGCCTCTCTGACTGAGGGTTGCCACTAGCCCCAGTTGTTGCTTGGTCCGACATGGCAACCCCTGAGGCAGGTGTGGGTGGGCAACTGGGTCCTGGGGCTGGGCTGTGGAGCGATGGTACAGCAGGGAGTCTTCTGTTCTAGCAGAGGTGGTCCCAGCAACAGGACCTCTGGCAATGTCTTCTGTGCAGGCACCAAATAGCAGGTCACAATGGCAGCAGGCTGGCTGGTAGCAGCAGATGGCTCATAGAAGGCTGCTCAGGGCTTTTGGGGGACAGGTAAATGGCCTTCTGGGCAGGAGCATGGTCTTCCATGTGTAGTCACGTGGCCAGCTTGATGCAGAGTGACTCTGCATGTCAAAAACAGCACGTTAGCTTGAAATCTGAGGAAAGGCCCTTAGCGCGTAAGAGTGCAAGTGACATGACACGCATGGGCGTTGCCTTCAGCATGGGATAAAGGTCAGCGCGGGACAGCAGTTTGATGTATGTGCTTTTCATGGAGACCAACAAGTGTGTTTCTCCTTCTTGTGGGTTCACAGGTGATATCTTCGCTTAGAGTTTGTACTTCTTGTTTTGGTGGGGGACTTGCCTGCGCGTGTGTTTTTCGTTTCCATGCAAGGCAGACGGTGAGTTGTGCACACCTTTATTTTTCCAACTGTGGTTCCCCCTGTGTTTCCCCCTGTGTGTCGCGTACCCCATTTTCAAGGTCAGAGTAGCCTAAGTGTTCCACACATATGCATTTTTTGTGTCCCTGGGCGCCACGGCATACTGCGGGAGGTTCATTCCATGCATGTGGACTACCGGTGGTTGGGTGCATGTTTGTTTTGTTTTCTTGGGGTGCCTGAGCATTGCATGACCCGTCTTTATTCACCAGGGGTTACATACAGCCTCGCAGGACCACAGGGGTGCGACTACCATCACGTACCCTGCCCCCTTCACCTCGATTGCCCAGGACAATTGTTATGTGCACCTCCCATTGGCAATAGTCCATCTGTGCCATGGTTGAGAGGCCACCAAAAGGTAAGGGAGGCAATGCTCGGTGACCTCCCAGGGCTTGACGTGGTTGGGCACATGGCCGTGGTTGCCAGGGGGTCCAGGCAGGCCAAAGTGGACGCGGAGGGGGACAATGCCAGGCTGTTCCACAGAGGCTGGATGTCCACCCACATGCTGGGACAGCCATGCCACCACCCCCAGCGCTTCAGGGGGTTGCTGCTGCTGCAGACATATCCGGTGCACATCTGACCCCACAGCCAGTGTCATCTGCTGGCACAGGCCACCAGGTAGTGGAAGCTGCAGGTGCAGCTGCCGCAACCACCACCAATGCTTGTGGTCAGCCAGCACAGGCTGCCTTGGCACAGGAGGACTCCCAGACAGATTTTTATGTCAGGAAGGCCAAGTCACTTGTGCCTAAGGTAGCTGTGACCAAGGCACATGTATCTGGGGCAGTGGTGGCATATGCTGCCCTGAGCAGCCAGGTGGTGGGATCTGCAGGGGCCAATGCAGCAAACACCACCCTGGCAGTGAGTCTGCCAGCCAGCAATGTGTTGGTCACAGCCCTTGGCACTGAGGCAGTTGTGCTGCTGGGTCCTGGCAACAGCACCCAGCAGCCAATTACTCAATCCAGGCCTTCCGTCCCCATGCCAATGACTACTGTCACTACCTCATGCCAATACTACTTTAGATTAAGAGCCCGCAGCATGAAACATTTGCATACTGACTACAACCCTGCCAATTCGACCACTGACTCAGTCAAGTTAGCCCATACACATTTGCACGACCTACCTGTACCACCTGAAAAATCTTCCCAAAAAGACAAACTCATCAAAGCAGCTCTGGTGAATGCTAGGTCTCTTCCTGCCCATGCTCTCGACATCGCTGACCTTATTTCCCACGAAAAGCTCGATCTCCTCGCCGTCACGGAAACTTGGCTTAATGCTGCCTCCGGTCCATCTCTGGCCCTTGCTATACCTATTGATTATGCTATTATTAGATGCGACAGAAACACCACTCAAACGAAGGGAGGTGGACTTGCCATCATATTCAAAAATACACTCGACATCAAAGTCATCCAGGACTCTCAAATCCCCTCTGCTGAATCCTTGTCTATTAAGCTACCTCTATCACCTAACCACACGGCATCTCTGCACCTCATTTACCGACCACCAGGTCCCATCTCCTCCTTTATAGAGGACATTGCATCACTCATAACCACAGATACCAAACCCAGCTCTCAAACGATCCTACTTGGGGACTTTAATCTTGGTTTTAATGACCCTAAGAACACTAACGCCCATGACCTAGCTAACACCTTATCGGATTTAGGTCACACGCACATTATTCACGAGCCTACTCATATCAAAGGCAGAACACTGGACTGGATCACTCACCTCAATTGCTCTATTGACCTTCTATCCAATGACCAATGCATTTGGTCGGATTATCACATAATAACCTTCTCTATCAAAGCCAATACACCTCACCTGGCGCCTATCATCGCCCCAGCTACCAGCACGAGAAATAAGAAAGATATTACACCTGACAAACTCTTACCCATAATACTCCCCATCCTGAACAATATCGACTCAGAGACTGACCCCACAGTCGCAGTGGATATCTACAACCAGGCTATACTTAAAGCTTTGAACTCCATTGCCCCCCTAAAATTGCGGAAACCCAAGCCACAGCGTCACCTTAACACTTGGTTCACGCCGCAGCTAAGAGAATTACGCAAAGCTAAGAGAACCGCAGAGTCACATTGGAAAAAACATCCCACAGCATCCAATAAGACTGAGCTAACCCTAGCCTCCTCTAGTTACAAAGAAGCTATCTTTATTGCTAAAAAGGACACATATAACAAAAGGATATAACAAAAGGATAACACAAGCAGAATCCAACACAAAGGAACTCTTTAAGATTTTGAAAGAACTAGAATCCCCCATTGCCCCCATTGCCCCCATAGACAAATATGTTACAGATGCACTATGGTGTAGTAATATTCAGAAGGCCTTATTAGATAAAATAGCTCGCCTACAATCTAAAATCAACGCAAAAAAATCCCTGCTACTTGCTGACTCGGACTACAAACAATTACCCAACAAATCACCTACCTTTAAGTCAACTTGTAAACCTTTCAGCTTCTCACCCCTCTCAATCTGGGGAGTAGAAAACATCATCAGGAAACTTAAACCTTCAAATTGCCAAGGTGATGCCTGCCCTGCCCCGATCATCAAAGCTGCTGTGCACGACCTGGCACCATTCATAACTAACCTCATCAATGCCTCCTTCAAAACTGGAGTAGTGCCTGATAACCTAAAAGCTGCGTGGGTCATCCCACTCCTTAAAAAACCTACTCTTGATCCAGCCAACCCGTCTAACTATAGACCGATAACAACTGTACCTTTCTTACTAAAAATACTGGACAGAGCAGCCTATTTACAAATACAGGCCTACTTAGAATCAAACAATCTCCTAGGACTTAGGCAGTCAGGTTTCTGACCTAGACACGGTACGGAAACTGCATTAATAGATCTCACTACCCAGATCCAAATCCTGAAAGACAATGGTAAACTTGCACTCCTCTTATTGCTTGATCTGTCAGCAGCTTTTGACCTGGTCAACCATCAAACACTCTGTCACCACTTGAAAACTGCAGCACACTTCTCAGAAGCAGCCACAGCCTGGATCAATTCCTTCTTGGCGAACAGAACCATGAGGGTCTTCTCTCCCACTGATTCTGCTGAACCTTCACCAGTACCCTGTGGAGTCCTGCAAGGCTCCTGCGTGTCCCCGACACTCTATAATATATTCACAAAGCCCCTCTTTGATATCCTGGGTGTCACGTATACCAACTACGCGGACGACACCCAGATACTCATTCATATCTCGGGGAACTATGAAACAGACAGCAACACCCTTAATGAAATCTACTCAGTAATTCAAGCATGGATGGCACATCATGGACTCTGTCTCAATGACGAAAAAACCGAGTTGATCATCCTTGGCACTCACGCCAAACTCAAAAATCTCAACCCCGCATTTAAATCCTTCACCATAGATGGCAATCTCATTCCCGTGTCAAATAACACCAAAACCCTTGGGGTTTACATCAATGCCACCTTATCCTTCTCCAAACAAACTAATGCAGTAGCATCATCAGCCGCTTACACCTGTAAGCTGATCACTGCATGTAAGCCGTTCATCTCCTCACCCAATTGCATCACTCTTGCTAGAGCATTAGTCCTATCCAAGATAGACTATTGTATTGCCCTTTACTTAGGCACTAGCTACAAAAATATCAACAAACTGCAAGTAATTCAAAATAATGCCATCAGAGCTGCCCTCAACATCCCCAAAAAGATGCACATCTCGGAGACCAGACGCAAACTACGTTGGCTTCCTGTCAAGCACAGAATTTCCCTTAAAACTCTGGCCCTTACACATAAAGCCAGGGCCAACCTTGCACCAGCCTACCTCACCAACCAACTTACACCTCACACTTCTTCAAGACCACTTAGAGCAGCACAAGCTAACACTATGTCCATACCGAGATTTAAACTTCATAACTCGGGTGGTGCTAGCTTCCCTGTACAAGCCTCTAAATTATGGAACACAATACCTGCGCTTTTGCGAGCAGAACCTTCATTTAACCTATTTAAACATAACACAAAGTGTTGGCTTCACAACTTGGACTCTATGACACCCTAACCGCCTGATCCCAGCATGATCGACTGTCACTGGCACACTTTTGTAGCTAATGTACTTATACTAGACTATGTATATATGCATTTGCATGACTAAGTTTGTACCCACCTGTAACTGCAATGTAACGTAACCCTTAGTGACTGCTTTCTATTGCAACTGTAACCAGACCTAACTTATGCGCCCGTATGCCCCCGGGCCTGGCTGCGCTTTATAAATAAATAAATACAAATACAAATACTGCCATTGGCCAGTCCACCATCGCCACTGCCCCTACTGACCAGAGCGGCAATAGCCACGCAGGGTCCACAGAACCCGCCAAGTGTGCTTCTGCGCAAGAGGCTGGGACCCCAGACACGACTCTGGCTTCCGGCACGGAAAGGAAGAAGTCTTTCAATAAAGTGGAACTGGACCTCTGTGGGGGCGAATATGAGAGGCGCACAGCTCAGGATTGCTACAAGCGTTGTACTGAACTCTGATGCTGTACAAAACAAAAGCGTGCCTCTAATTAAGCCCTGACTCTGGTGACTGGCAGTGGGCCACCACCAGAGGAGGATGAACTCACTCTACATGAGGAAATCACTGCAGATTTCATTAATCACGGACTTATCCAGAGAGTTGGAGAAATGCCGGATTATGATGCAACGTCCAGTGAGTGTTGATGCTTGTGTGTCCAGCCCATGTGTGTGTTGCTTGTGTGATGTGTTG